>NW_006399985.1:916634-924545 GCF_000299155.1 Elephantulus edwardii | reverse complement strand
TTTGCTTCATAGAATCAGTCTGGGAGTATTCCATCTTTTTCCATTTTCTGAAATATTTTATGTAGGATTGGTCATAGCTCTTCTTTGAGTGTTGGATAAAATTCACTAGTAAAACTGTCTAGTCCCAGGATCTCCGTTGTTGTTGAAAGTTCTTTTTTTCCCTTCTTTTTTCCTTTTTTTCACTTTAGTTTTTTTTTTGTGTGTGTCTCTCTCTCTCTGTGTGTGTGTGTGTGTGTGTGTGTGTGTGTGTGTGTGTGTGTGTGATGGATCTGTTCATAAGTTCTACTTAACCTAGTGTCACAGTTGTGACACTAGGGTTGTGAGTTTCTAAGTATTTTTCCCATTTTTTCTATATTTTCATAATTTTTGGTATAGTTTTTCAACAACATTCCATTATTAACCCTTCCATTTCAGTTGGTTTTGTTGTGGCTTTGCCCCTTTCATCTCTTATTAAAATTATTTGTGTCTTTTCTTTTCTTAGATTTGCTAGTAATTTGTTGACTTTGTTGGACTTTTTGAAGAACCAACTCTTGGTCTTACTGATAGTTTCAACTGTTATACTGTTTTCTATTTATTTCTGCCCTAATTTTTGTCATTTTCTTTGTTTTAGAGGTTTTCACGTTTTCTTACAGTTTTTCTATTTTTTGGAGATGTTGAGCTAAACAATAAATGTTCATTCTTTCTTCCCTTTTGATGTGTTTGCTTATTGCTATGAATTGGCCCATAAGTACTGTTTTGTACTGTTTTGTCACTGAGGTTTTGCTAAGTTGTGTTCTTGTTCTCATTTATTTCAAGAAGCTTTGTTAATTCGTTTTTAAAAATTTCTTCTATTCCTTATTCAAGTTTCTCCCAGAAGGCTAGAATTTTAAAGCTCCATCTCATACTTTAGGCACATGGCCAGGAGAGACAGAGTGGAGGGTAGAGGGACAGCACAGGAGAAGAAGACTCCAGATAAGATGGATTGATGCAATAACTGGGGCTATGGGGGTTAGGGTGTTGGAATCAGTGAGACTGGCTCAGGACAGGGCAGGGTTCTTCTATACATAGGGTCACTATGGATTGCAGTGGCTTGATGGCACATAACAACATAAAAACAACAATAACACTTAGTCATGTTCAAGCAGGGTGTTGTTCAGTTTCCAGGTATGTGATTTAGTTTTTCTCCTTTATCTTCTTGTTGTTGGTTTCTAAATTTATAGCATTGGGGTCTGAGAAAAGGCTTTGTATTATGCCTACAGTTTTAATTTAGTTTGGCTTGCTTTGTGACCTAAAATTAGATCTCTTCTGGAAGATGTTCCATGCACGCTAGAGAGGAATGTATACTGAGATTCTTTATGGTGCTTTAGCCTGTACATATCTGAGACTGAGTTGGTTGATTATGTGGTTTAATTCTTCAACTTATTTGTTGCATATCCTTCTGATTATCCTACCTTTCCTTTAGAGTGGTATATTGACATTTCCTACTACTATCATGGTGAAAGACAGGATATTATCCACATGCATGCAAGGAGAACATGTTAATACGACTACTATTCAAATATAGGCACCAGCTACTAAAGCTGAAGAGGAGGAAATTGAAGATTATCATAATTTTGCAGTCCACAATTGACCATACGTGCAGTCAAAATGAGTTAATGGTAACTGGTGACTGGAATTGAAAAGTTGGAAACCATAAATAAGGAAGGGTATTTAGAAAGTATGGATGGTGACAGAAATAAGGCTAGAAATAGAATGATTGAGTTAGGTATGTTCAATGATTTATTGTTTATAAATACCCTTAAAAACCCCCACAAATGGCAGCTTTACACACAGAACTCACCAGATGGACTTCATAAGAAGCAGATCAACTACATCTATGGAAGAAATCATTTGAGAAGCACAATATCATCAATCAAACCCGGACTAACTGCCAATTGTGGAACAGTCCATCAATTACTCCTGTGCAAATTCAGATTGAGGCTAGAGAAAATTAAAACAAGTCCATGAGAAGGAAAATATAATCTTCAGCCTATCCTACCTGAATTTATAAATCATCTTAAGAATATATTTGAAGTACTGAACACTAAGGAATAATGACCAGATGAATTGTGGGATTACATTAAGGATATCCATGAACAGAGCAAAAGGTGGCTACAAAACCGGAGGGAAAAGCAAAACCAAAATCATCCAATGCTGGAAATTGCACTAGAATGTCACTAAGCCAAAACAAAGGGAAGAGCTGTTAAAGTAAAAGAGCTGAACAGAAGATTTCCAAGGAAAGCTTGAGAAGATAAAGCAAACTATTACAATGGAATACGCAAAGACCCAGAATTACAGAATAAAAAGGGAAGAACTTGCTCAGTATTAATCAAACCGAAAACTTAAAAACAAATTCACACTTGGAGTTGTAATCCTTAGGCTATGGGGAATATTTGGATGGTCTAAGATGTGTCAAAAGAAGGCTAGAGGCACCCACCCCGGGGAGAGGGAGGGCAGGTGCACGTTTCAGTGAGGAAGTCACTGCTTTCTAAATTTCTCCAGTGGCCTCATGGTAAGAAGCTGCGCTGCAGTCCCAAAGGCATGTGCTTCGAATACACCAACTGCTCCACAGGAGAAGGATGGGCGTTCTCCTCCTGTGCCTCTGAAAACCTACTGCCAGTCAGCTGTGAGCTGTCCAACTCAAAGGTGAACAGTGACCAATTGTTGTTCTGCAAGTAGAATTTTAAAAGCAGCCATATGGAAAGGATATTCCCAAAGAAGGAATCCTCAAGATTTACAGCCAGTTTATGCTGAGAGATGGAAATGAAATTGAATAAAGATCAAATCCTTTATTCACATCAAATTGTATGAAGAACTCCAGTGCAGGAAACACAAATTGCAGATGCTGTCTTTGCAGTGAAGGGTGGAGGATGTGCAGTTTCATTTGTTGCCAGTAGCATTGCTTACAGAGGTTCTGAAGAATCCCAGTAATCAAAAGAACACAGATTAAAATCCCTAGTCTCCTTGATCATGCTATTTGTCATTCTCTTCTTACCATTGCTACTTTTTGCACCCTGTTGACATGTAAAATCAAATTTAATGCCCAATCTAACCTTTACATCTATTAAATACAGTCAACATATCACTCTAAAAAAAAAAGAAGGCTAGAGAAGCTGTGGTATATTAATACAATGGAATACTATGCTGCATTAAAAAACAAGGAACTCATGAAATGTTATTTAAAATGAGTGACCCTGGAGGACACTATGCTGAGTGAAATATCTCAGTCACAAAAGGACAAATACTGCATAGTGCCACTTTTGCAAATCAGGACTGACTGACATTGGGGGGGAGTTGGGGGGAGACTAAGAGGGGATAAATTATGTATACTGCATTGAAACAGATGAGGGAGAGTACTGTTTAGGAGGAAGATATGATTAAGTATTATTGTCATGACAAGTATCCAGAATGAAGGCTGCATAGTGGAGTGGACTGGGGGGGGGTAGAATTGTATAACAATAAAATAATTTTGGGAGGGGTTTGTTTTTTTTTTACTTTTCAAAGAAAAAAGCAAACTGGTGGGGAAGAGTGGGCAGGGAGGAAAGTGTGCAACTATGAATGAATGGAAATCCAAAGTCTCTGTAAACTTTCATTAAAATAAGTTTAAAAAGAAGAAGATAGAATACATAGAACCACTGTACAAAAAGAAAAAACCACAAACAAAAAAAAACACACAAAAAAAACCCCAAACTAACAATAAGGTCAACTCAAAATAAAGAAACTAGCCTACACTGGAATAGTTCAGGAAATACCATATGATCAAGAGCCAATGATAAGAAAGATGTTCAAGCTGCACTGAAGACGTTAGCAAACACATAAGGCCCCAGGATATCATGGAATATCATGTGACATGTTCAAATGACAGATGTAGCCCTAGATGTGTTCATTAGACTATGCCAGGAAATTTGGAGCACTGGAAGAGACTAATATTTGTTCCCTTTCCCAAGAAAGATGATTCAACACAATGTGAAAATTATCAAGCAATATCACATGTAAGCAAAATACTACTAAACACCACTTTAAAATAGTTAGAACAGTACACAGAGAACTACCAGAAGGTCAAGCTGGATTTAAAAGAGACTATGGCACCAGAGATATAATTACTGAGGTCAGATGGATCATGACAGAAAGCAAAGAATACCAGGAGAGTGTATTTTATTGTGTGGTTCATAACAAGTTACGATTAACATTGAGGAGAATGGGAATCCCAGAGCACTTAACTGTACTCATGCAAAACATAGAGCTAGACCAAGAGGATTTTTTTAAATGAAGACAGGTTTACATCAAGGTTGTATCCACTTATTCAATCTAGATGCTGAGAAAATTATTCGAGAAGCTAGACTTTAGAAGAATGTGCATCAAAATTTGCGGAAGACTCATCAGTAGCCTTCATTATGCAGGTGACGGAATTATCCGTGCTGAAATTAAAGAGGACTTAAAGTGCTTACTAGAGAAGGTTAAAAACACTGCAGGCTTCAATATGAATTGTATTTCAATACCAAGAAAATAAAAAAACCTCACCATTGAACCTATAGGCAACGTCATGGTCGTATTGTTGTTGCTGTTGCTGTTATTGTTGTTATGTGCTGTTGAGTTGCCTGTGACTCATAGCGACCCTATGTACAAACAGCTCTATCCCTTGCCAATTTTATTGTGTGTCCGACACACTCATCCCCATTACTCCAGTGACAGAATCAATCCATCTCATTGAAAATTTTCCTCTCCTGTGAGGTCCCTCCACCCTCAAGCATGATGTCCCTCTCCAAGGACTTATCCCACCTTGCAACATGTCCAAATTATTTCAGATGGAGCTTCAAAATCGTTGCCTTCAAGGAACAGCCTGGCTTCACCCTCTCCAGGATGAAATTGTTCTCTTAGCAGCCCATGATATATTCAATACTCTTCTCCAGCACCAAAGCTCAAAGGCATCAACTCTCCTTCTATCATCCCTAGTCATTGTCAGCTCTCTGATGCATAGAAAGTAACTGTAAGGACCATGGCCTGGATCAGGAGCACCTTAGTCTCCAGATTGACATAGTTGCTCTTCAGTACTTTGGAGAGCTCTCTGACAGCAGACTTTGCCAATGCAATTCATCTTTTAATTTCCTGGCCGCTGGTACCAAGAGTGTTGACTGTAGCACCAAGCAAACTGAAGCTGTCAACAATCTCAAAGGAGAAAAGTTTGAAACTGTCAACAAAACGTCATCTTACTTGAATCTACAATCAATACACTTGGTACCAGCAGTCAGGAGATTAGGATATGTATTTCACTGGAAAGTCTGTAGTCAGAAACCTCTCAGAATTCTTATGGAGAAGTAAGGATGTCAGTTTGAGGACTAAGGTACACCTGATAGAGGCCATGGTTTTTTCAGTCACTTGCTGCTCGTCTGAGTGTTCAAGAAGGAAGGAATACAGAAGAAGAATTCATGGTTTTGAACTGCGGTGCTATAGGAGAGTACTGAATATGCCATGAACTGTCAAAGGAACAAACAGATACATCGTGGAGAAAGTGCTGCCGGAGTGCTCCTTGGGTGCAAAGGTGATAGCACTTCATCTCACATACTCTGGGTGCACTGTGAGAAGAGGCTATTCCTTGGAGAGGGACATCAAGCTTGGGAAGGTGGCGGATCAGAGAAAGAGGGGACACCCTCAATAAGATGGATTGATACAATGACTCTGATGCACTCATCAGAGGATGACACAGGATAGTTCAAGGTTCACAGCTGTTATTCACAGATTTGTTTTGAGTCCTACTCCACTTGGTGGCACCTGACCACAACAACAAATTGGGAGGAGGACAGTGGTCATTTTCTCCAAGGCTGATGTAGAATGGCTGGCACGCATCCTTCACCCAGCTCAAGGTCTCCAAGGGAAAATGAGATTTGTGAAGGCTTTGCAGGTTTAGCAAGCTATTTTAATGTGGAAACACAGATGCTTAAGTCAGGAAATCAAATGCATCCAATGGCTGGGTTTTAGCAAAAGAAGTGATAAGGAGTTGTGCTACCAAACCGAAGGAATGTGGTTTGAATCCACTAGCTGCTCCGTGGAAGAAATATTGGAAATCTCCCATGCCATTTACAGCCTCTCATCACCCACTGAAGGGTCAGCTACGAGTCAGTTCTAAGTCGATAGTACAGAACAGTGAAGGACCACAGAGGCTGCAAAAATCCCTGCGGATTGGGTCCTTGCTCAACTCCATCTTCCGGGAGCAACAGCTCGGCCACAGTCATTACTGTCAGACACTTGCTTCCCCAGGAGATACATATCCTTGCCATCTTATTTCGTCTGCTTTTATTTTTATTGTGAATTCAGTGAACATTTATAAATTGTATTAGTTTTTCATTCAATCACTCATTTTATAATTATAACATTTTATGTTATAAACTATTTTGTTTTCATGTCATAATATTCATTATAATTCATTGATGTAATTAATTCATCACAGAGTCTTGGCAGTCCCTTCTTGTATAAAAATTTTCCCTTCACCAAATTTAATGTTTCTAGTCTATATTTAAGAGTTCAGGTGGCCTAGTGGGTAAGGAGTTGCACTGCCAATTTTAGGCATGAGTTACAAATCTAACAGTTCCTCTTTACGAGAAAGATGGTCAGTCTCCTTTCATGCGATTTATAGGAGATAGAGATAATCTATTATTTCAACCCCTCTCTACATCCTTTCCAGTGCCTGGCAACCATTCAAGAATGATTTTATCTGTGTGTGAAACTTTCCTTACCTTTTAAAAATTGTAGTCTGTGCATGTCTGTTGCCCGTTTTGTAACGGAGTTGTCTTTCTTCTTGTGGAGGCCCAGAAGTATTCTGTAAACTTACATTGTAAGACTCTTGTCTTAGCTGGTGTTGCCAAATGTTTGTTCCCATTCAGCAGGATTTCTTTTCATTCTGCTGGAAAAGTTTTTTATGCACACAGGAATTTATTCTTTATCAAGTCTGATTCATCAATTTTATCCTCTTCAGAGTGTGCATTTCTGGCTGTATTTGGCATTCTCTTTATACCCTAGACTAGGCCTTCTAAGCTTGATCCTGGTTCGTCTCTTATGAACTTTATGGGTTTGGGATTTACTCCCAGGTCTCTGATCCACCTTGAGTTGATTTCTGTGTAGCTGGTGTGAGATGTGGATCCTGTTTCAGCTTTCTGCAGGTGGAAGTCCAGTTTTGCCAGCACCGTTTGTTGAAGAGGTTGTCATTTCCCCATTTGATAGGTTTGATTTCCTTGTCCAATATCAGTTAAGCATAGATTTCTGGGTTCTCAGTTCTGTTCCATTGGTCTATGTGCCTGTCATTGTACATGCTATTTTGGTTACTATTGCCGTGTAAATGGGCAAAAGACCTGGAACAAATTTTAACAGAGGAAGAGATTCAAATGGCTAACAGACATATGAAGAAATGCTTAAAATCACTATTAATAAGAGAATAAAATATTAAAAATACTAAAAACTACTAATAATATAATGGATTAAATTATAGGAGTGGCATCCACTCATACCTCAAGAAACTGTATGTATGAACTTTGATGAATGTCGATAGTTGTAGAGTCGCTTCAGGCGTTTTGTTCATAGGGTCACTATGAGTTGTGCTCAACTCGAAGGTAATCAACAACACAACAATGTACTTATAATATTGTAAGTGTTATAAGTATACTGTTGTTGTTATGTGCCATCAAGTCACCTGGGACTCATAGCGACCCTGTGTACAACAGCCCTAAATCAATCCATCTCATCGAGGGTCTTCCTCTCCTGCACTTTCCCTCCACCCTCCCAAGCATTATGTCCCTCTCCAAGAAGTGGCTCCTCCTTGTAATATGTCAAAATTACGTCAGAAAAAGCTTCAGACTCCTTGCCACTAAGGAGCAGCATTGTTTAACCCTCTCCAGGATGAAC
>NW_006399985.1:912248-912848 GCF_000299155.1 Elephantulus edwardii | reverse complement strand
GAAGAAGGAGGGGGAGGAGGCACAGGAGGAGGAGGAAGGAGAGAGAGAAGAGAGAACACAAAGAGAGTGCATGAGGAAAGTACTGGGTGAAGAACCCTGGAAAACAGGCACTGCGTCAATATCACACACACATTTGTCAAAACGTTCACAGGCATCTTTCTCTAATTAAACCACTTAGCACAGCTTAAAAAATAATGATTCCCTTGCTCCTTATTAGCAGACTGGAAGCGCTACCATCTCTTGGCATCACAGAAAACTACTGCAAATTCAAAAAAGAAAGAAAGATACCTAAAAGTAACCATACCCTAACATGGGAAGGCAAATGAGAATCCCAAGCATATTCGCGTCTGAGGAGAACTGTCCGTGCCCCCATCCCACCTCATCCCTCCCGTGAGAGGGGTAAACCAGGGGAGTGGGAGGACACACAAAGTTGTTGTTGTTGTTATTTGTTGTCAAGTTGCTTGCGACTCATAGCGACCCTATGTACAACAGCCCTAAACTCTGCTCTATCCTGTGCCAATCTCAATGTCTCTGACACTCCCATCCCGATTATCCCAGTGACTGAATCAATCCACCTCATAGAGGGCCTTCCCCTCCTGC
>NW_006399985.1:909953-910753 GCF_000299155.1 Elephantulus edwardii | reverse complement strand
CAAATGACTCAATGGCACATAACAAAAAAGTGGTTTGTGTTGCTGTGTTCCTACACGCTGTACCACTAATATTTCAAACAGCAAGAGGGTCATCCAGGGTGAGCAGATTTTAGTAGAGTTTCCAAACTCAGATTAGGAAGGAGGGCTATCTATCTGTTTCTGAACTATCTGGACTGAAAACCTTCTAAACAGTGGTGGACTGTTGTCTGTTGTAGTGTCAGATGCTGAACCTCTCAAATTGGAAGACACGTAAAATGTGCCTGGGGAAAGGCTACCTCCTGGGGGTTGACCTTCAGAATCTTTCAATGGCAGGTCTAAATTTGCTGATATTAACTGAGTCAAAGAAAGAATGACTAGCACTAGCTATTAACAACCCATTAATAATCAGAACATGGAATATATGAAGCATAAATCTAGAAGGATAAGAAGTTATAAAGAATGAAATGGATTGCATTGTTGCAGTCACTGTGTCAATCCATTGATGTGTCAATCCATTAACAACCCATTAATAATCAGAACATGGAATATATGAAGCATAAATCTAGGAGGATAAGGAGTTATAAAGAATGAAATGGGTTGCATTGTTGCAGTCACTGTGTCAATCCGCTGATGTTCTGCTTCACAAAGTTCAGTGTCTGGCTCCAGACTCTAGTCCTTCCTAATTACACTCCCAACCTATATTTGATGAAGACATGCCATCTCAGCCTGCAAGGGGGATCAGGCTACACTTCCTTCAAGAGAGGGTTCTTCTTTTCGCCGCTCATGACTCAGTGAGTTGAAATGGACTGATAGTGGCCATT
>NW_006399985.1:864971-904848 GCF_000299155.1 Elephantulus edwardii | reverse complement strand
TCAGTGAGTGGGAAATGTGAACTTGGTGCTAGAAATGATCCAGAAGATCCTAGGGTAGAATTTTGTATGATCAACCACTTACTCACTGTAGATTTTGTTGTTGTTGTTGTTGTTTAAAACAGTGGCCTAGTGGTAAGACGCTGCACTGCAATCCTGAAGGCACACTGTTCAACTTAACCAGCTTCTCCCGGGAGAAGAATGGGCAATCTCCACCTTCATGACTTACTGCCTCTGAAAACCCATGGGAGGGTCCACTGTGAGTCAGCTCTGATTTGACAGCACGCAACAACAACAATGTATGTATGGACTTTTCAGGAGGAAAAACATAGCAGTCAAATCAACTATGTCTGTGCAATGAGGCATGGATGATCTCAATATCATCGGTCAGAACAAGGTCAAGGACAGTTGTAGGCAGACCATCGGTTGAGCATAAACAAGTTCAAGCTGAAACGGAAGAACATGAAAACAGATCCACAATGCCTTAAGTACATCCTATTTAAATTAAGAGATCATCTCAATAATAGATTTTTTTGTTATTTTTTTCATATTTTTATTTCTTTTTTTAATTTCAATGAACATCTATAGAGATTTCGGAATTCCATTCATTCATTGTTGTACTTTTCTCCCCGCCCACCCCGTCTACCCCACGTTCGCTCCTCTCCTTGAGAAGGAAAAGAAAAACTCTTTCATTGGTACAGAATCCCCCCCCAAACCCCCTCACCGCCACCCAACCCCAAATATAATCCACTCTGCAACCAAAGATTTGATGAGTTAGGACATCTAATAAGAAAAACGGTGACTAAAATTACAGGAAGAAAGAAATGGCCAAAACTAATATCAAAACAAATTCTATTCTTTCTAGAATTTAGAAAAGCTAAAGACGGTCTGCTTGGATTCCCAATCCACACTCATGGTTGCTGTTGATGTTAGGTGCCTTGAGTCCATTATGACTCAGAGCAGCCCTATAAAGAGCAAATCGGAACCTTGCTTTCTCCTGACTGTTCTCACAGTCTCTGTTCTACACAAGTTCATTCCTGCCGTCACCATGGCAACCCATCATGTTAAGGATCTTCCTTTCTTTGTAATTATGATGTCCTTTTCCAAGAAACTGTCCCTTCTAGTTAAATACACAAAATATTTGCAATGAAACTTTGCCATCCTTAACAGCAAAAGCACTCTGCCTGCACTTTCTCTAAGACATACGTTTGTTCTTTTGGTAGTCATGTGATGTTCAGTAGTCTTCTCCAAGACTACAACACAAAAGCATCGGGTTTGGGGTTTTTTTCACCTGTCATCTTTAGTCATTGCCAAATTTTATGATGCATAACAAGTAATTTAAAGGACTACAGGTTGACTGTGGAACAGACCATCAACTACCCATCTCAAATCCCCAGAAACTAAAATTTGACATTGAGTCTATCCCACTTGAATTAAAAAACCATCTCAGGAGAAGTTTTGATACCTCAAACACTAATGAATGAAAACAGATGAACTGTGGAAGGATATCAAGAACATCACTCATGAGGAAAGCAAAATATTGCGAAGATAGAGGAGGAAGAAAAGGCCAAGATAAATGTCAGTGGAGACTCTGAATATTGCACAAGGGCACTGAGAAGCCAATTCAAAGAAATGAAGTTAGGGAGCTAAATAGAAGATTTCAAAGAGCAGCTTAGGAATATAAACTAATGTATTATAATGAAATATACAAAGAGCTGGAGTCGAAAAATCAAAAGGGTCAAAATTGCTCAGCATTTCTTAAGCGGAAAGAATTGAAATACAAATTCAAGCCTTGGGTTACAAAACTTAAAGGTGATATGGAAATTTAGAATATTGAATCATCTAGGAAGCATGAAAAGGAGATAGAGGGAGTATACAGAGTTATTACCAAAAAGAATTGGCTGACACAGAAGAATTTCAAGAAACAACATACTGTCTAGACAAAATGGTGATGAAGAAGGAAGTTCAAGCTGCTCTGAAGGTTTTGGCAAAAAAACAAGGCTCTAGAAATGTATGAAGTACCAACTGACATAGTTCACCAAACATATGCTGCCCTGGACACACTTATCAAGTTATGCTAAGAAATCTGGAGGACAATCACCTGGCCAACAGATTAGAAGAGATTCATATTCATTCTCATTCTAAAAAAAAAAGGTAACCTGACTCATAATGTCCCTATGTACAATAGCCCTAAACCCTGCTCTATCCCTTGCTGATCTTGTTGTCCCCCACACGCCTATCCCAGTTACCGCAGTCATGGAATCACTCCATCTCATCAATGGTCTTTCTCTTCTGTGCTGTCCCTCCACCCGCCCAAGCATGACATCCCTCTCCAAGGACTGGTTCCACCTTGCAACATGTCCAAAGTATGTTAAAAGGAGCTTCAGAATCCTTGCCTCCAAGAAACAGCCTGGTCTCACCCTCTCCAGGATGAAATTGTTTGTTCTCCTAACAGTCCATGGTATTTTCAATACTCTTCTCCAGCACCAAAGCTCAAAGGCATCAACTCTCCTTCTATCATCTCTAGTCATTGTCCAGTCTCTGATGTATAGCAAGTAATTGCAAAACCATGGCCTGGTTCAGGCGCACCTTAGTCTCCAGACTGATATCATTGTTCTTCAGTACTTTAAAGAGGTCTCTGACAGCAGACTTTCCCAATACAATTCATCTTTTAATTTCCTGGCTTCTAGTACCAAGAGTGTTGACTGTAGCACCAAGCAAACTGAAGCTGTCAACAATCTCAATTTCTTCATTCATTATGATGCTGCCAATTAGCCCAGTGGTGAAAATCTTTGTTTTCTTGATGTTGAGCTTCAATCCATATTGAAGACTGCAGTCCCTGACCTTCTGCAGCAAGCGCTTCAGGTCCTCCTCAGTTTCAGCAAGCAGGGTTGTGTCATCTGCATAACGCAAATTGTTGATGAGTGAACCTCCAGTTTTGATGCTACACTTCTCCTCTTAGAGCCCAACCTCTCAGATAATCTGTTCTGCATATAGATTGAAAAGATATTGAGACAGGACACACATCTTTGATGCACACTCTTCCCAATTTTGAACCAGGCAATGTGTCCTTGATCTGTTCTGACAACTGCCTCTTGGTCCAAATATAAGTTTTGCATTAAGTACAATCAAGTGTTCTGGGGTTCCCATTCTTCTCAGAGTCAGCCACAGTTTGTTGTGATCCACACAGTTAAATGCCTTTGTATAGTCAATGAAACATAGACATTACTCTGGTACTCTCTGCTTTCAGCCAAGATCCATCTGACATTAGCTATAAAAGCCCTAGTGCCATGGCTTCTTCTAAATCCAGCCTACACTTCAGCAGTTCTCTGCTGATGTGCTGTTCCAGTAGTTTTTGCATAATCTTCAGTAGAATCTTGCTTGCATGTGATATTAATGATATTGTTTGATAATTTCCACACTTGGTCTTTTCTTTGGAATGGGAACAATTATAGATCTCTTCCAGTCAGTAGGCCAGGTGGTTGTCCTCCAGATTTCTTGGCACAACTTGGTGAGCACATCAAAGGCAGCACCTGTTTGTTGGAATATGTCAATTGATATGCATGCCATCAATTCCTGGGGCCTGGTTTTTTGTCAATTCGTTCAGAGTAACTTGAACTTCTCCCTTCATCACCACAAGCTTTTGCTCATACATTGTTTCATGAAATTATTCTGTGTTCACCAATTCCTTTTGGTACAATGACTCGGTATATTCTTTCCATCTTGTTTTAATGCTTCCTGGATCTAAATGACAGTGTAGAAATTATAAATCAATATCACTAATATCATATGCAGACAATTATCCAGAAACAACTGGAACAGTACATTAACAGAGAACTACCAGAAATACCAGGTGGTCTTTGAAGAAGATGTGGCACTAAAGACATTATAGACAATGTCAGATGGGTGTTGGCTGAAAGCAAAGAGTGCCAGAGGAATGACTATCCACATTTAATTGATTATGTGAAGGTATTTGACTGTATGGATCACAATAAATTGAGGCTAACCTTGAAAAGAATAGGAATTCCAAAACATTTGATTGTCTCATGTGAAACCTGTAACTTGGACAATGAAGCAGTCATTAGACAAAGCAAGGAAACACTGCATGGTTCAAAATCAGGAAAGGAGTGTGTTAAGGTGTATCATCTCCATACCTTTTCCATCTGCGTGCAGAACAGATCATTCGGAGGCTAGACTTTAAGAATAGGCGTCAGAATTGGAGAAAGACTCACCAATAACCTGTGTTATGCAGATGACACACCCTTGCAGAAACTGAGGAGGACCTCAAGAATTTGCTGCCAAAAGAAGGTCAAGGACTACAGTTTTCAATATTAATTGAAGCTCAGCATCAAGAAGACAAAGATTCTCAGCACTCGGCCGATTGGCAGCACCATGATAGATAGAGATTGAGGTTGTTAACAATTTCAGCTTGCTCAGCTCCACAATCAACACTCTTGGCACCAACAGTCAAGACATGAAAATATTAATTGTATTAGGGAAATCTGCTGTCAGAGACCTCTCCAAAATGCTAAAGAGCAATGATGTCAGTCTATAGACTAAGGTACCCCTAATCCATGCCATAGTCTTCACTATTGATTGTTATGTGTCAGAGAGCTGGAAAATTATTAAGGATGACAGAAGAAGAATTGATGCATTTGAGTTGAGGTGCTAGAGAAGAGTCCTGAACATACTATGGGCCAACAAGAGATTAAACTGGTCTGTCTTGGATGGGTGAAACCATGCTGATCCTTGGAGGCCAGGTTTTTGAAGGGACCAGTCCTTTGAGAAGGTCATCATACTTGGAAGGGTGGAGGGACAGCATGGAATAGGAAGACCTTAGATGAAATAGATTAACACAGTACCTAAGGTAATGGGGCTAGGTGTGTCGGAAATAGTGAGACTAGCTCAGGCTAAGACGGTTTTCAGAGCTATTGTACTGTGAGTCACAGGTGACTCAATGGCCCAAAACAACAACAACAAAGGTTGAAATAGATGCACCTTAGTTTTTAAACTGATATTATTGCTCCTTCACACATTGGAGGTGTCCATGACCACAGATTTACCCAATATAGTATATCTTTTGCTTCCTTGACTGCTGGTGTCAAGAGTGCTTATTGTACATCCAAGCAAGGTGAAATTATTAACAAAAATCTTCTCTCCATCTATCATGATGCCCATTTTGGTTTTTTTTTAATGTTGAGATGTAACCCATATGAAAGCTGTAGTATTTGATCTTCTGCAGAAAGTTTCCAGGTCCTCTTTGCTTTGGAAACTAAGACTCTGTCTTAACATAATGTAACTTAACACTCTGTCTGACATAATGTAAGTAACTGATAAGGTTTCTTCAGATCCTAATTCCACACTCTTCTTCATAGAGTCCCCAAATAGGCAGAGCACTTCTGAAAAACAAAAATGAAATGGGAGGCTTAGCACTCCCTGACCTCAAAACCTACTACACAGCAGTAGTAACCAAAACAGCATGGTACTGGGACAAAGTCAGGCACATGGACCAATGGGACAGAATTGAGGACCCAGAAATGGACCCGGCTAGCTAAGATCAACTGATATTCAACAAGGAAATCAAACCTATCAAATGGAAAATGACAACCTTTTCAACAATGGTGCTGGCAAAACTGGACTGCTACTACAGAAAGCTGAAACAGGATCCACATCTCACACCATACACAAAAATCTGCCCAAGGTGGATCAGAGACCTGGGAACAAGCATAAAACCATACAGTACATAAGATCAATTAGAAGGCTTAGTCTATCGTATAAAGAGACTGCCAAGTACATTTAGAAACACACATTCTGGAGAGGAAAAAAATGATGAATGGAACTTTCTAAAGATTACATCTCTGTGCTCACCAAAATCTTTCTCCAACAAGATGAAAAGAAATGGCAGTGATGAACAAGGGAAAACAAAAGGAAGCTTTTTTTTTTTAATTTTTTTTTATGTAAGCGAGCTGAAAGGATTTCAAATAGTGGCTACATAAGACAAAGCAAATTATTAGAATTAAATATACAAAGACTTGGAGTTAGAACACCAAATAGAAAGAACAGGACTGGCATCTTTATGTTGAAGCATTTCAATTGGCATGCCATTATTTCCTGGGGATTTGTTTTCGCTAATTCCCTCTTCCTTTCGCACCATTAATTCTTGATCTTATTCTGCCTCCTGAAATGGGGCATAGCCAAAATGAATTTTGATACAATCGTGCTGTGTCTTCCTACCCTGCTTTTTTGGTGCTCTCTCTCTCTCTCTCTCTCTCTCTCTGTCATTCCTTATTTTACCCACAATCCTTCACGGCTGCAAATCAAGCAGCATTTTTGTTAGTATTTCCACCTTGAGAAACACCAAATGTCTTCTTCCATTTAGGGGTTTTATAAACCCAGGTCTTTGCACATTATCACAAAAAAAAGGTTTTTTTTCCTTGAGAAGTCCTTTGGAATCCTCTTTTTATCTCTCTTACTTCATCCCCGCCCCCTTTTACTTTAGCTTCTGTACTCTTTAGAACATATTTTACTTTGTTCCAACCTCTATTTTGGTCTTTCCTTGCTACCTCTTAAATGATCTTTCTCTTTCTTCATGTATGATATCCTTCATGTTTCCTCGTATTTCATGGAATACACAAAACACAACAGAGGTTAACAGGCAACACACACCAGTGCTACACTCACGGACACTTTGAGAGCAGGATGAAGTCAACAGCTTGCTTTGGGAAGTCTGGATGAGAGTTGCAAAGAATGGCTGCCATGAGTAGATTAATTTGACTGAATGAAAAATCATTTGTTAGCACTACTGTCGCTGCTCACGTAAAAATGTCTTCTTGGGGGTAATTAATGAACATAAAGATGTGCTGTCATCATTGCATAAAATAAGCATGGACATCAGAACCAGCACCCAGAATGACTCTGGAAGAAGTACGAGGGAAGCTTTGTCCTAATAGAAGAATAGAATGTCGCAATATTCAAGTATACACAAAAATCATCTTTTGCCAAGAAAAAAAAAATGTTCTCCTAATTTGTTTCTTTTGTTGTGTTTTGCTTTGAATTTCTAAAGTTCTTTTTGTTTTGTTTTAAAGGGCAAACTCATAAATATTTACTGAGAGATCTTGCGAGACAGAATAAAGATTAGAAACTGTGTATAAATGCAACATGTCGCATTTAAATGAATTATACTATTAATATTATGTTGACGAGTAAGAAATTGGAGATCATAAAATGTTATACATGCTAAGGGTCAACATTTTGAATGATATGAGAAGTATGACATATCTAAAGGATTTTGTTTCTGTCTACTATTTTTGTTATGGTTCAAGTGTAATACAGTAAACATGCTGTTGTGTACCACTGAGTTAGAACCGACCCGTAACTGAGCCTCCAGTGGGCTTTCAGAGGCAGGTAATTGAATGGGAGGAGAGTGCCCACCCTTCTCCTGAGGAGCAGTTAATGACCTTGAACTGTTTATCTTGAGGATTTCAGCACAACTTCTTGCCATTCGGCCATCAGAACTCTCTATGATAAATATATCGGTACCTAAAATTGTGCACAAAATTATATGTCAATATTAAGCATCACCATATAAGTGAAAATGCTATTTTGCTACTAATAGGTTTTAGGAAAAATCTTCATGTTAAAATTTTATTTTAACTATATGTGGCACACAGCTGCTAACCATACACAATTTTGTTTCAACGCACATTATAAAATCAACCTTGATTTCATGTTATCTTGTTTAGCCCAGGTGATAGTAAAAGTTTATCAGTAACCATGTTCCAAGAAGACCAAGGACTACAGCCTTTAAATTATATTACTCTCAACATCAAGAAAACAAACAGCTTCACCACTGAGCCGACTGGCAACATCATGACAGATGGAGAAAAGACTAAGGTCATCTATCTTGAATCAACAATCAGTACCCTTGATACCAGTAGTAAAGAGATCAGGAGACTTATTGTACTGGGAAAGCTGGCTGTCAGGGACCTCTCCAAAACACTGAAGAACAATGATGTCAGTCTGAAGACTAAAGTGTACTCGATTCATGTCATGGTCTTTTCAGTCACTTGTTTACTCATCTGAGAGCTGGCCAATGAATAAGGTTGATAGAAGAAGAATTGATGTCTTTGAACTGCGGTGTTGGAGAAGACTACTGAGTATTCAACGGACTGTCAAAAGAATGAACAGCTATGTCTTGGAGAAAGTGCGGTCAGAGTGTTCCTGAGAGGCACAGATGAAGAAGCTTCATCCATCTTACTCTGGACAAGTTTCGAGAGAGAGACTACTCCCTGGAAAAGAATTTCATGCCTGGAAGGTTGGAGAGTCAGTAAAAGAGAAGAAGACCCTGAATGAGATTAATAGAAATGTGACTGTAACAATGGGCTCAAGTGTGTCAGAGATGATAAGGACGGCACAAGACAGGACAGGGTTCAGATCTGTTGTTCTTAGGGTCAATATGATTCTTGATCAACTTGGGCACATGGCCAGGAGAGACTGATCCTTGGAGAAGGACATCATGCTTGGAAGGGTGGAGGGACAGCACAGGAGAGGAAGACCCTCGATGAGATGGACTGATACAATGACTGGGGCAATGGGGGTTGGTGAGTCAAAATCAGTGAGACTGGCTCAGGACAGGGCAGGCTTCAGAGCTGCTGTACATAGGGTCACTCTGGGTCGAAGACGACTCAATGGCACATAACAACAACAATAATAATTGCTTTCTAAATGCATCAGATTTAATTGTTTGTGTTAAACAGCAACATTTTTTATGTAAAAATTACTTTTCTTTTAAGCATGGGAACTCAGCGCCATAGCCTTAGGGGACATCAGGTCAATTTGAATAGAATTGTCTAAAAAATTAACAATCAATATCCTACTTGGGAGAGTAGAAAGTCAAGTCTTAAATGTTTATCATCAGCCATCTAAGATGCATTGGTCTCTTTTCATGCAGAGAAAAGAAAAGTGAAGACAATAAAAAGCGATTAGTCCAGAGCTCTGGGGACTTCGTGGTAAGAAGTGGCACTGCTAACTCATAGGCAACAGGTTCGAATCCACCAGCTACTCTGCAGAAGAAAGACGAGCAACCCCTTCTCATGTGATTTACAGCCTCTGGAAATCCCCCAGAGGGTCAGCTATGAGCTGGTTCCAGCTCAACAGCACGACGTCATTCGCCAGGATCCCGAGGCCAGAAGACCTAGATGATCCTTGGTTCCTACCGTGGACCATTGTGAAAATGATCAAACTATAGAAAAAGAAGGAAAATATGGAAGAAAATGAAGAGTCGTAAGGAAGACCAGGCAATCCTCAACTGATAGAGACTGGTAGGATTTCGCACTCTAAGGTCTTTAATTGCCCGTCAAGCCTGCAACTGAAATCACTGGTATGACTCAACCTACAACCGAACAAGAGACAGGCCTCCAGGATGACCAGCCCCCTGCTGTCGTTTGGGTACTAACTCATGACAAGCTTTCACTGGGGTTTCCAAATGTGTAAACCCTTAGCAGGGGAGACTTCCCATCCTCCCCAAGCATCTGGTGGTTACAAACCACTCACAATTAGGTTAGTAGTGCAACCAATTACCACAGCTTCTTCTGTGAGATGAAGTGGCACAGTGACTGAAGCAGTGCAGATGCTGCAGGGGTGACTCAAGATGGGCCAGTTTTGTTCTATTGCACATGGGTCTTGTTGAGTCAGATCCAGTGCATTGGAATCAAATCACAACAGTAGGAGGTGAATGATAAGACCAGGAAGGACCACACTCCTTAAAAATCAACCATACAAGATCACATGGGCAGCACTTGTGAATAAACTGAGAAGGCAGGAAGATATGAAAGAGAAAGAGGAATAAAAAAAAAACAAAACAGGAAATACAAGTAAGAAGTAGGAAGTACACTGTTATTACTTAGGGGATGTTATCAATGTCAGGTGCTGTCGAGTCAGGTACAACCCATAGCAACCCTGTGAACAACAGAGTCATGTCCTTTGCCATCCTTACACTGTCTAACACATTAGAGCCCATTGCATCAGTCGTCACGTCAGTCCACCTGGTTGAAGGTCTTCCTCTCCTTCATCAACCCTCCACCTTTCCGAGTATCATGTTCCTCTCCAAGGAATAGCCCTTCCAAACAACATATCCAAAGTACGTGAGGCAAAGCCGCATCATCTTTACCCCCAAAGAGCCCTCTGGCTGCACCCTCTCCAAGACATATCTGTTTGTTCTTTTCCAATCAATGGGAAGTTAATATTCTTCTCTAATACCACAGTTAAAAAGCACCAATTCTTCTTGTCATCCTTATTCATTGTCCAGCTCTAAGCTGCAAAGCAATGACAGTGCTGTGCATCTCATCCCCATGGCAATGGCAAAGTTTAATAGGATAGTAAGCAAAAAAACAATAGTAATACAAAAATCAGCTGTGAGCTGGATCTGGTGGCTGGGCTTTGTATTTAAGTCAGTTGATGTTAACTGCGTTTGGGGAGAGCCTTGTTCTAAGTGTTACAGCACTTGTCTGTCAGTCTGCTGTACCGAGATAATGTGGATTGCTGTGATACTAAAAGATGTGGCACTGGTGTGTCAAATGCTGTAAGGGTTCCTCATGGTGGAGAGGGTGTGGTAGAGTTCCCAGATTAAAATGGACTGGGAAGCAGGATTGGCATCCAATCCTTAAATAACAGGCCTTTGAAAACCCTATGAACACTTGAGGAATGATGATAGTTAGAGAACAAGGATCTTTTGTTCATAGAGTCTTTCTGAGTTGTACTCAGTAACACCTAAAAATAACGACAAGCAGTGAATGTTGAAGAGGATATGGAGAGATTGGAACTCTCATACACTGTTGGTAGGATTATAAAATGGTATCACACTGGAAGGCTATTTGACATTTCTTTAAAAAGCTGAACATACAAAACACCTATGAGATATCATCTCACTCCAGTAAGAATAGCAAAATTTAACAGAACAGCAAACAACAAATGCAGGCAAGGTTTGTGGAGAAATTGGAACACTTATCCACTGTTGGTGGGAGTGTAAAATGGTGCAACCACAATGGAAGGCAGTATGGCACTTTCTCAAAAGTTGAAATAGAAATACTATTTGACCCAGCAATTCCATTACTGGGAATATACCCCAAAGAAACCCTAACCAACCCCAAGCAGATATATGCACACCCATGTTTATCATGGCTTTGTTTACAATAGCAAAGAGTTGGAAGCAACCTAAGTGCCCATCAATAAATGAATGGATAGAGAAGCTGTGGTATATTCACATAATGGAATCCTACACTTCATTGAAAAACAAAAAACTCATGAAATATTCTTCAAAATGGGTGACCCTGGAGGACATTATGCTGAGTGAAATATCTCAGTCACAAAAGGACAAATACTGCATGGTGCCACTGTTGTAAAACAGGACTGATGTTGGGTTTGGAGGGAGATTGAAAAATATGTGATAAATTATGTGTACTGCAATGAAACAGATGAAGGAGAGAACTGTTTAAATGGGATATATGATTAGATATTATTGTCACAACCAGAGTCCAGAACAAAGGCTTCATAGTGGAATAGACTTGAGGGGAGGGATTGCGTAACAGTGAAAGAATTTTTCTTTTACTTTTCAAAACGAAAGCTGCATGGTGGAGTGGACTTGGGGAGAGGGATTGTATAACAATGAAAGAATTTTACTTTTCAAAGAGAAGAGTGAACTGAGGGGGAGGGGTGGGTAGGGAGAAAAGTGCATCAATGAATGAATAGAAATAGAAAGTTTCTGTAAACTTTCATTAAAATTCAAAAAGTTTTAAAAATTTTGAACAAAGCTGAACATAGAGATTCCATGTTGTTGTTTTTGTGTTCCGTCTAGTCAGAACCAACCTATAGCTGACTCTCTGGCAGGTTTTCAGAAGCAGTTAACCGCAGGGACGTCATTGCCTGTCCTCCTGTGGAGCTGCTGGTGGGTTCTACCACACGCCTTCAGGAGGGCAGCGCAGCTTCTTGCCATGTGGCCACCAGAGCTCCCTAAAGATGCCATGCTGTTCTTGTTGTGTACCACGGAGTTGAAACTGACCCAGAGCTGACCATCCAGTGGGGTTTCAGTGGCAGTAATCACACTAGACGGGTTTACCCATATTTCTCCTGCAAAACAGCTTGTGGAATCAAACCACATGCCTTTGGGATTGCAGCCAATATTCTTACCACTAGGCCACCAGACCTCCACTCTAGAGATTCCGTATTAGAAATGCCATACGACCTTGCAATTCCAATGCTAAGAATATACCCAGAGGGAAACCAAACAGAAACACAGACAGAGATTTGTACCCCGATGTTCTTAGCACTGTTACTTATAAGAATAAGAACATGGAAATAGCACAAATGTCCATCAACAAATTGCTAGGTTGAGAAACAGTGGTGCATTCACACAGTGGAATACTATGCAGCACTCGGGAGCAATGACTTAGACAATATTATGTAACATGGAAGAGGCTACAGAGCATCATGCTAAGTGAACTAATTCAGGCTCATAAGGACAAATACTGCATAAGACCATCATTTTAAAAAGCAGGATAATGAGTAAAATATGTACGGATGCCCAAAGCAAGAAGAGGAGAAGGCAGTGGAAAGAAGGATGGCACAGAGTTTAGTGGGTGGAGAGATGAGGTGAAGGAATTAGGTAAGATCTTAAAAGAAAGAGTTAACATAGATCAATGGTGAGTAATTTTATAAGACAATATATGGGAATGATTGTATGAAACACAAAGTGAATGGGGGCAAATAAAACAAAACCAAAATCCAAGCAAACCAAAAAAATAAATGTAAAAAAGCTTGCTTGTAGCAGCCCCATAACAATGACATTTGTTGTGACCCGTGTCTGTCTCATTTTTAAACGGTAAATAGAGAAAGCAGGGAGCTTTTCCAAAGATTCTTTTCAAATGGTTTATGCCTAAGAATACTTCCTCAAAAAATATGAAACTATGTAAACAAATATATATTTAACTCTGTATGCTTCCTTTCTTTAAACCTCCTGATCTTTTCTTTTATAGATTAGGGAGTCAGATGGTGGTGTTAGTTGCTGTTATATCAATTCCATTACATAGTGTCCTCCTGTGTAGAGTTTTCTAGACTAGGACATTTCAAAACATTTTTACTATTTTTGTTATTCTCCAGAGCAAAAAGGATGAAAGTCCCTCAGATGTTGAGGACTTTCATTCATAGGGTCACTATGAGTCACCTACAACTCGATGACACTTAGCAACACCAACAACAACATAGAGAGAGATCAGTTGACCTAGTGGACAGAAAGTGATGCTACCAAGCCGAAGGTGAGTGACTCTAATCCACGGCCCTCAGGTCTGTTTTTAATTGGTTTTGGTCAAACATTCTTCTAGATTGTATAGCCCTGGTCTGTCCACTTGCTGGACAGGGGTAACTTGTGGTGGCTGTGAACTCTGATGTGTCCAATGTGTTGATGGTTGGTTACCCATGGTAGACAGTGTTTGGTGGAGCTCCCCCATTAAAACAAGCTTGGAAGCAGGAGTGGCATCCACTTCCATAAGAGCTTGCCTCCGGAAACTCTATGAACTTGGAGAGAGGATGAAAGTTACAGAAGTGTTGAGGATTTTCGTTCATAGGGTTGCTATGAGTTACCTACGACTTGATGGAACTTAACAACAACAACATTCTCCAGAGTATTCCAGGTAGCTTCAAACCGCCAACCTTCTGCCTGGTAGTGAAACACAATTGTTGTTGTTATTAGGTATCATTGAGTCAAGCACAACTCCACAACTCATAGCAATCCTATGAACAACCACTCTGAACACTGTCCTGTTCCTCACAATCTCTGACACGCTCACGCCCATTGCTGCAGTCACTGTATCCTTTCAATTCACTAGAGTTCTTCCTCTCTTGCACCTTTCAAAGCATAACAGCCCTCTCCAAAGGACAGCCTCTCCTGACAACAGGGCCAAAGGATGCAAGATGAATCTTTGCCTTGCTAGCCTCTAACGAGCACCCTTGCTGCCCCTGCTCCAAAACGTATCCGTTTGTATTTTGGACAGTCCATGAGATATTAAGTACTCTTCTCCAACACCACAGCTCAAAGGCATCAATTCTTCTACTATCCTTAGTAATTGTCCAGAAACTGGGTGGCGTTGGTAAAACCACTATACATGAATCCAAGGAATTGCTTGATTCATCAGAATTTAGTCACTATTTAGGGAGTAGAAGTACTCTTTCCCCAAAGAATTTTAGACAAACATCTTCAAAGAAGTTTGCGCATCATTTCTTTCTGCTTAATGATTTTTAGAGAATCATCAAGTCTCTCATAGATTTTGGCAAGGAAAACAAAGCAGAAAAAAACCTGAAGACATTACCTTGCCCAAATCCATATTTATTTTTAATAAAACGTTAAAGAAATTAATACAATTAGAAATGCACACCAAAGATATGTAAAGAAAAGCTATCAATGTTTTATCCTTTAATTCTGAAAAAAAAACCCACCATATGGAGAGAGAACTAGTCCCTGTCAATCATTCATTCATCAAACATTAATTGAGAATTATCCAGACAAAAAAACATAGCACAGCAGAAGAAAGAAAATGCAAAGACCAAAAATGCTTACTCCTTTTTCGTTTGCTTGTTTTTTAAATTAAATAGATTCAGATAAGAACTGCGGGACACCATGGCCTCCACAGTTGCAGTGAGAATCTGACATTAAGGGAATTCTTAGGTTATTAAGATAAACATAGCAATTTCTTTTGATGAATAGAAAATGTCAAAAGCAAAGAAAGCTAAGAATTCATCCACTTCTCTCATCACTTGCTGCTGCTCTCAGGTCCATTGTGGTTGTGTACTGCCTAATTGGAACTGACTCACAGCTGACCCTCCAGTGGGTTTGAAAGGCAGTAAATTATATGCAAGGACTTTGTTCATATTTCTTTAGTGGAGCTTCAGTTGTATTTGAACCATGTCTTTGGGTCTAGTAGATGGATAGATTGTTGGAATTTATATCACTCTCTTTGACTGTTGTTGTTGTTGTTGTTGTTGTTGATGATGACGATGATGATGATTGCCATCGAGCCAAGTGTGACTCATAATGACTCTATGAACAAAAAACCTAATGGCTTTCCATAACTATCGTCATTTCTCCAAGTTCATAGAGTTTCCAGAGGCATGTGGTTTAGGAAGCCGATGTCAGTCCTGCTTCCAAACCTGTTTTACCACTGGGAGCGCCCCCAAACACTGTCCACATTGGGAAACCATTCTGGTATTTGATACCCAATAGTACAAGGTTCAGCATCCCAGCAAACCCAGGTGCCCTCATACAGCACATTGACAAAGAGTGATGTGCAAAGTGGAAGAGTGTTCCTCCAGATATAACAATACTGGTCTCATTTAGCAGCGGTTAGGTGTCATCAAGTTGAATACGACTCAGCGTAAGCTTTGCACCTGAACTCTGTTCTGTAAGTAACATCATTTCTATATAGAACTCTGTTCTATAACTGACATAATTTCTGTACATTTCTAGAGTTTAGAGAGTTTGTAGTGTTTCCAGCGACATCAAGTTTAGGAAATGGATGCCTCTCCTGCTTCCCAGTATAAATCAATGTGGAAGCTCACCCAGACACTGTACATAACGGGTAACCATTATGGTATTTGACAAGACTCTAGAACAGTGTGCAACATCACAGCAAAACCTACTTGTTTAGTTCAGCAAAGGCACATCACATTTTCTTATTGTGTCAATAACATTAGAAAATCTTATCTACTTATTAATTATGTAGGTATTAAAATATGTAATGTCAGCAACATCATATTAAGAGTTATATTAATTAAGGCAAGGCAAAGAATTAAAGTTAAATATATATATATACTTTTATTCATTACTTTTAAACCACTCCTAAAATGATCAATTGATCAGCTGGAATCCGGAGTGACATTTACTTCCTACATACCATGCTTCCGGAAACCCTATGGACTTTGATAAATGTCGAGAGTTGTAGAGGGGCTTCAAACCTTTTGTTCACAGGGTCACTATGAGTTGTGCTGGACTCGAAGTCAATCAACAACAACAAATTGATCAAATATTGTATTTTTTAAAACAGATGGTAAATATGCCTTTTTCTAGCCAGCCATCGCTAGCTAGTTAATAGTTTTATACTTAAAAACATATTAAACAACTAAAAAAAAAATACATGCAAGAGAAGTTGTGGAATGAGAGCGAGGGGGAAATGAAATAAAGAATAAAATGAGGATTCTAAAAGGTCATGTGGTTATTTTTAAAATAGAGAGGTGGCGAGCTCTGGTGGCCTAGTGGCAAGAAGCTGCACTGCAATCTCCGAGGTACACGGTTCGAACCCACCAGATGCTCTGCTGGAGAAGGAGGAACAATCTCCTCCTGTATCAGTCAGATCTGATTTGACGGTACACACAAAAATAATGAAATGAAATAAAATAAGTTAAAAAAAATAAAATAGAAAGGTGAGAGCTGTAATGGATATGGTAACTGGGGAATGAAGGTGGGTGTGTCATAATCAGTGTGTCTGACTCAGGACAGGGAAGGCTTCAGAGCTGCAGTGCATAGGGTCACAGGCAACTGAATGGCACACAATAATTTGTAATTGTATTTCTCCTTCAAATTCTTTAGCGTAATGTTGTTGTTGTGTGCCATCGAGTCGCTTGCAACTCATAGCTACCCTATGTATAAGAGCTCTAAACGCTGTTCTATCCTGCGCCAACCTCGCCGTCTCAAACGCACTTATTCCCACTGCTCCGGTGACAGAATCGATCCATCTCATCGAAGGTCTTCCTCTCCTTCGCCGCCCCTCCACTCTGCCAAACATGATGTCCCTCTCCAAGGACAAGTTCTTCCAATTCTTATGCACAATTCTTTTTTTGCACTGTGAGTTTTCACCTTGGTTATCAGACTCTGCCCCTGGCTAGAGTCATTGCTTTTATTGTGTGGAAAACATCCATGAGAAGGAGAAAAACAAAACCCTCTAATTCATATTTATTTCCATTCTTCTTTCTAACCACTGTCCAAATTCAGAATTGTTCCCTATTTCCTTATGCAGCTCTTTTTCTTTCTTTTTGTTCTCTCGTCACAGGATGTCATTAATTCTGAAGTTCAGAAATCATAATTTTTTGTCAAAGAAATAACAAAATCAAAGTGCTAATTGAATTTTAATACATTTTTTCCAGAAAGAGGTCATAATTGTTTTAAAAGTTACTATTCGTTTTTTAAAAACGAAAGTTGCAAAACTTAAAAACCTATTAAAGAGATCATGCATTGAATAAAAATTGGCCTTCAGTAACTTCTTTAAAATGGCAATAAGTTGAGAAGCAGAATGTCCAAGATGCCTGCTTTAGGAATGAACAGTGAGGAACAAGACTCTTGACAGGATCTCCTGTTAGACGGGAGAGAATATTACCAAAATACCACAGCCTTCACCAACAAGTATCCACTGCTCTCTACAAAAGTAGACCGAAGGGAAGAGGGAAGCACTGTACCCAATTACGCCAGGGTTTATGTGGGGAAGTAAATAAACTTAGTGTAGAGAAAGCGACAAAGAGGGACCCGTCATTGGAGTGGAACAAATCAAACTCCTTGCCAGTAAGCAACCCAGGCTCCCAACAAGCCTCTACTGGATTTCCGAGGCTGTAAGTCAACAGAGAACTGTCAAAGTAGGCTGGGTTTAGAAGAGGCTGTGGCACTAGGGATATTATAGCTAATGTTAGATGGATCTTGGCTGAAAGCAGAGAAAACCATAGGGATGTCTGTGTTTCATTGACTGTGCAAAGACATTTTACTGTGTGGATCCCAATAAACTGTGGCTGACTCTGAGAAGAATGGGAATTCCAGAGCACTTGATTGTGCTTATGTGAAACCTATATTGGACCAGGAGGCAGTTGTCAGAACAAAGCCAGGAAATACTGCATGGTTCAAACTCTGGAAGGGTGTACTCCAGTGATGTGTCCTATCTCCGTAACTTTCCAATCTGATTGCAGAAAAGATCATCCAGAAGGCTGGGCTGTATGAGGAGAAATGTGGCCTCAGGATTGGAGGTAGACTCATTAACAACCTGTGTTATGCAGATGACACAACTCTGCTTGCTGAAACTAAGGAAGACTTGAAACATATGCTGCAGAAGGTCAAGGACTGCAGCCTTCAGTATGGATTGAAGCTGAACTTCATGAAAACAAAGATTCTAACCACTGGTCCAATTGGCAGCATCATGTTAGATGGTGAAGAGATTGAGATTGTTAACAGTTTCAGTTTAGTTGGCTCTACAGTCAAGACTCTTGGTACCAGGAGCCAGGAAATCAAGAGATGAATTGCATTGGGAAAGTCGGTGTCAGTGACATTTACAGAGTACTGAAGAGCAATGATGTCAGTCTGGAGACTAAGGTGTGCCTGATACAAGCCATAGTCTTTGCAATTACATGTTCTGTGTCAGATACCTGGACAATGACTAGGGATGATAGAAGGATAGTTGATGTCTTTGAGCTGCGGTGCTAGAGAAAAGTATTGAAAATAACATGGACTGCCAAAAGAACAAACAGGTTTGACCTGAAAATGGTGAAACCAGGCTGCTCCTTGTAGGCAAGGATTCTGAAGTTTCATCTGACATACTTTGGACATGTTACAAGGAGGGACCCATCCTTGGAGAGGGACATTATCCTAGGGCAGGTGTATGGACTGTGCAAGAAAGACCCTCAATGAGATGAACTGACTCAGTGACTGGGGTAATGGGGGTAAGTGTGTCAGAGACAATAAGGTTGGCTCAAGATAGAGCAATGTTTAGGGCTGTTGTACATAGGGTCACTACAAGTCACAGGTGACTTGATGGCACATAACAACAATAAATCTGTACAGGAGAAGGCTGTCCACAAATTCGTTTGTGGAGTCGAGCCTCCAGACATGGATAGATAGACTTTTGGCCAGCAGCACAGTATAGGGGGTTGGGTCACCAGAGCG
Organism: Elephantulus edwardii; assembly: GCF_000299155.1. Lineage (NCBI taxonomy): Eukaryota > Metazoa > Chordata > Mammalia > Macroscelidea > Macroscelididae > Elephantulus > Elephantulus edwardii. Next base: position 885,890 of record NW_006399985.1, on the reverse strand, counting down.
CCTTCAAGATAGCCTTTATGTTGAAATAAAAAATTCACTTGGGAGAACGAAGCCAACCTGCTTTTGAAGAAAGTTGCCATCAAATCCTTTTTGTTGTGAACACTGAAGGATAACTGAGAAAGATGTGCATAAATGTTCAAAAGCAGAAGGAGAAAGGAAGAAAGGACCAGAAAAAAGGGGAAAGGGAGAAAACACCAGGCGAGTCGAGTTTAGGGGGTGATGGCGGTGAAGGAATGGGAAAGATTTAACGGGGACTTGAAAAGAAGGAGTGATAATAGGCATATCAATAGTAATTGATTAGATAAAAGACATTGTTCATGAATGAAACAATGTCAATGAAGGATTTCATAAAACCCGTTCTACATAAAGGAAACACAACATGTGTGAATGTTTGCATTCAAACCAAGAAAAAAAGTGTGTAAGCAAAACGACAACAAAAGTCCTTTTTAACTCATAGTATGTTAGAATCCAACTGTAGCCAATGTTTTGGGGTTTGGGAGTGTTTTATCTTTTCAGAAAGAGATCTCCAGACTTCTTCTAAGGAGACTGAGGATGAACTCCAACTTTCAACTTTTAGCATCATTTAACCATTTTCACAACCCACATACTTCTCACGCCAAATAGAACATTTACACAACTTACAGGCTTCCCATAAACAAATGCGTAGTTCTTGGGTCAGTCAGTTGTAAAGCTCAGGATTTTTTTATTATTTTTTAAAATGAATTTTAATGGAAGTTTCCAGACCTAGGGTTTCCCGTCATTCGTTGTTGACAAGAAAGAAAAGCTCATTCATTGTTATGCAGTCCCTCCCCCCAAGTCCACTCCACTATGCAGCCTTCACTCTGGACTTCTGTAATGACAAGAATATTCATTCACCTGTCCTTTTAAACAGTTCTCTCCCTCATCCGTTTCAAGGCATCATACACCATCCCTCCCCTCTTTTTCTGTCTTCCCTCAACCCTGGTATCAGTCCCATTTTATAATAGTGACCCTATGCAGTATTTGTCTTTTTGTGACTCAGATTTTTCACTCAGCATCAAGTCCTCCAGGGTCACCCATTTTGCACAATATTTCATGAGTTCCTTGTTTTTCAATGCAGCATAGTATTCCATTGTGCGAATATACCAGAGCTTCTCTATCCATTCGTTTGTTGGTGGGCGCTTGGGTTGTTTCCAGCTGTTTGCTATTGTGAACAAAGCCACAATAAACACGGGTGTGCACAGGATTTTTTTCAAGATAAATAATTTCAAATGGGAAATCTTTAGTGTAAATGTAGATGGTTATTGTTTCTGTTAGGCGCTGTGAAGTCAGTTTGATTTTCTATAACCCCTAATAAAACATTAGGAGCTCTCCAGGTCTAGTGGTAAGAAGCTGAACTACAATTCCAAAGGCACACAGTTCAAATCCACCAGTTGCTCTGTGGGAGAAGGATGGGCAATCTCCCCCCAGTGACCTATTGCCTCTGAAAACCAGTTGGATCGTCAGCTGTGGTTTGGTTCCTACTCAGTAGCACACAGTGACGACAGCAAGAATGAAACAACGAAATCCTTCCTGGGTCTTTTGAAACGATAGAAAAGCGGGCCACTTCTGCTTCTGTCTCTTACCTGACGGCCATGGTCCTCCTGTGGGGACGCAGTGCCCTGCAGTCTTCTCTGATCCAATGCATTCTGTTTCCTGGAAGATAACATCACATTCTTGCATAATTCTGTCTCCAGCTGTGATTTCCAGCAGGCCAGCCAGCGTTCCAGGAGGCCACTGCCTCCAGATAAACGGAGCAGAGTATAACAGTGAATTCTGTGCCATGGGCCTCTTGACTGCATCCTGGTCAGATGCTGTTCTACGCCCGACTGTAAGGCCCTCACTCCCTGCATATCATGCTGTTCCTGCTGTAGCACTAATTCCATTCTTTCTCCCCCTCCCTTCGTGGTATAAGCCCACCCAAAGAAATAAAGCAGTTAAAGATGAAGAATATGGACATTTCTTATAATGCCCTTCTCCCCTCATGATCTAACTTCCTGTTGTGTTGTGTGTCACTGAAGTCACCAAGACTTATAAAAACCCTATTCAGAGCAGAGGGACTCCCTGGGGTTCTCTGCAATATTTAGGGTAGCAAATTGTTGGCGAATTCAAACTTCTGGTCTTTCAGTTAGCATCCTTGGGTTCACCCACTGCACCACCAGACTCCTGACGACATAGCCAGAAAAGTGAGAGGAAGAAGGCGTCCTATTCACAGCTGAAGTGTGAGTGCCCAGCGGCACGACCACACAGCATACTTCCACCGAGCACCACCCCATCTACCTCCGCAGCACACGGACGTGACGTCTTCCTCAGGCAACGTCCAAAGTACTCCTGATGCTGGCTTTGGCCAAGAGGCCACGGGGGATAAATTCTAGACAGATTTGAATGCAGGCTTTTGCAAGAGACCAGAGGGGGAAAGTCCTAAATAACTTCACCAGGCACATTGAAGGTTGAATGAGATATAAAACTAAGATTACCCCTTGACAAGGGTTCCAAGGTGCTTTCCCCCTGAAAGTGTGATGTCACACGTATGAGCACAGGCTTGGACTCACGCGTCTTCTGTGCAGAGGGAAAGGGGTCTCGGGGTCTTGTCTACCACAAAAGAAAGCTCATATCCAGAGCAGTCGTTAGAGATAAGAGCAGAGCCATTTTCAAATTGAGAAAAAGGAAAACAAAACAGAAAAACAGCATTAAGTCTAAACATGGGTCAATTTTACAAGAGAAGAGGCTCCAGCACAATGTGGGGGCCCAGGAAAACATTGAGCTTTCTCCTGATGTTTTGGGTTCAGCAAAAATACATTTTGCCAAATGCTTTCCCCTTTAATTTGGAAAAGGCATGCATATTTCAAAGGAAATTTAATCCATATGTTTCTGATTCATTTACACTTAATTCATCAAAATGTTGTTTTGTAAGAGTTATTTGGTGTCCAAGAAGTCTTATAAGACTCTTCTCTTTGAACCAGAAAGTCTTGTGCTGCCAGGATTAAATGGAACTTTCTATGCAGAGAGGGTAGGAGCTGGTGTTGCTCTGCACAGGGCGGCTGGTAAACCCGAGCCCAGGCCAGAGGTGATGAGGTTGAGAGCAGCAGGTATCACAGGGAACTTCAGGCAACCTCCAGCCATGAGGAAAACGGTCCAAGGGTGCCCGGTGCAACGAACTCCCCAGCCCGTTATTAAGAAACAGTTTTTGTTTTCGCATTTTATTATGAGAACCCATTCCAATGCTTCAACAGGAAAATGAAGGACTTTGGTCCTTAGCATGGAATGTTATACTTAGCTATTAGGTATGAATAAATACGTTCTTTTATAATGCAATAGCAGCAGTGTATTTCCTCTGGTATTTCAAGCATTTTGTCCTACAAATTGCAAACTTCCTCAATGCCTTTGGAGGAAGTACACACTTGTTTTGCACCCTGAGGATTCCATTTCTAACTAATGTCCAGGCTTTTCTGTTAACAAGTAGGCATTTTCTCTCTAAGAGAGCACTGGATTAGCTTCCAAGAATTCAGATAGTGCTTCTCTTGTCATCTTTTAAATAAGCATGCAAATTTTCGACATTTGTACCTCTATATGTTGTCCTCCGATGATGCATTTACTGGCCTTGTGAATTTGATTGTGTATGCATTATGGCAACAATTCAAAACATCTTTTCCAATGATTCAAACGTCACGAGGCAGTTGCAGCGCTGTCCCTTGGTAGATGTGGAAAAGCACACAGCTGCTTGAATGACAACGAGACAGGAGAATCTAAAAATCTAGACCTCATCAGATCCTACATGACGTCAAAAATTCCCTGTGATTGGAACCATGAAACAGCTCAGTGAAAATAGCTTCAGTAAAATATTTAACAGTAAGTAACTGTATAAAACAGTAGTCATCGCTAATGTTTTAAATAATTCAAAGTATTAAAACAAAAGCACTAAAAACCTTTATCATTTAAAGTACTATCTTCCATGGATCTGTGTTCTTTAACATACTGGCCAGTAAACATCGTCCCATATGTGACACTCTAGTGATATAATTTCTTTTCATACTTTCTAAATCTATGATACTATAGTGCTATGCTAGTTAAATCAGTCTCAGTTAATTTTCTTTAAAAAACTATTTCCAGCTAGATGCACAAAGACTTTTACTGGGAACAGCCCATAAATTAAAGACAAAAGTTGGTGGATGTAGGAATTCACTGAGAGCCTAATAAGTAAGACTGTTTCCAAGTTCAAGGTGCTGTTGTGAATAACGTGGTGCTTACAGGACGATTGTCTTCTTGTCTCTTATTTGATACTTGGTGGTGGTGTTATGTACAATCGAGTCAGAAATGACCCATAGCTGACACTCCAGTGATTTCAGATCACGCAGAAGAGACGGCCCATCTTTCTCCCAGGAAGCAGCTGGGGGGTTCGAAGTGTGTGCTTTCGGTTTGGCAGCACGGCTCTGTACCGGCAGGCCATCAGAGCTCTGAGACAAAGAGGGATCCCCAAACAGCACTCAGATTGGGCACTAATCTAGCGTTTAGAACCTGAGGCATTCCTTGTTCACGTTCCTATTGTCTGGCTTCCTTGTCTGTAAAAGCACGGGTCCCAGAGCCCCAAGAATTCAGTAGTAATACATGCATACTCTTTCCTGCTCACGAACAAATTTAGCAGGACAAAAGCTGTTTTCGTACAGGTGTTATGAACCACCCTAACTAGGTACACGAGACTGTCAGAAGGCTCAACGTCAAGCTGGGCGCTTGGAAGGAAGGCTCTCTGCTCAGCACAGCATTTTTAATTTGTTCCTATCTCCACCGAGCTGTCCTGAAAAGACAAAAGCCTGATGTGTCAGACAGGGGAGGAGTCCACAGGCCAACCTGAGAGGCAGGGTACAAACTCACACTCGGGGCCACACTTGATTGCAACTAAGGAGAAAAAGGCAGCCTAGGTGAGCTTTCAAGAATAAAAGGAAATGGGACGGGTGAAAATTAGCCATTCTCTGCCATACATATAAATGTACAGTGAATAGCACATTGCCTGTAGGAAGTGCCTAATACACACGACCACTATCACTACCCGCCGCTGTTTGACGTAGGAGGTGCTGGTGGCTCACCAGTGCAGGAGCCGCCAACTCAACAGCATGCAGTTTTTGACCACAATGAGGGATTGTACTTTAGACTAAGACAGACGAGGGCACGTGGTTCAAATCCAGCAGCTTTCTGCAGAAGACAGATGGGCAGTCTCCTCCCTCCTCTCAGGCAATTAACTGCTTCTGACAGCAAGCGGGAGGGCCAGCTGTGGGTTGGTTCCGACTTGATACACAGAGCCAAAAACAACAACAACAAGATAGACAAGGAAGACAGGCTTGACAATCTATATTTAAAAATAAGTCAAGGAAAAGTTCATGAATTACAAAAGGGAATTACCCTATGTGGGCCTGGTGACATAGTGGTAAGGAATTGTACTGCCAGCCGACAGATGTTGTTGTTGTTATGTGCCACCAAGTCGCTTGCAACTCATAGCGACCCTATGGACAACAGCCCTAAACCCTGATCTGTCCCGTGCCAGTTTCACTGTCTCTGATACACCTACTCCTGTTACCCCAGTCACTGAATCAATCCACCTCACAGAGGGTCTTCCCTTCCTGCCCTGTCCCTCCACCCTCCCAAGCATGATGTCCCTCTCCAAGGACTGGTTGCTCTTTGCAGCATGTCCAAAGTATGTCAGACGAAGCCTCAGAATCCTTGTCTCCAATATCTCCCAGACATAAGCAGTTCAAATTCGCCAGCTTTTCCATGGATAAAAATGAGCAAACTCCTCCCATGCAACTCATTGCCTCTGAAAACCCACTGAAGGGTCAGTTATGAGTCAGTTCTGACTCAACAGTGCACAACAACATTATCCCAGACAGTGCTGGATGATGTTGTTTATTATTAGTTACAGTCAAGTACGACTCATAACAACCCTATAACAAAACATATGAACCCTTTGCTATCCTGTGCCAAGCTCACTACCTCTGACACATTCAAGCCCACTGCCTCAGTCACTATGTCCATCATCTGGTGGTGCGTCTGTCTTCCTCCGTTTCCCTGCCTCTCCACCTTTCCAAACCTAATGTCTTTCTTCAAGATATAGCCTCTCCTGGAAACGGGCCCAAAGTAGGCTAGAAGAAACTTGCTTCCTTCCAAGGAGCAGTCTGGTGTCCCCTTCTCCAGGACACGTCTGTTTATTTCTTTAGCAGTCCATGTGATATTCAGCACTCTCTCCCAACACCGCAACTCAAAAGCATCATGTCTTCTGATGTCGTCTTATTCATTGTCTAGCTCTCAGATGCATGGCGAGTGATTGAAAAGGTCATGAGCTGAGTCAGGTGCATCACCGCTCCTCAGCGACGTGGAGAGGTCTCTGACTGCAGGTTTTCCTGGTGCAGCACTCTCCCAGTCTCCTCCTTACTGGTGTCAAGTGTCTCTACTGTGGCGCCAAGCAGGACGGCATCATCGACAGCTTCAATCTTTTCTCCATCTATCATGATGTTGGTGAGAATTGTGTTATCTTGATGTGGAGATGCAATCTAGCTCGAAGACGAATCCTTGCTCTTCTGCAGCAAATGTTTCAAGTCCCCCTCACTTTTAGCAAGCAAGTTTGTATCATCAGTGTGGTTGTTGTTAGGTGCCGTCAAACCAAATACAACTGACAGTGACACTCCCCATAACACCCCTGAGCCCCATCCTATCTGTGTCTTCCTCCTCATCTCTTACCCACTCTCATCCAGTTGCTGCCAACACTGCTCAGCCCACCTCACTGAGGGTCTTCCTCTCCTTCGCTGACCTTTCTAAGTACGATGTCCCTTTTTAAGGAGTAACCACTCCCAGCAACAAGCCCGCAATATGTGAGACAAAGCTTTGTCATTCCTGCCTTCGAGTTGCTCTCTGACTTCCCCTTCCCCTCACGCGTCTGTTTGCTCTTTGTGCAGTCCACGGGACATTCAGTACTCTTCTCCAACACTGGAGTTCAAAACCATCCATTCTTCTGTCATTCTTTGCTTATTATTTATTCATTTGAATGAAGGCTTACAAATCATTATGGCCTTGCATACCTTCTTAGCAATTTGACTTAGAGCATTCATGATCACTTATTAATGCAAATTAATTCATTCTGGTGTCTAATCAACCCCCAGCATGCATTGTTTTTCCTTTCATTCATGAAATTGAGTACATGTTACTCCACTGCTCCTCCCTTCCCACCCGTTAATTGCCAGGACTGATCACATTTGTGTGTAAACCTTTCCTTAGCTCTTTATAATAGAGGTCTTGGGCCCTAATTGTACTTTTTGTTCTGTTTTTTTAAAATTCATTTTAATGAAAATTTACAGAGACTTTGAATTTCCATTCATTCATTGTTCACTTTTCTCCCTGCCCCCCCCCCACTACACTCTTCTCTTTGAAAAGTAAAATAAAAATTCTTGCATTGTTTTACAATCCCTCCCCTCAAGTCCACTCCACTATGCAGCCTTCGCTCTGGACTCCTGTCATAACAATAATACCTAATCACATATCCCTTTTAAACAGTTTTCTCCCTCATCTGTTTCAATGCAGTACACATTACTGAACCCATCTTTCTCAGTCTCCCCCCAACCCCAATGTCAGTCCTGTTTTATAACAGAGGCACCATGCAGTATTTGTCCTTTTGTGACTGAGATACTTCACTCAGCATAATGTCCTCCAGAGTCACCCATTTTGAATAATATTTCATGAGTTTCTTATTTTTCAATGAAGTGTAGGATTGCATTGTGTGAATATACGACAGCTTCTCTATCCATTCGTTGTTGATGGTAAGTGTCCTTTTTTTTTTTTCTTTTTTTTTTTACTTTTTTTTTTCTATAATTATATTTTATTAATTTTCATAAACATTTACAGAGATTTTGGGCTTCCACTCATTCATTGTTGCACTATTCTCTCTACCCTCCTCCCAGTTTGTTCTTGTCCAAATGCCACAGTGCTTGTCAAAGCCAGTTCTGATTAATCTTCTTTGTCAGTGTATCCTTTGCCATTCCCTATCCCTCCTCCCTGAGAGAGACTTCACCCTGAGTCATAAGGAAAAGGGGACGGCGTATTCTCTTAGCTACTTCCTGCTGAAAAGGGACGCTGTGGGTTTCAGGGTGAAGATCTTCTCTCACTACTCTAAAGGGCCCCTTTGGCAGTAGGAAACACATAGACTATTATGGAGATTGATTTTGGAATTCAGATGCACTCTTATTGATTGTGCTTGGCTGTACATGTACATATCCTTGAAGATGTATCATGGGGGTGTTGCAACCTAGAAGACACAAATTTGACTAACAAGTTATAAGTACATGAGTCCAAAAATTATGGAAAAGTAAAAGAAAAGATTCTTTCATTGTTTTACAAACCCTCCCCCAGGTCCCCTCCACCATGCAGCCCTCGCTCTAGTCTCCTGTGATGACAGAAATACCCAGTTCCATCTCTCTTTTAGACGGTTCTCTCCCTCCTCTGTTTCAGTGCAGTATACATTATTGAACCCATCTTACTCAGTGTCTCCCTAACCCCAAGGACAGTCCCATTCTACAACAGTGGCATCATGTAATATTTGTCCTTTTGTGACTGGGATATTTCACTCAGCATAATGTTCTCCAGAGTCAACCATTTTGAATAATATTGACTGGCGCATGTTGCTCTGGATAATTTGCTTTAGATTCATCCCTGTTGTGCAGTATTTCACAAATTCTTACATTGTGTCCTATAAAATGAATAACCATTCATCCATGACCACTGGCACCCAGTCTTTTTGGATCTCTGCTGGGTCTTCCCTAATTCCACCCCCCACCCCGCCCGAGGGAATCACAGAGTCTTCTTGTGTTTATGTTAGTTAGTCATTGTCCAGCTTTCCAAAGTATAGCAAGTGATTGAAAAGACCCCATTGCGACGTTCTCTCAGGCCCACTATGACCCACAGTGACCTTATGAACAGCAGTTCTGAACCTTACCGCATCCTGACCTGTCTGTCGGTCTCAAGCCCTTTGTCACAGTCACTGTTTCAGTCCAGCTCATTGAGGGATCTTTCCTCTCTTTTGCTGACTCTGAACCGTGAAAATATGTTCAAAGCAAATGAGATGACGTTTCACCATCTCTGTCTCCAAGGAGCAGCACTCTGGTCGCACTTTCTTAACAACACTCTGCTGAAAAAGAATCAAGCAGGCTTTATCGGAGTTCAGGTGTTCAGTGACCCAAGCTCAGAAGTGGATCAGAGCAAAATCCTCCGACAGCTGCATTTCCAACCCCGTTGCCGCCGACCCCAAGCCGCTGTTCAAAATCCAGTGCGGCACCATCATCCTCTGGCCAACCACGCTGCTTCTGTGGTTTGAGAGCTGAAAACTGATCTTATCGCTTGTGTAGAGTTCCAATTGTAATATTATTCTCTGTATATATATAAAAAACAACAACAACAACACAAAAGTCCATTTAGTCGCCTTAATTTTTCTTCAAGTGAAAAAATCTAAAACTCTACCTCTCTGCTAAGGAAACTGCAGAAAACCTTGTTAAAAAGGTCATCCCCTTTTTTTGCCAGAGAAATCCTTTTAAGAACTATCAAGAGAAAAGTGCACGGTTTCTCAGAATCCGTCCAGTTGTAACTTGTGAAGCGTTGCCAATCCAACGGGCAGCTCGAGCGGCTTTAAAGAGACCTAGTTAATTAAAATCACCCTTCCCTTGACTTGACATTCTTTCTGTCTCTTTCGTTGGCTCAACTTGTCCATTAGTATAATATTAAACAAATGAAAGCCGAAAGGGAAAATGCAGCAAGGTTTTCTCTATGCATATTTGTAAGACCAGCAGTGTGGGCTCCAAAACCGTGGCTGGGAGAGCCAGCTCTTGAACTGATTGAAAACTCCTTGAATCCAAGGCTTGTTTTGCATACGAAAACAACTTATACCCTGGGAGTTTTAAGAGTAATATCAAAGCAAGCTTTTTCCTAAACTATACCATTGTTTTCTACTCCCAAAGCTTTGAGGGCCTTGGAAAGATTCCCCGAGAAAATTTCTCTTCATCCTCTCAAGGTCTCCCCCCAATATCACGTGAAGGTTGAAGAGAGAGGCTTTCTCCAGCAACCTTGGCTCTCCGATCATGTGACCAGAGCAAGCTTCCTCTCTGGCTTTCATTAGCTGGAGACGTCTGCAAGGAGAACTCACCACACAAAACAATCTCGGCTCGGATCTTGTTCTCTCATCTGGGCCGAACAGTGTTAGTGTCAACAATCGGAGGAAGCAGCGTGGCTGCAGCTAGCATAAACATTTCAGAAACCATAACTGCAAGCCGCCGTTCAGAACTTGGACCAAGCCATGACTCAACCCTCCTGAGCGCTGACCGCAGGCTAGAGGCGGACTTTGAGAGATTTCCAGAGAGAAAGTGTATCCAAACCTGGATGCTGGGAAGAAAGTACACAGCGCTGGCAGGGGAAGGAGACGTGGTTAGTGGGCGCCCGGGTGGGCTCTGCGCACAAGGCGGCACAGAGGCCGCAGATGCACAGAGCAGGGCTGCTGGGGGCCATTCTGGGGCTCCTGCCGTTCCCCTGAGAAAGGCCACTCATAAAGAGGAGGTCCTGTTTATTTCTGCGGTGGCGGTTCTTCAAGCTCAGCTTCTCCTGTGGCCACTTCTTCTTCTTCTTCTTTTTTTAAATAGTTCCGTGTCATTCTTATTATGTGCAGGCTTTCTTTAGACCCAAGGCGAGACAATGGAAAAACTAAAAAACCCAAAAAACAAACAAACAAACAAAAGCCCCACACGGAAACGAAATGCCTTGGGTTTACTTTACAAACATGTCAGCTACAAGGTAGGTAATGCCTTCAAATAAAGAAATCATCTGATGGGTGACCATGACTAAAACTCTTGATGCAATTGATAAAATCAGAATACCCCCGAGCCATTTCCCCCCACTGCTGCAAGGAAGTGAAAGATATGAACTCTGTGTTTGTTCCTCGGGTCACTTCTGTGATTACTTCTGTGATGAAGAAGATATGGTTAACTGGACACCCCCTTTCACACAGGAAGTCTCCTAGGACATGGCTAGCACTACTCGCCTGGCACGAATGAGTATACTGCCATAGCTTGTAATTTGGTGTTTTCTCAGTATGAAGAGTAAAAATAGTCTCTCTTTTGTCATAATTGTCTTTGTTGTTGTTGGGAAAGTCTGCAGTTAGGGACCTCTCCAAATTCTTGAGGAGTAATGATGTCAGTTTGAGGACTAAGGTGTGTCTGATTCAGGCCATGGGCTTTCTGATCATCTGAAAGCTGGACAATGAATAAGGATAACAGAAGAATTGATGCTTTTGAGCTGTGGTGTTGGAGAAGAGCACTGAATACCCCATGGACGGCCAAGAGAACAGATATGTCTTGGAAAGAGTGCAGTAGAGAGCTTTTTGGAGGCAAAGATGACGGGGCTTTGCCTCACATACTTCAAACATGTTATTGGGAAGTATTATTCCTTGGAGAGGGACATGATTCTTACTTTGTCCAGGAGCGATCTTAAAAGGAGACCCAACAATATTAGGAACCTATTTTGAGTTGTGGTGAAGAGTATTGAACATACCATGGATCTCCAGGAGAACAAACAGGTCTGTCTTGGAGAGGGTGAAACCAAGTTTCTCCTTGGAGGCTAGGATTTTGAAGCTCCACCTCACATACTTTGGGCACATGGCCAGGAAGAACCAATCCTAGGAGAAGGACATCATACTTGAAAAGGTGAAGAGGAAGACCCCAGAGGAGATGGATTGACACAGTAACTGGGCAATGGGATTAGGCGTGTCAGAGTCAGTGAGACTGACTCAGGACAGGGCAGGGTTCAGAGCTGTTGTACATATGGTCGCTATGAGTTGCAGGCAAATTGATGGCACATAACAACAACACAGCAACAATTACATATACATTATGCAAATAACACACCTTGTTCTCTGAAACTGAGGAGGACTTGAAGCACTTGTTGAAGAAGATCAAAGAATACAGGCTTCAATATGGATTGCATCTCAGTGTCAAGAAAAAAGTTTCTTACCTCTGGATTGAAAGGTAAAACACAATTGATAGAGAAAAGATTGACGTTTTGAATGATTTCCTCTTCCTTGGATCCACAGTCAACACCTTGGGATCAGCAGGAAATCAGGAGAGAAAGTCTATACTCAGGGACTTTTCCAAATTATGGAGCAACAGTGATATCCGTTTGAGAACTAAAGTGCATATGGTTAAGGCCATGCTCTTTCCAGTCACTTGCTATGCATCTGAGAGCTGGATAATAAATAAAGATGACAGGAGAAGAATTGATGCCTTTGGGTTGTGGTGTTGGAGAAGCATACTGGACAGCCCATGGAGGCCAAAAGAACAGACAGTCTTGGAGAAGGTAAGATGATAAAGCTTTGTCTCACATAATTTGGGCATATTGCTAGGAGGGGCTTAGAGAAGGACATCATGCTTGGAAAGGTGAAAGATCCTTGTAGGAGAGAAGGACTCTCACAGTGCCTGTAATAACGGACTAAAACCTATCAGAGATGGTGAAGATGGCACAGGACACACCAGGATTCAGATCTGTTGTTCATATGGTCACAATGAGTCCTAATCAACTTGATGACACACAACAGCAACAACACTTTGTGTATCTATCTACTACTGCTGCTGTAGTTGTGTGACATCGTGTCAGAACCAACCCATAGGCAACTCTCCAGTGAGTTCTCAGAGACACTTCATCGCACAGGATGCGTCCTCACAATTGGACTAATGAACAAAAGCAATGGATAAATTTTGATTGAGGTTCTCACTGGTTCCCTTTAATTGGATCCACAAACAGCACCCACACATTGCTAATTCTCTTATTTCCTTGGTCTACGATCAATCAAGAAGTCGTTATGAAGTCATCACATGAGTTAGGTAAGCACTGTGCCACTCGTTAAAAAAACGGGGAAACAAAGATACTAAGCTGAGCTGCAAGACCTCACACTGCAGCTGGAGGAACATAATTTCAAATAATAGCAACAAACAGTTATATGCTCAAGGGAAAGACTCTTAAGAAATTAAAAATTCTCAGAAAGAAAAATTTTCAAGATCAAGAACTTATGAAAACGTATTCAAGTAGTAATAATAATATAGTTGTTGTTGTTGTTATGTGGCGTCAAGTCGTTTTCGACTCATAGCGACCCTATGCACAACAGCCCTAAAACCTGCTCTATCCTGCGCCAACCACACTGTCTCTGACACACCCATCCCGATTACCCCAGTCAGCGAATCAATCCACCTCATAAAGGGTCTTCCCCTCCTGCGCCGCCCCTCCACCCTCCCAAACATGATGTTCCTCTCCAAGGACCCATCCCTCCTGGCAACATGTCCAAAGTATGTCAGTTGAAGCCCCAGAATCCTTGCCCCCAAGGAGTAGCTTGGTTTAATCCTCTCCAAGATGAATCTGATTGTTTTCCTGGCAGTTTTCCTGGTACATTCAGTACTCTTCTCCAGCACCACAGCTCAAAAGCATCCACTCTCCTTCTGTCCTCCCTAGTCATTGTCCAACTCTCTGATGCATAACAAGCGATTGCAAATACCATGGCCTGTATCAGGCACACCTTAGTCTCCTGAGAGACACCGTTGTTCCTGAGTACTTTAGAGAGGTCCCTAACAGCGGACTTTCCCATCGCGATACGCTTTTTGATTTCCTGACTGCTGGTGCCAAGAGTGTTGACTGTAGCTAGAGAATTTTTGGTACCTACCATTGTCAAAAGAGGGTGTCAGAAGAAACTCTAAAAATTCCACTAGAGCATCAAGAAGCCAAATCAAAATGGAAAACCTGTTGAAGTAAAAGACTTAAGCAGAAGATTTCAAGGGGCAGCTTGAGAAGACAAAAGAAAGTATGATAACAGATTGGGCAGAGAGAATAAAAAGAGAAGAACTCGCTCTGCATTTCTCAAGCTGAGAGAACTGGAAAACAATTTTAAGCCTCGTGTCGCAATATTGAAAGATGTTATGGGCGATGTACTGACTGATCAAGGAAAGAAGGAGGAGGGAATATACAGGGCCACTGTTAGCAGGAGCCAATGGTAATGAAGGAGGAAGTGGAAGCTGCATTGAAGGCACTGGCAAAAAATAAGGCCCCTGGAATCGAGGGGATAAGAGTTGATTTGTTTCAATTAACAGATGCAGCCCTGGATGCGCTCACCAGTCTATGCCAGGAAATTTGGAGGACAGCTGTCTGGCCAATGGATTGGCAGGAGTCCGTATTTGTTTCCATTCCCAAGAATAGTGATCCAACTAAATGTGAAAACTATCAAACAATATCTAAACCACGTGCAAGCAAAATACTGCTGAAGATCATTCAAAAGTGGCTAAAACAGTACATAGACAAGAAACTGACGGACGTTAAAGAGGGATTTAGAAGAGGCCAGGGCACCAGGATACCATTGGTGTTGTCAGATGGTTCCTGGCTGAAAGTAAAAAATAACGGAAGAATGTCTGTCTGTGGTTTATTGACTATGCAAAGGCATTTGACAGTTTGGATCATGAGAGTTGGGGCTGACTCTGAGAAAAATGGGAATCCCAGAGCACTTGGTTGTGCTCATACGAAACCTATACCTGGAAGCTGTTGTGTGAACTGAGCAAGAAAACACTGTTGTTGGTGTTGTCGTCGTCGTCGTCGTTGTTATGTGTGGCTGAGTTACCTGCAACTCATAGTGGCACTATGTACAACAGCCCTAAACCCTGCTCTATCCTGTGCCAATCTCACTGTCTCTGCCACATTTACCCCCATTACCCCAGTGGCTGAATCACTCCATCTCATTGAGGGTCTTCCTCTCTTGCATTGTCCCTCCATCCTCGCAAGCATGACGTCCTTCTCCAAGGACTAGCTCCTCTTTGCAACATGCCCAGAGTATGTCAGATGAAGCTTAAGAATCCTTGCCTCCAAGGAGCAGCCTGGTTTCACCCTTTCCAAAACAAATTTGTTTGTTTTCCTAGTAGTCCATGGTATAGTCAGTACTCTTCTCCAGCACCAAAGCTCAAAGGCTTTCTCACCTCCTATCATCCATGTTCCTGGTCCAGCTTTCTGATGCATAGCTAGTTATTGCAAAGATCATGGCCTGAATCAGGCACACCTTAGTCTCCAGGCTGACAGCATTGATCTTCAGTACTTTAGAGAGGTCTCTGACAGCAGACTTTCCAATGCAATTCATCTTTTGATTTCCTGATCTGCTGGTATGAAGAGTGTTGATTGTGGAGCCAAGCAAACTGAATCTTTCAACAATCTCAATCTCTCCACTATCTATCATGATGTTGTCAGTTGGCCCAGTGGTGAGATTCTTTGTTTGCTTGATGTTGAGTTTCAATCCTGGTTTAAAATTAAAAAGAGAGTGCATCAGAATCTTGTTCTCTCTCCATACCTATTCAGTCCGTACGTTGAGCAAATTATTCGAGAAGCTGGCCTCTGTGAAGAGGACTATGGCATCAAGATCTGAGGGAGACTCATCAATAACCTGCACTATGCAGATGACACAACCTTACTTGTTGAAAGTGAGGACTCGAGCATTTGTTGCAGGGCAAAGAAACAACCTCCAACATGGATTGCATCTCAGTGTCAAGACAACACAGATTCTCACCAGTAAGCAGATGGGCAACAACATGATAGATAGATAGATAGATAGATAGATAGATAGATAGATAGATAGGAGACTAAAACTGTCAGTAACTTCATCTTACTTGGGTCCAAAATTAACTCCCTTGGTGCCAGCAGAAAATCAGGAGATATATTGCACAGGGATAGTCTACAGTCAAGTATTTTCTGAATTATGGAAGAGCACGGATGTCAGTTTGAGGACTAAGGTGTGTCTAGTTTAGGTCATGATCTTTCCAATCACTGGCCATGCCTCGGAGAGCTGGACAATGAATAAGGTTGACAGAAGAATTGAGGCCTTTGGGTTGTGAGGTTAGAGAAGAGCACTGAACATCCCATGGATGGCCAGGAAAACAAATAAATATGTCTTGGAGAGGGTGAGCCACAATGTTGTTTGGAAGCAAAGATGATAAAGCTTCATCTCACATACTTCTAGCATGTTGCTAGGAGCGGGCTATTTCTTGGGGACACGATACTGGGAAAGGCAGAGGGTCACTGACGGGCATGAAGAACCTCGACTATGTGGATTAACACTGTGACTGCCGCTGTGAGCTCACGTGTGCAGGAAATGTGAGGAGGGCACAGGACAGAACAGAGTTCAGATCTATGGTTTGTACTCAACTTGACAGCACCTAACAATTACAGCAACAACATGTGACAACTGATCTCATGAAAAGGTTTGTTTCCCTCTCCATGTGAGAGGCAGTTCTGACAGCATAGATCGTAGAAAGTTGTGCTGCTAACTCAAACACAAAGCATTTCTAGCAGTTTGGACTCACCAGCAGCTCTGAGGCTGAAACATGGGCTTCTCTGTTCCTGTATGATTTACAGCCTCAAAATGGGCACAGGGTATGCAGACACTTCACCAGAGAAGGCCTTCAGATGGTACAGAAACCACAACGAAATGGCAAAAATCCCTAGCTTTCATAGTGATACAAATCAAAACAGATATGAGATATCCTCTCAACCCAGCAGCAAGAGTAAAATTAAACAGGGCAACAAATAACAAATGCTGGCAAGATTATAGAGAGATTGGAAATCTTACTCACTGCTGGTGGAAATGTAAAATGGTACAGCCACTGTGGAAGGTGGTCTGGCACTTTCTCAAAAAGAGGAAATTAGAAATACCATTTGATCTAGCAATTCCACTGCTGAGAATATGTCCCACAGAAACCAGAGCCTCAATTTAAACAGTTGTTTGCACACTGATATTTATTGCTGTGTTATCCACACTAAAGAAGAGAAGGAAGCAATCCAAGTGCCTATCACCAAGCGAATGGATAGAAAAACTACTGTACATTCACACAATGGAATACTGCATACCATTGACAAATGAGGAACTCATAAAACATTACACCACATGGGGGAGCCTGGAGGACATGCCGGGTGAACTATCTCAGTCACAGAAGGACAAATACTGCATAATACTGCTGTTATAAAATAGGACAGACATGGAGGAGTGGTCTGGGGAGAGAATGGGGAAAGGGTGGATAGATAATGAAACTTGGAACAGATGAGGAGAAGAATGGTCCAAAAGGAATATATGATTCCATGACAATAATCTGAAACAAGGGGTGCATTATGGGGAGAGCTGAGGGAGAAGCAGGGGTAAAGAAAAGATTCAAAAACAAACAGAAATATTTTAATAAGAAAAAAATACACTATAATTTACATCAAGTGTAGCAACGTTATAGCTGTGCTTTTTAACACTTTAAAGAGAAGACACAGCCTTCATCAGATTTGTCCGATGAAATATTGCATTGAGTTTATTTATTATGTTCTTTACTTCTGTGGTCCTTGATTGTGTATCTAAGAATAACTAAATCCCTGACAACTTACCAAAAAGAAAGGAAGGAAGAAAAAAGAAACCTGCTGGAGTGTCAACTATAAGTAGGAATCAACACAAGAGCAATGAGTTTGAGTTTTTGTTGTCTTCATGTGAGGTTCAGATAAATTGGCAAATTACTCCCCACTTAGAAGGCTCCTTTTCTCCATCAGTGAATTCAGACTTGTCACAATTCAAATTCTAACCACTAAATGAAGTCCTCACCCATCTGTAACCGCCAGTCTTCGCTTCTCCATGTCTGAAAAGCTCTCTTTATAGAATCCACATTTGAACAGAGAAAGATCTTTTGATTCCAGCGGCAGAAGCAAATCAAAACTGTGGTTGTTGCTGTTGCTGTGAGGTGTCATAAAGCCTACTTGGACTCACAGAAAACAACAGAACAGAACCTTGCCCTACGCTGCCCACCCCCCGAATCTCTGCTATGCTAAAGCCCGTTGTTGCAGTCACTGCGTCAGAGTCCTTCTTTTTGAGAATGTTCTTATTAAAACCCTGATGCACCCTTTTCTTTATTTTAAGCCATCTGGTATTCTTTTGCTGTTTTCACAACAGCCTCCTGGTCCAGGTCTAGCTTTCATGCTAGCACAATTAAATGCTCTGAGATTCCCATTTTTCTCAGTGTTAACCATAACTTGTTACAATCCACCCCAAAAATGTCTTTGCAGAGTCAATAAAGCATTGACATTTTTCTGGTATTCTTTCTTTTCGGCCATGATTCATCTGACATCCGCAGTGATCTGGTGCCATAGCTTCTTCTAATCCTACCTGAACGTCTGGTAGTTCTCTATCTATATACTGTTCTAGTCAGTTTTGGATAATCTCTAGCAGTATTTTGCTTGTATGTGGTGGTCTTTTGGGGTTTTTTCTCCTATTTGTCATTTTATTCTCCCACCCCCTTTTTGAAAAAAACTCTATACTGGTTTACTTAACAAAGTTCATATACATTGTTTTTCACACCAGATCTTTCCCCTTCACTTTACCTACTTCTTCTACTCATCAAATTGTGTGACCGTATGATTAAGTGCCCCGTCATCCTCATATGAAGAAAAGCTCAAAATCACTAACAATAAAAAGAAATGCAAATCAAAGCCACAATGAAATGCCATCTTACCCCAGTAGCAGTGGCAAAGTTTAGCAGGGCAGCAAGTAATAAATGTTGAATAGGGTGTGGAGAAATAGGAACTTTTATACATTGTTGATGGAATTGTAATATGTTACAACACTCTGTAAGGCAGTTTGGTGTTTCCTCGAAAAGCTGAACATGTAAATTCCATATGACCCAGCTATTCCACTGCTTGGAATATATCCTGAGAAAATGAGAACTACGGCACAAATGGAGATTTGTACACCAATGTTCATAGCAGCATTATTCACCATCGCAAGAACATGGAAACAGCCCAAATGTCCAACCATAGATGAATGGATTGAGAAATTACGGTACGTTCACACAATGGAATACTATGCAGCACACAGAAGTAATGATTTTGTAAATCACTACCTAACACGGGAGGGACTGGAGAGCATTATGCTGAGTGACCACAGTCCCACAAGGACAAATACTGTACAAGACCATTATTGTAGAACGAGTACAAGGATCCAAGGAGAGGAGGGGGGAGTTTGTATGTGATGTTAATCTTATCTTTTGCCAAGGACTACACCCTCCTGACAATGTGTCTGAAGTATCTGAGATAAAGTTTCACCATCTTTGTCTCTAAGGAGTAATCTGATTGACCTTCCTCCAGCACAAACTTGTTCACTCTTTTGGCAATCAGTGAAAGACTGAATGCTCTCCTCCAGCAGCTTCAATTCTTCTGTCATCTATATCCACTGCCCAGCTTTTACGTGCAGAGGGAGCAATTGAACAAGTAATTGTCTTCCATTACCTGTTGGGGTTTTATTTATTTATTTATTTTTCGGATATAGAACAAGTTTCACTCATTAGATATAACTTCTACTCATCAGATACAGCAAATTTTACTCATCAAATATAACTTTCACTCATCAGATACAGCACAAGTTTTACACATCGAATATAATTTTCACTCATTGGATACAGCACAAAAATTATTCATCAAATATAACTTTTCCAGGTAAACGGTTATGGGCATGCGCACACCTGCATTCTCCAGGTCTGTCCAAAATACACAGAATTTTTACTAAGCACACAGTTACCAGAAAAAGTGCATGGATTTGTGAAGGCAATGGAGGATGCCAAGAGTAGATTTCTCAAAGGTCTTTTGAGACAAAAGGTCTCTCGGTGGCACCTTTAAGATGTTTGAGAAACCTGCTCTCGGGGTCTTCCTGTCTGAGATTCAGAATTCCCTAGCAAGCAAAAACAAGAAGTTTTTACTTACCGGTGAGCCTGAGGATCCCACCAGAGTCACCAAAATGTTACGGAACACAAGGGGTTCTTTCCATAGTCAATCGCCAATAAGACAAATGGATTGCAATATCCATAAATGCACTTTATTACACAGATCTGGGAGACAGTGAGTCACCTCCAAGACTGTCTCTTCATCTGGGAATGGCCATTGGGTTTTATAGTAGGGTGAGACTTCAGCTTATTTCACAATGCACTTTTGTTCGTTAAAAAAAGGTAATTTCTGCATCTGTAAAGAACAGTTCACATGTAAGTATCAGTAATTCAGGAATGCCACAGTTCTCTTCCTGGTAAATGGTCAGGCTAAGATGCAATTTGCATATGACTGGGAAACAGTCTCAGAGAGATCAAACTACTTTACATGACTAAAGACAGGAAACAGAATTTGGAGGCTAAGTAACTAGTTTTGCAGGCTGGAGAAACTGATGTTAGTTTTCTAATTATATAGCTATAGTTTTATACCTGACATAATGACGCACACAACGCTAACTGATGATTCCACCGCCTCTGTTCGTAAGGAGGAGGTTCTGGACTCAGCGAGAGCCCGCGTGGCATGAGGGGGAAGCCGGGAGCCGCCAGCCCATCCTCTTCGCCTTCCCTTCTCTCCCCTCTCCGCGGAGCCTGGCGCCCAAGCGTTGCCGCCGCCCTGCACTTGTGCCTGTGCACGCCCATTGTATACTGAAATATGTGTGTTTATGTGTGCATTGCGGCTTCTGGGAGTTATAGTTATTTGTACCTGTGTGTTATGGGGTCCTCTGAGAAACTTTCAGCCACACGCACTCTACCCCCTGGCTCCTCTATAAAGAATGACTGATATTTTAGTTTCCATTCTGAGAAAAAGAAATCTTCACCAATGGATACGTCCTGATATAATTGTTGTTGTTGTTGTTATGTGCCATCGAGTCATTTGCGACTCATAGCGACCCTATGTACAACAGTCCTAAACCCTGCTCTATCCTGTGCCAATCACATTGCCTCTGACACACCCATCCCGATTACCCCAGTCACTGAATCAATCCACCTCATAGAGGGTCTTCCCCTCCTGCGCTGTCCCTCCACCCTC
>NW_006399985.1:863588-864866 GCF_000299155.1 Elephantulus edwardii | reverse complement strand
TCCATGGTACATTCAATACTCTTCTCCAGCACCACAGCTCAAAGGCATCAATTCTCCTTCTATCCTCCCTAGTCATTGTCCAACTCTCTGATGCAAGTGATTGCAAAGACTATGGCCTGTATCAGGTGCACCTTAGTCTCCAGAGAGACACCGTTGCTCTTGAGTACTTTGCAGAGGTCCCTAACAGCAGATTTTCCCAGTAATCTCTATTTTCTTCTTAAGCTACCACAGCTTCTATCTTTAATTGTCTACTAGAAAAATGCGGAATCTTTAAAAAAAAAAAAAGGTCAGTGTTATACCTACCCCAACTACCAACAAAGTAATTCTATCAGTAGCCACAAAGCTGGAGCTTACACTTCAGAACTTCTCAAAGGTCCGCCTTGTGACTCTAATGTGCAATGAGAATTGACAATCTCTTTTTCATCCACTACTTGTATTATACTATCTGTTCACTAAAGGAGTTAGCAACACTTCCCAGAAAAGGCAAAGGCCTAAATCTGTTTTTACCACTAACAACAGGCAAAACAAGCACAGATTAACAGGATAACCTTTTTCCAAGGACGACACCCTCCTGACAGTAAGTTTTTTCTCCAATTTTAAGTGATTATTCACCATAGACTCCAACGGTACCTACTATTATATAGTAAACTCTCTCTTACCAAGAGTAGACTTCTAAAAGCTTTATCTCTGGCCCAGTGCTTTAAACGGCAGTTATGTTGGGGCTGTGACATTTGCAGAGGAATTATTTCTAATCATCAATGGGCTTTGAAGAGCATAGGAATGGGAGTTCAGAGTTCCGCTCCCTGCAAAGAATGGCTGAATGGCGTACATGTACACAGCACCTTGCCTTCTTGGCACACCTGGCGCCAGGGTTTCCCCACTCTGATCTGAATCAGGAGGCCACACACTGAAAATACAGCAGTTATCGGGGCTTTGTTAAGGGAACCTTGTGTCAGGACTGAAGCAATAGCGTTGACCGCACATCTCATTTGTAATTAAAGATAATGCGTGTCCAGTGCGTTCTTTTAGAAAACGCAAGGCATCTCTCTCTTTGCTGTTGTGAATAATACAGCAATAAACATGGGTGTGCGCACTTCGGCTTGCCATGCCTCTGGTTTCTTTATGACATATTCCCAGTAGTGGATTTGCTGGGTCAAATAGTACTTCTATTTCCAACTTTTTTTTTATTTAGGTTGTTTATTTTTCATTTCAATGAACATCTACAGAGATTTTGGGATTCCATTCATTCATTGTTGCACCCTTCTCCCCGCACAAACC
>NW_006399985.1:858581-863138 GCF_000299155.1 Elephantulus edwardii | reverse complement strand
GTAAGACTGAGAAAAACTGGATGAAATATTTCCAACTTTTTTAGAAAGTGCCAGACTGCCTTCCATAGTGGTTTTACCATTTTATATTCCCACCAGCAGTGAATAAGAGTTCCAATCTCTCCACAACTTCTCCAGCTCTTTTTATTTACTGCCCTGTTGAATTTTGCTATTGTTGCTGGGGTGAGATGATATTTCATAGTTGTTTTGATTTGCATCTCTCTGAGAGCTAGGGATTTTGAACATTTCTCTAAGTGCCCACTAACAAACAAATGGATAGAAAAAGCATGGTACATTCACACAATGAAATATTACTCAGCAATGAAAAACAATGAACTCATAAAGAATTTCACAACATGCGTGAGGACATTATGCTGAGTGAAATATCTCAGTCACAAATGGACAAATACTGCATAACAACACTGTCTTAAAACAAGGACTGACATAGGAGGATAGGGAGGGCAATAGGAAAAGAGTGGATAGATAATGTAAACTGCATTGAAACAGAAGAGGGAAGATTGGCTTGAAAGGCATATATGATTATACATTATATGTATGACAACAATATGGAACAAGGGGTACATTGCAAAGTGAGCGAGGGAAGGTGTGAGATAGGGCAGGGGGAAATGTGCAATAACGAATGAATTTAAAAAATTAAAAAGAAAACTTAAGGCTGCATTGTACATAGGGCTTTCAAAGTCCTGCTATTTCAGAAGTGGATGGCGAACCCTTCTTCCTAGTCTGTCTTAATTCAAATGCTCAGATTTAGAACAGTATCTGGCAGACAAGCATTTTATAGAAAGGAGCAGGTAGGAGACATTCCCTCAATTAAAGAAACAATGAATAGATTCACTGTTGCTCCCCGCTCTTGGCACGTGTGTCTTGACCCATCCCTTTCCCTGGTCTGCCAGCACCCCCTTCCACTCCCGCCTATGCTATTCAACACCCCTCCCCCCTTTGTTTCTAGGAGGCAAGGATTCTGAAGCTTCATCTGACATATTTCAGACATATTTCAAGGACGAACCAGACCTTGGAGAGGGACGTCATGCTTGGGAGGGTGCAAGGACAGCACAAGAAAGAAAGACCCTCAGTGAGATGGATTGACTCAGTGACTGGGGTAATGGGGATAGGTGTGTCAGAGACAGTAAGGTTGGCTCAAGATAGAGCATGTTTCAGACCTATAGTACGTAGATAGGGTCATTACAAGTCACAAGCAACTCGATGGTACATAACAACAGCAACAAGACTACATTAGATTAAAGACAAGAATGTTTAATTAATTAGCTATTAGTAACAAAATGCACAATGTCCAGAGAAGACGGAGTTACTTATATTGAATGTTTTGGTGAAAAGGACCTTAAGAGTTGGCAGCTGGCAGCTTATAGGTTTTATTTCTGCCAATCAAAAGTTTTCCAATAATTGTTGCGCTGTCTTTTTTCTTCCTCTTACCTTGACTCTCAGGTCACCGTTAATAGTTGAGGAAATGTACATGGTCCTAATCTATGATTTATTCTCAGCAGCCCCACTGGCAGGAAATAGAAATAAACAAACACAGAAAACCTCTTATTTTGCAATATTAACAAAGAAAACACTGACCTTTCACCTCCTACCTAATCTGCCCTCAATTGCTTCTTTGACACGAGGCCTAGTAAAAATTACAAGACGTTTTCAAAAGAAGGAAAGAAACATCTGCTTGGGCCTCAGATTTCCTTCCTAAGCAGAAAGCAAGCCTGAAAAGGTTACGTGTGTTCAACGAGCCACAGAAGACAGAAGAGAAAGTTCAACTGCTTATCCCGCTTGACCTTGGCTTCCATGCAGGACCACGTCGATCCTGATGGAGCGATTAAGACACTGAGTCCAGAACCACTCACCAAGCAAACCGCAAGGGGAGTTCGAAGAGTTCCCTGGCACTCTTGCTTCATGTGAAATTGGCAGGGACGATCGCAGGCCACAAATGCAATATTTTAACTCTGCGCAAATTTTCAAAGATAGAGCCTCAGATTGGAGGCCGTGCTGAACTCGTCAAACACTGCTTTCCTGGGGAGCAGTGTCAAGAAAATATATGGGAGCTGTTGAAAGATTTCCTTCTGGAGAAAAAGAAACAGAAGTTGTTGCAACCCGGAGAAGTAAAGGACGGGGGCAATCCCTTAAATGGAGTCTCTTCCACAGCTCTGCTTTAAATCGTGGCGTCTGGAGGAATACGACCAGTTACGTCTTCAGCCTCTCACAGAGAGATTAGAGGTATAAATTCACCTTGATGTTCCTCGGAAGAAAAGCCTGGTGGTCTACATCTAAATGAACCAAGCACCAAGAACTCCACAGAGCACGGTCCTGCTCTAATTCACGTAGGCAGAGTCACCATCGACCACGCAGAACTAGCCCAGCACTCCAAAGTGCAAACAAACGCCTGCCACTTTCATCATAGAGCAAAGCGTGACAGAAGGGGTCGTATCTTCTCCCAGTAAACACTGGTGGTGGTGTTGTTACTATGGGCTGTTGAGTGGCCTGTGACCCACAGTGACCCTATGTACAGCAGCTCTGAACCCTGCCCTGTCCTGGTTAGTGTCTTCACTATTTCTGACTCATTTCCCCAGTCCCATTGCCCCAGTCATGGCCACTGTATAAGTCCATATCATCAGGGTCTTCCTCTCCTGCACTGACCCTCCACCCTTCCGAGCATGATGTCCTTCTCGAAGGACTTGTCCCTCCTGGCCACATGCCCAAAGTATGTGAGACAGGGCTTCAAAATCCTAGCCTCCAAGAACAAACTTGCTTTCACCCTCTCCAAGACAGACTGATTCGTTTTCTTGGCAGTCCATGGTATGCAAGCCTAAAAAAATGTAGGAAACAGAAATTAGCAATAAAAGAAGAGATTAATATCAAACCGTTTTGATAGTCCACTCTTCTGTTTCCCAAATGACTGTCATAGAAAAATCTGCAAGGACCAAGGGTTGGATAATGAGGGTGCACCCTCAGTGCGGCCGGCACCTGTGAACTCAGCTAAATTTCTTAGGCTCTGTGGGCCTGACAATCATTGTATCAATGTGCTTGAACACAGCAGAGATTGTAAAGATGGTGCAGGATGGGAAAAGGGTCAAATCTTGTCTGAACTCTTTTCATTAAGTTGTTATGAGTCATAATTGACTTGACAGCACTAACAACAATAACAACATAGGCCTGGAGCTCCTCATTAGGGAAATAAAAGGGATGAATTAGCAGCATTCTAAGGCCGTGGCATCAAGTCATGGGCTTTCTGAACGTTGTGCCAAACTACTCATGAATTCCAAACATCATATCCAGCTTCATGTTCCCCTTGACTAGCCCAATTCAGAGTGATCCTCTCCTCTGGCCTCTTCAAGCTGGTTGTTCCTTCTCCCACTGCTTAACTCTTAACTGAACCCAGTGTTACTGAATTGTTCTAATATCATCTCACTCCGGAGGATTATTGAATTTCACCTATTCCCGAAATTACAAATGGCAAGAACATAGTAAACGTTTAAAAATATGTTTTGTTTCTTTTGTTTGGGTATGGATGGATGAATATTTGGCACGTAGTAAGTTATCCGTTTAAATGACCAGTTAAAAAGATACTGTTGTTGGGGTTGAAAGGCAAAAATAAGCAAAGAAAAATGCTGATTTCTGGAAAGCACGATGTGGTCATCAACAGACCAAAGAATCATCTAGAGTCGTCCGTTTGTTAGACAATGAGGAATATATGCACAGTCTTACTTGAGAATATGTATGTTCCTCTGCTCTCTTTGGATGTGTCGTCAGGAAAGACCAATCATTAGAAAAGGAGGTCACTATGGTTAGGAAAGGAGATAGTTAGTGAAAACGTATGAAACCCTCAATGAGATGAGTTGACCCAATAGTCACAGCAGTGAAGTCAAGCTTACCAATGCTCGTGAAGGTGGTGAGACTCCAGGAGCATTTGTTTAATTCAGGTACACATGAGGCCACTGTGAGGGGGTGCCTATTAAATAGCAAGTAGCAAAGATAGAATAACTAAAACAGCACATCTCACCTGGAAATTTTAAGTCCATAGACAATAAGCAAATGTTATTTTTTAAGAATTATCAGTCGACATGTTTCAACTAACAGATGCTCACCAGTGTTGCAGACTGAGGGCAAAGTAATAATGAGACAGGCAACCAAGAATGAGATGAGAGAAGGTAAAGACAGGGGGCCAGCAGTCCTGATGATTGAAGCGTCCAAGCCATGCCGCTCTATGTATTTATTGTGAATCATCTGGAAGATAAACAAAGGATAATCACAAGGGAGTAGAAAGCAAAAACAAAGAGAAGTCTTTTGCAGATAAGGCAGAGTTCTTCTCTATTATTTACCTTATGCTAATCTCAGGAAAGTCTGCTGTTAAGGACCTCTCTAAAGTACTCAAGAGCAATGGTGTCTCTCTGGAGACTAAGGTGCACCTGATACAGCCCATGGTCTTTGCAATCACATGTTATGCATCAGAGAGTTGGACAATGACTAGGGAGGACAGAAGGAGAATTGATGCCTTTGAGCTGTGGTGCTGGAGAAGAGTATTGAATGTACCATGGA
>NW_006399985.1:856902-858481 GCF_000299155.1 Elephantulus edwardii | reverse complement strand
CATGGACTGCAAGGAAAACAAACAGATTCATCCTGGAGAGGGTTAAACCAGGCTACTCCTTGGAGGCAAGGATTCTGGGGCTTCGTCTGACATACTTTGGGCATGTTGCAAGGAGGGATAGGTCCTTGGAGAGGGATATCGTGCTTGGGAGGATGGAGGGACAACGCAGGAGGGGAAGACCCTCTATGAAGTGGATTGATTCAGTGACTGGGGTAATCGGGATGGGTGTGTCAGAGGCAGTGTGATTGGTACAGGATAGAGCAGGGGTTAGGGCTGTTGTACATAGGGTCACTATGAGTCGCAAGCAACTCGGCGCATAACAGCAACAACAATCTCAGGAAGGAAGGACTCAGTAAATACAAACTAAGAACAAAGATGACTCTTAGGGAATGCATTAGTGCCTCAGGGTGAACTCCAGCGTGTATTATGCCTCCCTTACATCCTCATACAGCATTTGGTTTATTATTAATATTAAATTTTATATTCAGCTTCCCACACACCAGTCTATGCCAGGGTATGAAGAGGACAGCTGCCTGGCTGGCTGAATAGAAGAGACTCATTTTGGTTCCCGTTCTCAAGAAAGGTGATCCACCAGAATGTGGAAATTATCAAACAATGTCAATCAATATCACATTCAAGCAAAGTATTTCAGAAGATCATCCAAAAATAGTTGAAACAATATATTGACAGGGAACAGCCAGAAATTCAAGCTGGGTTTAAAAAAGGCCATGGCACGAGAGGTAACGTGACTGATGTCAGATGGATGCTGGCTGAGAACTTGAGAACACTGGAAGAATGTCTACGTATGTTTACTGACATATGCAAAGACTTTCTCTCGCTTATTGTGGGCATGCATTCAAGAGGACCAAGTCCTTGGAGAGAAATATGAGAACAATAACATCATTTTATTGGCTTTCTTCATTTAAAGTATCAACATAATTCATCCCCTTGCTACCATGTATATACTACAGGAGAATTCTTATTTGGCTCTTGTAAATTAATTGTTGTTGTCTCTGTTTAATGTACCACTGAGTCAGAAACAACGTATCACTGACCCGCCCACAGGTTTCAGAGGCAATGAATCACACAGGAGGAGATTATTCACCTTTCTCCCACAAAGTGGATGATAGATTAAAACAATGTGCTTTTGAATTGACACCCTAACTCCTTACCAGTAAGTCGCACCTTCCTTTGGAAATGAATTAGTGCCCTGGTCAGTGAGGAGAGGAATCCCTTCAGTGAAATGAGCTCCAGCAGCAACTGCATGAACGGGCATGCACAGAGCACAGATGGAGGAGGACACAGGACTGGGCAGGGCCCCATTCGGTTACACACGGCTTTGGTCCCAACTTGGCAGCAACTGGACGACACCCAGCAAGGAACCGACAGTGGACAGGAGAACGAGCACATGTCTCCCACCCTCGCATTTCTGCTGGCCACTTATTGAGAGCAAAGCACATAGAGAAAAGCCACACGGTGAAGAGAAGAATTGACCTGCAGGAAAACTAAGTCACAAGACAATCAAGGACTAGGAACTCGATGAGTCACAAGTATGACCAGCTTGATCTTTGGGATATAA
>NW_006399985.1:844848-856802 GCF_000299155.1 Elephantulus edwardii | reverse complement strand
ATATATTTTTTTTTTACCCTGTAGCTCGGATATGAAGAAGTAAATATTTCCATTATGTGTGGTTTCCAGTTCACCGTTAACGTTTACTGTTGCAAACTTTGGTTTTGACCAAAGCGCATTTTACAACTTTTTCCCATCTCATCTAGTCACAACAAAAGCATTAAGAAAACCTCAAACCAGTTGAGTTCATTGCAAGTTGGTTGAATCTCTGCATGTGTATGTACACACACAGACACCCACACACGGCCTCTTCCCCTCCCATCCCTCAGAATGTACAGCACTGGCCACATGGTTTAATAAACTATCACTATGGCTGTGTCTTGGAGAGATAGCCTTTTTTTGCACATCCCTACCTTAAAGGACAATTTTAACTCCAAGTGTCTTAGATAAATAGAAACATTTCATAAAAGGCAGTTGAATAGAAATGAAAGCAGCAAGGATAATGTACAGCCCTCCCAGCTTCAGGTCTTCTGGTGACTGTAGGTGCTGGGACCACAACTCGTGTGTGCTCGAGGCTAGCTGCACCTGGAAGGCAGGTGGCATACAGGGAGAAAAGGCCACGAGAACCAAAACACATCTGTGGCATGTCTACTGGTCTTGGCGATGAGCAACGGCCAACAGAAAAACAGAGCCATTGAAAGAGCAGAGCCGTCAGGCATATGTATGAGATCGGCACGAGTCTGAAATGACAGAAACCGCGTGTTCCGCTGTCAATGAAACCACGGGTGGAAATACTGCTCAAACAGCTCGTGAACTTTAGTGAAGATCTTCAGGGAAGATCTGATTATTTATCATGTAGCAGAAGGAGGAAGGAACCTTTCTGCAGACATTTTGACTTGGAAGTGAAGAAGAGGAACAGACATCCTGAATGACTGCATAAATTTAACACAATAAAGAGCAGAAAGCTCTTGTTCAAAACACACACAAAAGATTCCTATAAAAATAAGTTCTTTTAAATATTTTTGAGGTCATCAAAGGAAATGCTTTGTATGGGATTAGACTTTATCCTATAAAAAAAGGGTGAACATGAGATCACTTAAAAAAATACACAGTTAACTCCTCACTCGCAGAGTAGCTACAGATCTAGAATACTTTTGCACAGCTTGGTGAGTGGAGAACAGTGGGAGCAAACGGTAAATCCAGGTGAAAACACAGGGTAATGATGGGCAAGGTCCAGTGGTGAGTGATTTTATAAAGCATAACGCACGAGAATGATTGTATGAAATACAAGAGAGATGAAGAATAGTGTGGACCACAATATATATAAACTTTGTAAGCAATCCAATCTTAAAAAAAAAGTAAAATAGAAAGTATATGAATGATTGTATGAAATACAATGTAAATGAAAGCGTGTATAAAAACACAATGCATGGGGATGCAACATAAGGTAGAGTAATTAAAACAAATCTTTAAAAAAAAAAAGAAATCTTTTCAGTAACCTTACTTGCCAAAAGTGAAGAGGGCTTAAACCTTATGCTGCCAAAATAAAAATCTACAGCCTCAACAAAAAGAGAAAAGTCCTCATGACTGGGCCAACAGCCAGCATCACAACAGCCAGCGAAAAAGATTGAAGTTATCAGTGGTTTCCTTTTACTTGGATAAACAGTCAGCACCCAAGGCAACAGCAGTCCAGAAATCAAAAGACACATTGCAGTGGGAAAGCCTGCTCTCAAGGACCTTTCCAACATGCTAAAGAACAAAGATTTACGTTTAAAGACTGAAGTGTACTTGATCTAAGCCACGATCTATCTTTCCAATTACTTTCTATGCATGTGAAAGGTGGACAGTGAATAAGGATGACAGAAGCAGAAGCAAAGCCTTTGAGTTGTGTTATGGAAGAGGAGTAGATAACATCCCACAGATTGCCCAAAGGAAAAAAGAGAAGTCCATCTTGGAGGAAGTCTAACGAAGGCGTTCGTGAGAGGCAAGTATGATGAAACTTCAGCCTGTTGGCAGGAGGTGTCAGTCCTTGGAAAAAGACATCATACAGAAAAGACAGAGGGTTAGAGAAAGAGAGGAAGGCTTTCAACAAGCTGGGTTGACACGAGGCCTGTAACAATGGCTCAAGTGTCAGAGAAGGTATAGTTGTTAACAGTTTAATCTTGCTCAGATTCACAATCAACACTTAGCCACAGCAGTCAGGAAATTAAAATGTGAATTGTTTGGGGGGGAAATCTGCAGTCACAAACCACTCCAAAGCTCTCAGGCAAAAGTGTGTCAGTACAGAGACTAAGGTGCACCTGATCCAGGCCATGATCTTCTCAATCGTGTCTTATGCATGTAAGAGCTGGATGATGGGTAAGGATGACACACAAAGAATCAGTGTCTTTGAGCTGTAGTGCTCATGTCCCCTTCAGTTTCAGCAAACAAGGTTGCGTCATCTGCATAATGTATGTTGTTGCCACACTCCTCCTCATAAAGCCCAGGCTCCCAAATGATCTGTTCTGCATATAGATGGAAAAGGTGTGGAGATAAGATACATTCTTGACTCACTCCCTTCCTGATCTTGAATCATGCAGGGTTTCCCTGCTCTGTTCTGAGGACTGCTTCCTGGTCTAAGTGTAGGTTTCTTATACACATGGATTGCATCAACCCAATCAAGTGTTCTGAGATTCCCACTCTCCTCAAAGTTAACCACAATCTGCTGTGATCCACATGGTCAAATTCCTTTGCATAATAAATTAAATACAGATAGATGTCCCTCTGGTACTCTTTGCTTTCTGCCAAAATTCATTGGACATTGGTGATAATGGTTCTAGTACCACAGCCTCTTCTAAACCCAGCTTGTATTTCTGGTAGTTCTCTGTCAATGTATTGTTACAGTTATTTCTGGATAATCTTCAGTAGGATTTTGTTTGTGTGTGATATGAGTGATACTTTATAGTAATTTCCACACTCTGTCACATCACCTTTTTGTTTTGTTTTTGAATTGGAATAAATATGGATCTCTTCCAGTCAGTTGGCAAGGTAATTGTCCTCCAGATTTCTTGGAACAACCTGGTGAGCACATACAAGGCAGTGTCTGTTTGTTGAAATATGTCAATTGGTATTCCATTTCAATAAGTAATCAATATAAAGATTAGTAATGGAATGCTCAGCACTTCCTTTTCCATAACAAGTTTTGAAAGTTGATATTTATTTTACATTTGCAGCATTTAAAAAAATTTCTACTAGTATTTACAAAATACGAATACATTGTTTTCAAGAACAAATTCTTTCCATTTCCCTCATCCCCCCACCCATCAAATTATACAACCCCATAACTAATCCCTCCTCCCCCTGCACATCCTCATCCCTCTGCTTCCAGCCTCTCCCACCCCTCTTGGATTCTTATACTCATTCTACAATAATGTCTTTATACAATATTTATCCTTGTAGAGCTGAGTTAGTTCACTCAGCATAATGCTCTCCAGTCCCTCTCAAGTTAGGTAATAATTTACAAAATCATTGCTCCTGTGTATTGAATAGTATTCCATTGTGTGAATGTATCATAATTTTTCAATCCATTCTTTTGTGGTTGGACATTTGGGCTGTTTCCATATTCTTGCAATGGTGAATAATGCTCTTATGAACATTGGTGTACAAATCTCAGTTTGTGCCTCAGTTCTCATTTTCTCAGGGTATATTTCAAGTAGTGGAATACCTGGGTCATATGGAATTTCTATGTTCAGCTTTTTGAGAAAGCACCAAACTGTCTTCCAGAATAGTTATACCATTTTACAATCCCACCAACAATGTATAAGTGTTATTTTCTTGCCACATCCTCTCCAAAATTTATTACTTGCTACCCTGTTAAACTTTGCCACTGTTATTGGAGAGAGATAGAACCCCATTGTGGTTTTGATTTCCATCTCTCTTATTGCCAGTGATTTTGAGCAAACTGGGATTAAGTTTAGAAGCTCTAGTCCAAGGTATAAAGAGACTACCAAATACAACCAGAAATGCTCAATCTGAAGAGGATAAAGTTGATGCATGGGACCTTCTAAAGATTAAATTTATGTGCGCATCAAAAACTTTTTCCAACAGTGTGAAAAGAAAACCTACAGGCTTGGAACAAACATTTGGTAATACCATCTCAGAAAAGAGTCTTATAACAGAAGTTTACAGAATACTCCTGGGCCTCCACAAGAAAGAGACTGGTATCCCAATTATAAAATGGGCAAAAGATATGGAAAGAATTTTCACAGAGGAAGATATTCTAATGGCAAACAGATACATGAAGAAATGTTCCAAATCACATTTGCAGCATTTATTTATATTTGTATATTAGATTCATATTAGACTAGTGACATTTCAAGAGCTCCAGATCTATATGGCTATGATGCAGTGTCTATAAAGGTGGCCTCGAGAATGTCAGAGATGGTCATGACGGCACAGGATAGAGCCAGGTTCCTATGAGCTACAGGCAACTCAATGGCATATAACAAAGTAATAGACCTGTGGTTAGTAGTCAAAATGTTAAGAACAGTGTATCTCTAAAGTACAATATTTTGGATGGTTTTATTTTCTTATTTGGACTTCCGTATTCATTCTACTTTTCTATCCAGAGAAATAAGTGGTGGTGGTGGTGGTGGTGGTGGTGTTATTGTTGCTATATACCATCAAGTCACCTGTGACTCCCAGTGACCCTATCTATATACAATATCTCTGAACTCTGAACCAGTCTCACTAACTCTGACACACCTAACCCCACTGACCCAGTTACTGTATCAATCCAACTCATCCAGGGTCTTCCTCATCTCACTGTTTCTCCATCCTTTAAAGCATGATGTACTTCTCCAGGGATTCTCCTAGCTACGTTCCCAAAGTCTGTGAGATGGAGCTTTAAAATCCTAGCCTCCAAGGAGAATCTTGGTTTCAGTCTCTCCAAGACCTGTTTGTTTTCCTGGCAGTTCCTGGTATGTTCAATACTCTTTTCCAACATCACAACTCAAACACATTGGTTCTTCTTCAGCCATCCTTAGTCATTGTCCAAGCTCTCTGATGTATAGCATGTGATTGTGAAGACCATTGCCTGGATCAGGCACCTTACTGACATCATTGCTCTTTAGCACTTTGGAGAAGTCCCTGACGTCGGACTTCACCAACTGAATTAGTCTTTTAAATTACTGACTGCTTGTGCCACGAGTGTTGATTGTGAAGTCGAACAAGCTGAAATTGTTAACAACCTCAATCTCTTCTCCATCTATCCCGATGCTGCCAATTGGCCCAGTGGTGACAATCTGTCTTCTTGGTGTTGAGTTCAATTCGTATTGAAGACTACAGTCATTGTTGACCTTCTGCAGCAAACTCTTCAGGTCCCCCTCAGTTTTGGCAAGCAAGATTGTGTAATCTGCATAATGTAGATTGATAATGAATCTTCCTCCAATCCTGATGCCACCCTCATCCCCATAAAGTGTGGCCTCCCAAATGATCTGTCCCACATAAAGATTGAAAAGGTTTGGAGACAGGGCACATCCCTTACACACTTCTTTCCTAATTTTGACGCATGTAGAATGTTCTTGCTTTGTTCCGACAACTGCCTCCCTGTCCAAAAATATTGTTGTTTTTGGTTATTGATTGCCTTCAAGTTCAGCATGACTCACAGTGACCCTATGCACAAAAGGCCTGAAGCCTTTCTATAATGATCAACATTTATCAAAATTCATAGGGTTTCTGGAAGCATGTTGTTTAGGAAGTGGATGCCCCTTCTGCTTCCGAACTTGCCTTAAACTGGGAGCTCAACCAAATACCATCCACCATGGCTAACCATTATGGCATTTAACATTCCAATGGCACAAGATTCAGCATCACAGAAACCCGAGGTTACCTCAGTACAGCAGATTGACAGAAGACTGCTGTATCATTAAGAAGAATGTTCCTGAAAATGTAATAACAACAAACTTTAAATACAATCTCCCTGAAATATTGTTGACTCTAAACAAGACGCTTAAATTTTTAAAAAGACCAATATAGTATGTTGTTGTGTCATTGGGTCACTTATTATGTATAGTGACCCTGTGTACAGCAGCTCTGAACCCTGTCCTGTCCTGAGCCAGTCTCACTAATTCTGACACATCAATCCAATTGTCCCAGTTACTGTATCAATCCATCTTATCTGGGGTCTTTCTTTCCTGTGCCGTCCCTTTACCCTTTCAAGCATGATGTCCTTCTCCAACAATCGGTTCCACCTGGCCACATGTCCAAAGAACATGAGATGAAGCTTCAAAATTCTAGCCTCCAAGTAGAAACTTGGTTTCACTCTTTCTAAGATAGACCTATTTGTTTTCTTGGCAGTCCATGGTATGTCCAAGACTCTTCTCCAGGACCACAACTTAAAAGCATCAGTTCTTTCATCATCCATAGTCATTGTCCAGTTCTCTAATGCATAGCAAGTAATTGCAAAGATCATGGTCTGGATTAGGCGCACCTTAGTCTGCAGATTGACATAATTGCTTTTTCAATTTGCAACAATGAATGAATGAAAATCCAGCTTTTCTGTAAACTTTCATTAAAATCACAATTTAAAAAAGTTTATTTGTGCTTTATTGACTATGCAGTCATCTGATTGTGTGGATCATAACAAGTTATGGCTAACATTGAGAAGAATGGGAATCCTAGAACCCTTAATTGCTCTCATGTGAAACCAATATCTAGACTTAGAGACTGTTGTGTGAACAGAGCAAGATACTGCTACATGGTTTAAAATTAAGAAAGAGATGCATCTGCGTTGTAACCTTTCTCCATAATTTTTCAACGTGCGTGCTGAGAAAATTATTGAGAAGCTGGACTCTATGAAGAGGAACGTGGTATCAGGATTGGTAGGAGACTCATCAATAACCTGTGTTATGCAGATGGCACACTTTGCTTGCTGAAAGTGAGGAGGACTTGAAGTACTGTAGCAAAAAAAATCAAAGAATACAGCCTTCAATATAGATTGCATACCGATGTCAAGAAAACAAAAATTATTATTGGACTGACAGGCAATATCATGATAGTTGGAGAAAAGATAGAAACTGTCAAAAAGTCATAATTCTTGGATCCACAATTAATTTCCTTGGTACTAGAAGTCAGGAAATCGGCAGACGTATTATACTGGAAACGTCTATGATCAGAAATCTCTCCAAGTTACTGGGGAGCAATTTTACCAGTTTTAGGACTAAGGTGCATCCGATTCAGGCCATGGTCTTTCTGATCACTTGTTTGAATCTGAGAGCGAGCTGGACAATGGATAAGGATAATAGAAGAAGAATTGATGCCTTTGAGTTGTTGAGTTGTGGTGTTAGAGAAGAGTAATGACCATCTTATGGACTGCCAAAAGAACAATAGATATGTCTGTGGAACATGCAGCCATCGTATTTCTTTCAGGCGAGGATGATAAAGTTTCATCTAACATACTTTGGTCATGTTGCTAGAAAAGCTATTCCTTGGAGATGGACAGCATGTCTGAAAAGGCAGAGGGTCAGCAAATGAGAAGAGGACCCTCAGACAGCTGGTTTGACAAAGTGATGGCTACAGTGAGTTCTCGTGTGTCAGGAAGTATGAGGATCACACAGGATAGAACAGGGTTTGATCTGTTGTTCCTACAGTCATTTTGAGTTGTACTTGACTCAACATTATCTAATAATAAGTGACAATGACCCTATAAGACAGAGAAGTTTCTCTGAGGCTGCCAATATTTTGGATGACCCTTGCTTCAGTTGCTTCACCTTTCTCCCTCAGGGCAATTGTAGTCTTGAACCAGCAGGGCCCTCAAGTAATATTGCTGCTGCTGTTGTTGTACCACCAACCATGGTAATAAAATGTAAATATGTACTGAGCCTCCAGAAAAGGAAGCTTTGCTTTGTTTTACTTTCTTAGCTTTATGTTCATAATTCTTGGTGTGCTTGTCATATAAATAAATGAACAAAAGTAGTGACAATTGCATAAATTTTGTTCTCTGAAAATACACTCACCTAAAACGGTCCTCATATATTATCTTTTTCTCGTTAATAATAATTTGGTGTTGTGGGAAAAGCCAGCTAGAAAAAGACACCAAGCTTGGTTAAGGAGAAAAAGTCAGTGTAAAAAAGGAAAATCGTCATGAGGTGGATTGACAGCGTCTGCACCAGTGGGTTCATCATAGTAACGATGGCTCATCATAGCAATGACGGTGAGGACGGTACAGGACGCGTAGTGTTCCATTCTGTTGCTCCGAGGGTCACTGGGGGTTGGAAACAAACAATAAAAATGATTGTGTTAAGGCTTTCCCTCTCCTTGTTGGCATAGTCGACTTTCACCCACAGTGACACCGTGTGTTCTCATAGATGAAGGTCTGACCGCTAGTGCAGCCCACAGTTTCTTCCTTTATCCCTTGAACACTTTCATTTGTTTAGCTTTCACAATAAGATTTTTTAAAAAGTCAAACAAACGAAAAACCAACCCAGTTCTTTTAGGATAGTTAAAAAATTCTATAATATCTAGGAATGGGTCTCTTTCACTTAATAGCTGTATGATGGGTCAATTCCTACAGAGACCATAAAGAATAGGGGAGACCTGTCCCACAAGGTTCCCAAAGGCAACAGCCTTTACCAAAGCAGAATGACTTCTCTTTCTTGCACGGAGCTGCTGTGGGGTTTGAACCATTGACCTTTCAGTTAGCAGGCACATTCTGGATGGCTGAACCACCAAGTCTAGAGACCAAGCTATAGAGAAAAGGTTTGAAACAGAAGAGTGACCTGGGGTGAGACACAGAGATTCCTGAGAAGGTCTCTGCTTTACATGACAAACGTCACTCCTAAAAACCCACTCTCCCTTATGTCCTTGTTTTGTTTTAAAGCACAAATACTGCTGAGAACAAATACAAGATAGATCCCAATACTGCACAGTGAGTAACTCTCACATGTTCTTTTCTTCCCTAGGTTTAAAAAGGAACCAAGCTGACTTTCAGAAGTAAAGAACATCAAAGTCATGAAATGTCCTTTCGTCAGTTTCATAGCAACTGCTCAGCCATGCTTCTTATCCTCCAGGTTTACATGTCCAAACTTCAATTGTATTCTCCTGTCCTCAATTCAGCCCTTGTTTAGATGTTGACATCAATGTTTTTCTGCAAAGAGTAAACTAGAATATTAATCTTCATTAAGTACTTGAGTGCTAATAGATTGCAGAACCTCAAGCTATTATTGATTTTCTCCTTGTCGTCTAAGAGTGTGAAAATATATTTACAGGTGATGTCAATAGAGTTTCTTAATATATAGTATTTTACCCTTGTTCCCTCAAGAAGCAGAAGTTGAGACAAAAAATAAAAAATCTAATACAAATACAAATCTGGAAGTTACTTTCAAAATTTAATTCTACCATCTGTTAATAGAATTTTATTTTAGCAAATGTTATATTTGACACTTGATTCATGCATGCTATCATCTTTGCTGACTATTCAGTACATAACAATAACAAAAACTACTTGGGTATGGTATCATAAACATAATGAAGAAAACCTATATCCAATCCTATTTATATCCACAGATAAAAAGGTTGGAATTCAAACATGTATTTGGGAGGAACACAGTTCTATGCACAGCAACAATCATTCTCATCTGTCATTTACGTGAATATCCTTAAGCCTTGGGCTCTTCTGGTTGATCTTTCAAAGCCTGACTGTTCTCACTGAAATTTACATTCACAGTGCTGTTTCAGACCCATTTGTCTTTATTGCTCAGGACATTTATATCTGTTTGTTGGCCTCTGAGAGACCTGTGAGCTGTGGTGTTGGAGAAGAGTATCCCATGAACTGTCAAAAAACCCAAACCATGGAACCCGGCACAGCAGGAGAGCTGGAATTTGAACCACACACGAGACAGCTGAGTCCCAGCCAAAAGACACCAGCCAAGCCACTGTGGAACCCACCCGCCAGGAGTAAGTAGGGAGCAACCGCCTGCTACCATGTGACTCCAAAGGAGCAACTGACTGCCCCCAGCTTCTACGAGACCCTGGAGGAGCAACCACCTGCCGGCCACCCAGAAACTCCAGAGGAGCGACCACCACAGACGACTGTGTGACCCCAGAGGAGTGACTGCCCGCCACTGTGTGACACCCCTGTGGTCCGCCAATGCGTGACCCCACCTGCAGGGTGCAGCTGCATAAACCCTCAGCAGCACCCAAGCCCCGCCCCTTGCCTGCTGGTGGTAGTGTCCCAGCCCTGTGCTCCCGAGCCCTGCCCCAGACCCTTGTTTCCTCCCCCTACCCCGCCCCCCCTTGCAGGTCCACAACCACACACCTCAGCCCCACCAAAGCCCTGTGACCCCAGGGCACTGCTGCGGATCCAACCATCACCCAGAGCCACCAGCCAAGCTGCTGTGGAACTAATCTGGCAGGAGAAAGGCTAGTAGGGTCCTGACTGGGTTTTCTGGGGCACTGCCAATTACCTGGGAGAGCATCCAAGGGCATGCCCACTGGTTGGTAATTAGGCCAAGCTCTCTTGGGCCACACTGACTGCCCAGAAAGGAGCCAGCCACTGGTAATCTGTCTGAACTTTTGTGAACTCTGTAGGCCAGCCAGAGGATAGTGGATCTCTGGGAATTTTACTTTGACTTTTAGGGTCCTGTTGGATCCAGGACCCCGCTTGGGGAGGGGCTGCTGTGTGAGGACACCTGTGTAAGTGCCACGAGGCAGGGACCACTGAGTGAAAACCACTGGGTGGGAAACGGACAGTGGGAATTTGAGTAGGGACTCCAATCGTGAGCACAATCAGACAGCTGAGGTTCGAGCGTGGTCCACCAAGTGTTTGACCTGCCCTTGCAATCATCCCAACCCTGTGACTGCCTCACCCCATTTGGCTTCACACCAGTGCCTACTCATCTGGGCAATCAATTTGTCTCTAATCAGGAGCACCTTGACCTGTCTTACCAACAAGAGGTTGCTCTCATAGTCTCTGAACTGACATTTCTCTGAAGTCAGAATTTCAGAGAAACACACAAGTGAGGTAGCTGCCCACCTGATCTCTTGAGCATTATCTTCAAATCAAAAGCATATCAATGCCTCAAAGAAAGCAAGCTATCCCACACAATACACAAGAGCGAAACAAGATGTCACCCCCAAAGGGTGACACAGTATCAGTGGATTTTCTGAAGGTTGAAAGTCTGGTGGAACTTTCTGACACAGAATTTAAAGAGGAGTGATTGAATATATTCAATGGGTAAAAGACAAACTTGATGAACACAGGATACTACAAGCAAAAACCAGGAGGAGCTAAAAAAAAAAAATGTAGATCATTGCAGAGAAAACAAATAAGGCATTAGCAGCAGTGGAAAAATAAGAATCCACTATTCAAAATAAAAGGTCCAATGTTTCAGAGGCTGTCAACATGATGGAGGGACACATGAGCAGAGTTGAAAAGATGGAATATAGAACCAGTGAAATTGAAGACAGAACTGTAACCACTAATCTGCTAGAGCAAAAAGCAGACTCAAAAAGGACGAAAAAAGAAGAAAACCTAAGAATAATGTGGGACACCATCAAGAGAAATAACATGTGAATCAGTGGAATCCCAGAAAAGGAAGAAGAAAGTAAGGGCACTGAAAAAGCTGTGGAAGAATTACTAGAGGAAAACTTCCCAGACATAATGAAGAATGAGAGAATATGTATTCAGGAATCTCAGTGAACACCATATAGATTAGACCCCAAAATAAAAACATCAAGGCATATCATAGTTAAATTTGCCAGAACCAAAGATAAGGAGAGAATCCTGAAAGCAGCAAGGGAGAAACAAAGAGTAACCTATAAGGGAGAACAGATAAGATTAAGTGCTGATTTCTCAGCAGAAATCATGCAAGTAAGAAGAGAGTGGAAAGACATATATCAAACAGTCAAAGAACACAGCTGTCAACCAAGAATACTGTATCCAGCAAAGTTATCCGTCAAATATGAAGGAGAGCTGGGAGGAGGGTAGAGAGAATAGTGCAACAATGAATGAATGGAAACCCAAAATCTCTGTAAAT
>NW_006399985.1:836357-839370 GCF_000299155.1 Elephantulus edwardii | reverse complement strand
GAAGGCTACATGGTGGAGTGGACCTGGGGGAGGTTTTGTAAAACAATGAAAGAATTCGTCTTTTACTTTTCCAAGAGGGTAATGTACTAGGCTTGGGAGGGGAGGAAAGTACTACAGTGAATGAATGGAAATCCAAAGTCTCCGTAAATCTTTACTGAAATTCATAAAAAATTTAAATTTTTAAATAAAAGATATTTTTAAAAAAGCAAACAAACAAAAAAACCACAAAACATCAAACCAATATGTCTCAGAACAAGTGCCGCCAGAGTGCTCTTTGGAGGGAAGGATGGCAAATCTTTGCCTCTTATACTTTGGACACCTTGTTGTCATGTGTCATCCAGTCAGATCTGACCCATAGCTGACCTTGCAGTGGGTTTTCAGAGGCAATAATCGCACAAGACATTACCCATCATTCTCCCACAGAGCGGCTGGTGGATTCAAACTGCATACCTTCAGGATTAAGGCACAGATTCTCACCACTAGACCACCAGAGCTCCCTAGGGCATGTTTCTTGGAGTGAAACACCATGCGTGGAAAGACAGAGGTTAAACAAAAAGAGAAGAAGCCCCCCAATGAGATGCATTGACATAGTGAGTGCGGTAAGGGGCTCAGGTGTGTCAGAGACAATGAGGATGGCACAGGATAGGTCAGGGTTCAGATCTGTTGTTCACAGGATCACTGTGAATCGTGTTCACCTCGAAAGCATCTAACAACAGCAATAGAGCTGCTCTTGCTTCAGTTCTTCCATTGAAGAGTTTAATGTTGAGGAAAGGTCAGTCTGATATCCAATGTCAAATATAGGCTGTCTTCTCTTTCCATTATCAAAAAGTGGCAACTAATAAAAAGAGACTACAAGAGTTTAAGCACATTCTCATTCTCCTGTTATAAGCTAAAGATGGTGTTAATTATTACAAACTAATCTGAACACATTCCCAACACACACAAAAAAGATCACTTTTATTTCAATGTACAATTCTATGAATTTTGATAACTTTTCTCCAAATTTCAGCATGTGAGATAAAATACTCCGACGATTAGCTTATCAAACACCGGGAATGTTCCAAGGGATTTGTCCCATTCATTCTAGAATCTTTCTTCGCAATCAGTACTTGTTATGGTCAAGTGGTAAAATCAAACCCAATAGTATCTGTGTCCCATCTCCCAATTTATGAAGAACAAAGATTTCCAGTGCACAGGCTCAGGGAATGAAGAACTTCTTTTTATGGAAATCCAGATGAAATCTCATAAGTGGGCTGCAACAGAGTAAAATTCCTGAATCAGGTCTCAGCACTCAGAAGAAGAAACTCAAAATTCAAACTTAGTGCCTTCCAACCGGAAGCAGCGTGTAATTGATCCTCTGGAAGGCTGTGGATCCCAGAGTAGGAGATTGCTCTCTTTCTTCCACAGACCGCCGTGATTTCTGAGATAGCCGCATGGCTCGCTGCAGACTCTGACATGAGAGCTCCCTTTAAGATTCTTGTTGTTATTGTTAGGTGCTGTCAAGTCAATTACGACCCATGTGGTTGCTGTTATGTGTCATCAAGTTGCCTGTGACTCCTAGGGACAACATAGAACAACAGCTCTGAATCTTGCTCTATCATGGACCAACGTTATTGTCACTGACACACTATCCTCATTACCCCAGTCACAGGATCAATTTGTCTCATCTCCTGTATGATCTGTTCTCCATATAGACTGAAAAGGTCTGGAGAAAGGACATATCTCTGGAATACACCGTTCCTGATTTTGAACTCTGCAGTGTTTTCTTGCTCTGTTCTGATGACTGCCTATTGATCCTATAGGTTTTGCATAAGCTTAATCAAGTGTTTCTGGGATTCCCATTCTTCTCAGAGTCGGCCACAGTTTCTTGTGATGCACAGTCAAATGCCTTTGCATAGTCAATGAAACACAGATAGATATTCCTCTGATGTTCTCTGCTTTCAGCTAAAATCCATCTAACATTAGCTATAATATCCCTAGTACCACACGGCCTCTTCTAAACCCAATGTGCACATCTGGCAGTTCTCTGTTGAAAGGCAGAGAAGAAGAAGAAAGCAAGGTGGATGCCAGATGAGACTCTTAATATTACACTAGAGCACTGAGAAGCCAAAGCAAAGGGAAGAAATAAAAAAAACTAAGGAGCTGAACAGAAGATTTCAAAGGGCAGTGCAGGAAGGCAAAATTATTTATTATAATGAAATATGCAAAGAGCTGGAGTCAGAAAAATTAAAAAGGCCAAACTCGCTTGGCATTTCTTAAACTGAAGGAACTGAAAAACAAATTCAAGCCTAGAGTTGCAGTACTTAAGAATGTTTTGTACAGATTATTAAATGATCCAGAAAGCATTAAAAGAAGATGGAAGTCGTATACAGAGTCATTGTACCAAAGGAATTGGCAGACACAGAAGAATTTCATGAAACAATGTATGAGCCTCTGTGGATGAAGGAGAAATTTCAAGCTGCTCTGAATGAATTGGCAAAAACAAGACCCCAGGAATTGACAGCATACCAACTGACATATTTCAACAAACAGATGCAATCCTGGATGTGTTCAGTAAGTTGTGCCAAGAAATCTGGAGGGAAGCCACCTGGACAACTGACTGGAAGAGATGTATATTTGTTCCAATTCCAAAGAAAGGTGACCCAACAGAATGTGGAAATCACTGAACAATATTTTTAGTATCACATGCAAGCAAGATTCTGTATGACCCATTGGTATTGTTGTTATGTGTAGTTGAGTTGCCTGTGACTCGTAGCAACCCTACAACAGCCCTAAACTCTGCTCTATCCTTTGACAATCTTATTGCCTCTGACACACCTACCCCCATTACCCCAGGCACTGAATCACTCCATCTTGTCGAGGGTCTTCCTCTTCTGTGCTGTCCCTCTACTCTCCCAAGCATGACGTCCCTGTCCAAGGACTGGTACCTCCTTGAAACATGTCCAAATTATGTCAGACGAACCTGCAAAATCCTTGCCTCCAAGGAGCATCTTGACTTTGCCCTCTCCAGGAT
>NW_006399985.1:827809-830957 GCF_000299155.1 Elephantulus edwardii | reverse complement strand
CTTATTTACTGTTGGTGGGAGTGTAAAATGGTGCAACCACTGTAGAAAGTGGTGTGGCACTTTCTCAAAAAGTTGCAAATAGAAATACCATTTGACCCAGAAATTCCACTACTGGGAATTTACCCTAAAGAGACCATAAACGACATCCAAGCAAATATATGTACACCCATGTTTATTGCAGCTTTGTTCACAATAGCAAGGAGTTGGAAACAACCAAAGTTCCCATCAACAAATGAATGGATAGAGAAGCAGTGGTATATTCACACAATAGATTACTACACTGCATTGAAAAACAAGAAACTCATGCAATATTATTCAAAATGGGTGACCTCAAGGATATTATGCTGAGTGACATATCTCAGTGACAAAAGCACAAATACTATATGGTGCCATTGTTGTAGAATGAGGCTGACATCAGGGTGGGGGGTAAGACTGAGAAAAACTGAATAAATTATGTATATTGCATTGAAGCCGATGAAGGAGAGAACAGTTTAAAAGTAATATAGTTTAGGGCATTATGATTGTAAGAGTTTGGAATGAGGGTTAAAGAGTAGAGTATACTCAGGATGGGGGTTGGGGGTGTGGGGGGATTGTAGACCAATGATGGAGGGTTTTTTTGCTTTTCATGGAGAAGAGAGAATGAACCAGGGTGAGGGGTGGGGGAGAAAAGTGCAACAATGAATGAATGGAAATCCCAAATCCCTGTAAATGTTCATTGAAATTTTAAAAAGGGGGGGGGTTAAAAAAATTGCCCTTCATTTCATTTTCCAGGCTCCTTTGTGGACTCCACTTTCTTTTTGTTTTTATTCTAGAATCTCAAGTTTACTATAAATTTCATATTTTTCTTAGTTATATGAGTCACATTTCTAATATTTGTTTAGCCCAATATGTGTTATTAAATGTATCTTGTATTAAACACTTATTTTTTAAATATTTGTACTCTATTTGCCACTGATGCCAAAGATGAAGAAATTTAAGATTTTTAACAACTTTTGCAATCTGAACATCATCACACATGAGGCAATCGAGAAGCATACATTATTGAAATGTGAAAACTAGTGCCTATGACCTTAGTGATGAAGTCAAATCAGTTCTCACAGAATAGAATTTTGTAAGACAAACAATTCATTGCTTTGGGAAAAAAATACCTTTTCAAAGATATTTGGGAAATAATTTTTAAAAAAAAAAAAAACTTAATACACGTGACTTGTCGACCTTTCCATATGAAATGAGAAATCAAAACAGAAAGCCACTGTGGAGAAAAAATGGCAAAGCTCAGCACCTTCAGTCAGAGAAGATTAATGGATAACTTGAACAGACCGTCCATTACTTTCCTAGAGGTTCAAACTTGGGAGGAAATAATTAGACCAAGACCATGAAAGCCAAAACATGACCTTGAGTATACCTATCTGTGCTTGTTGTTGTTTGTGCCACCAAGTTGATTACGACTCATTGCCCTCCTTGGACCATAGCCCTGAACTCTGTCCAAAGCTGAGCCAATCTCACCATCTCTGACACATGACCCCATTGGTGCAGTCACCGTGTCAGTACACCTCATCCAGGATTCCTCTCCTGCACTGACCCTCTACCCTTTCGAGTATGATAGCCTTCTCCAAAGATTGCTCCTTCCTCTCAGCACACCCAAAATATGTGAGATAAAGTG
Source organism: Elephantulus edwardii (assembly GCF_000299155.1). NCBI lineage: Eukaryota > Metazoa > Chordata > Mammalia > Macroscelidea > Macroscelididae > Elephantulus > Elephantulus edwardii. The sequence goes on along the minus strand of NW_006399985.1, from coordinate 829,294 downwards.
TCAAAATAGTTGCTGCCAAGAAGTAAGCTGATTTTATCAACAGCACAAAGCTGTTTGGTCCTAGGCAGTTCATGGTATGTTCAATACTCTTCTCCAACACCACAAGACAAAGCATCCATTCTTCTCCTGTCATCCTTAGTTATGGCCCAGGTCTCAGATGCATAAAAAGCAATTGCAAATACCATGGCTTGGACCAGGTGCACCTTGGTTTCTAGACTGATATCACTGCTCTTTAGCACTCTGGAGAGGTACCTGACAGCAGATTTTCCTAAAGCAAATTGTCTTTTGGTTTCTTGACTGCTGATGCCAAGACTTGATTGTGGATCTAAGCAAGAGGAAATTATTAACAATCTCAGTCTTTTCTCCGTCCATCATGATGCTACCAATTAGAATCTTTATTTTCTTGATGTGGAGATGCAGTCTCAATTTAATATGTAATCCATATTAAATACTGCAGTTCTTGACCTTCTGCACCAAAAGTTTCAAGTCTACTGGCATTTCTGCAAGTAAGGTTGTGTCATCTGTATAACGCAGATGGATGATGAGACTTCCTCCAATCCTGATGTTACATTCTTTCTTCATGAAGTGCAGCCTCCTACATTATCTGTTCTGCATTTAGATTGAAAGGGATAGAGAAAGGATACATCCCTGACACATTCCTTTCTTGCTCTGTTTGCACAACACCTCCGGGTCTAGGCATAAATTTTGCATGAGCACAATTAAGTGTTATGGGATTTCATTCTTCTCAATGTTAGCCATAATTTGTTGTGTTTCACACAGGCAAATGTCTTTTCACAGTGAATAAAGCACAAATAGATATTCTTATGGTATTCTTTGCTTTCAACCAAGATCCATTTGACACAGGCAATGATATCACTAGTGCCACAGCTTCTTCTAAACCCAGCTTGCATTTGGTTTTCTGTCGATTTATTGTTCTAGTTTGGATAATCTTTAGCAGGATTTTGTTTACATGTGATATTAGTGATATTGTTTGATGATTTCAACACTCCATTGGATCACTTTTTTCCCCCCTTTGGAATGGGAATAAATACGGATCTTTTCCAAACAGTTTGTCAGATCATTGTATCTCTCTCCCCATTGACACTGATTGGTCTTCTAAACTTTCTCTTACATTTCTGAAAATTATGCAATGAATAAGGATAGCAAAAGAAAAATTGATGCCTTTGAACTTATCAAGTAAACACACAATCAGACCTTCTTCTAGCGTACTCTACTTTCAGCAGAAATCCATCTGACATCAGAAATTCCTGGTGCCATGGTATCTTTTAAATTCAGCGTGGACTTCTGACAGGTCTCTATCAATATACTGACTGGTCTCATCATTTTTTGGATAATCTCTAGCAATATTTTGCTTGCATGTGACATTGTTGTTATTGTTGTTGTTGTTATGTACCATTGAGTCATTTGCGACTCATAGCGATCCTATGTACAACAGCCCTAAACCCTGCTCTATCCTGTGCCAAT
>NW_006399985.1:826334-827709 GCF_000299155.1 Elephantulus edwardii | reverse complement strand
TCTGTGTTTCATTGACTATGCAAAGGCGTTTGACTGTGTGGATCATAACAAACTGTGGCTGACTCTGAGAAGAATGGGATTCCCAGAACACTTGATTGTGCTAATGAGAAACCTAGACTTGGACCAAGAGGCAGTCATCAGAACAGAGCAAGGAAAGACTACATGGTTCAAAACTGGGAAGGGCGTATACCAGGGATGTGTCCTATCTCCATCCCTTTTCAACCTGTATGCAGAGCAGATCATCTGGGAGGCTGGGCTCTATGAGGAGAAATGTGGTATCAGGATTGCTGGAAGATTGGTGGTGGTAGCTGTTTATAGTGACCCTAAAAACAACAGATCTGAACCCTGTCCTGTCGTGTGCCATCTTCACATTTCCTGACACACAAGGGCCCATTGTAGCAGTCACCATGTTAGTCCACCTGGTCAGTTGTCTTCCTCTCTTTTGTCAACCCTCTATGTTTCCCAGCATTATATCTTTCTCCAAGGAATAGTCCCTCCTAGCAACATGCTCAAAAGATGTGAGGCCAAGCCTCATCACTCTTGCCTCCAAAGAGCACTCCAGTTGCACCCTCTCCAGACATATCTGTGAGTTCTCTGGGCCATCCATGGGATGTTCAGTGCTCTTCTTCAACACTACAGCTCAAAGGTGTCACTTTTTTCTCTGTCATCCTTGTTCATTGTCCAGGTCTCAGATACATATTCAGTAATCAAAATGACCATTTGCACCTGAAGACCTACGGTGTGTCTGATTCATCTTCTTTAGTCTTCCAAAAAAGAAGAAATCAATAGCTCTACCTCCTCTCTAACTCCCTCAGATATCTCTGTTTTCTTTTTATTTTCTTTCATTCTTGTATGAGAAATTAAGTAGTCTTTGTGAAGTAGTGGTGAAGTACTGGGCTAGTAACATAAACATTGGTGGTTTGAAAATAGTCGCTGCTTCTGTGATAGAAAGACCAAGCAATCTCCTCACACAAGATTAAATTATTGTTTGGTGCCATTGAGAACAACCCACAGCGACCCTATGAACCTCAGTTCCAAACTCTGCCCTATCCAGGACCACACTTGGCAAATCATCCTGGCCTGCTCTATTCTACTCTACCCAGATTGTGCCTAACAACAGTAACAGCATGTGAGAAACTTCTGTCAGAGAATTCAGTCAATGATCAGAACGTACATTTTCATTTTTGCTTTTACAAAAAATTCACACTTCAAAAATTACCCTTAAGAACAAGAACCACATGATCCTATCAGTTGATGCAGAAAAGGCCTTTGACAAAATCCAACACACTTTTCTGATTAAAACACTCAATAAAATAGGATTAGAGGAGAATTTCTTCAATATTGCAAAAAGTATGAAAACCCTAGAGCCAACATT
>NW_006399985.1:818514-820808 GCF_000299155.1 Elephantulus edwardii | reverse complement strand
GACCCAACTGAGTGCGGAAACTACAGAACAATATCATTGATTTCACATGCAAGCAAGATTCTACTGACGATTATCCAAAAACGACTGGAACTGCATGTGATATTAGTGTTCAATAAATTCCACATTCTATTGAATTACCTTTCTTGGGAATTCAACCAAATATGGATTTCTTCCAGTCAGTCAGTCAGTTAAGTTATTGTCTTCCAAATTTCTCAGCATAGAATGGCGAGGTAGGGCTGCATCTGTTAGTTGAAACATTTCAATTGGTATCCCATTGATTTCTTGGGCCTATATATCTATCTATCTATCATCTATCTATTTACTAATTTTGCCAATGCCTTTAGTGCAACTGTAACTTCTCCCTAATTTTTAATGGCTTTTTGTCATATTATACTTTCTAAAATTTTTCAAGGTCAACTGAAACAATTTTCATTTTGGTACAGTAGCACTGTGTATTCCCTTCATCTTCTTTTGATGATTCCTGGATCATTCAAGATTTTTTTCCATAGCATCTCTTAGTGTTGCAACTTGAAACTTGAGTTTGGGGTTTTTTTCCAGTTATTTCAACTTGACCAAGGTGAGTTTTTCCCATTTCAAAAGAACTCCTGTTCTTTGCGCATTCCTTTGTAATACTTTGATTATTGATCTCAAGCTGCCTTTTGAAATCTCCTATTCCTTTTTTTTACTTCAGCATTTCCACCCTTGGTTTTGGCTTTATAATGCACTAGGCCAATTTTCAGAGTCTCTGCTGACATCTATTTTTGTCTTTTCTTCCTCATCTGTCTTTGTAAACCTTCCACAGTCTTCACGAGTCATATCTCTGATGACATCTCATAACTCATTAGGTCAACATGAGTGTTCAGTGTCTCAAATGTGTTCTGGAGATGATTTTTAAATTCAGGTAGATTATACTCAAGGTTGTATTTTCATTCTTGTGGAGCTGTTTTTATTTTCTTCACCTTCAATTTGAACTTGCCCATGAGTCAATGATGATGTGTCACACAGTCAGCATTTGGCCTACTTTTCACTGCTGGTTTCGCTTCTCCACTGATTTTATTTTTTTCCACCGAATGTACAAAATTCAATCATTCTGTGAGTCTCACTTCCGTCACCAGGACCGCACTGTCAACCTACCATTCCTTCCTCGTTGTTTCAAACTATGGAATTCCGGCACAAATAGTAACTAATGCGTCTTGATTGCATGTTTGACGAGTTTTGGACTGCATAAATTGCTGGTGTGGTTGTTGTTGTTAAATGCCTTTGAGCATAGCCCATAGCAACCCTGTGAACAACGGATCTGAACCCTGTCCTATCCCGCGCCAGCAAAAGTTGGTAGAAATCCTCCAGTCCCCGCTCCTCAGCTTTAGCAAAAGGTTCAAAGTCACTCCGTAAGAACTCTCAAAGACGTTCATTGACACAGTTGCTGCAACAGTGGACGCAGTGAGGACTGCGCAGGGACAAGGCAGCAGTCGCTTCTTTTCTTCACGGGGTTCCTGAGAGGCAGAGTTAACTAGACAGCGCCCAGTAACAACAAGGTAACTTAACAACCCTGTCACAGTTCAGTAGCAATACCTTGCTTGTATTTCCATCAGTAACTCTTTTTGGACAGAATACCTGAAAACAATTGAAATGTCAAGTTCTAATTCTAGAAAGTTCGAGAACTTCCAATATCTTAAATAAAAAGCTTTCTTCTGACTTTTTGCGTTGAAATCCATTGCCTAAATGCTTTCTCAGTTTCAGGAACAAATGTAAGTCTCTAATGTTTTAAATTAATAAATCAATGCCTTTGTTGAAAAAGAATAAACATTAAGGTTTTTATTCTTCAAAATAAAAAATTCCCAATCCTTGTTACCTTTTCTAGATATTGAACAGTCAAAATCAGAGCAACCACACCCAGTATCGTTTTCTGATTTCATCTGCTTCATTCTACTAAAAAACTAAGACTGTACTATAAACTCTTATTGTAAGAAGGTCATTAATGTAAAAAACAAATCCACTAAAACCAGAATTCCGACTATTTAATAATTGAAGTGGATTAAATATTTCCCAAAAGAAGCCACCTTATCTCCCTAGTCCTTCAAGAAATAATAACATTATCATTTAGCTCAACAATTCCACTACTGGGACTATACCCTAAAGAAACCAGAGCCACAACTCAAATGGATGTATGCACACCCATGTTTATTGCTGCATTATTAACAACAGAAAAGAGATGGAAGCCGCCCAAGTGCCCATCAGCAAGCTAACAGATAGAAAAGCTATGGTCCATTCACACAATGGAATACTATTCAGCA
>NW_006399985.1:815789-817594 GCF_000299155.1 Elephantulus edwardii | reverse complement strand
CTGTCAATCCATCTGAATGAGTCTTCTTCTCTTTTGCCATCCTTCTTCCTTATCAAGCATGATGTACTTCTCCAAGGAACAGCATCTTGTGACAAGATGCCGAAAGTAAGCAGGAAGAAGCTTTGCCGTTCTTACCTCCAAGGAGGGCCCTGAGTGCACCCTGTCCAAGACATCGCTCTTTGTTCTTTTGGCAATCCGTGTTATATTCAGTACTCTTCTCCAACATCACAGTTCAAATGCATCAGTTCTTCTCCTGTAATCGTCATTCGTTGTCCAGCTCACCACACAGCACAGCAAGCGACTAAACCAGGTGTACCTTAGTACTCAAACAAACATCATTGCTCCTCAATAATTTTGAGAAGTCCCTGACTGTAGACTTTCCCAGTGTAACATGTCTCCTGATCACCTGACTTCTGGCATCAAGTGTATTGATTGTGGATCCAAATAATATGGAGTCATTGACAGTTTCAATCTCTTCTCCATCTATCATAATATTGCCCAGTTGTGAGAATTTTTTATTTCTTGGCTTTGAAATGCAACCCATATTGGAAGCAGTCCAGGAGTAAATCTAAAAAAAAAAAAAAATCAATCATAAAGGAGAAAATTCAGAATAGAATTTAAAATACTACAGAACCAGTCATCAAAGGAAAAAGACAAGCAATTTCCTCCTGTGCTATTTACAGCTTCTGAAAACCCATCGGAGGGTCCACTATGAGTCAGTCCCAATCCGAAAGCAGTGAGGTCGGGTGAAGACCAATAATCGAGCAAGGTTCAGATCTGTGGTTCACAGGACTGTCATAGACTCGACAGCACCTTGAAACAAGGACCAAAGTGAAGGATCTTCCCAAGTAGGACAAATTAACTAGACATAAAAGTGCGGGCAATACCATCTGCAACGGGACCTAATGAAAACCACATTCAGCCATACCCGAGTCTTCAGTTGCTTGTTCATGCTGTATTCATGCAGTCGCTGTGCACTGAATATGTAGGTGTGTACACACGTGCAGAGAGCTCTCCCCTCTCCTTCGGTGAATGCTCATTTGCTGTCGTTCTGCACCTCGCTTCCCATGTGCTCATAGCATTCCATACCCAGACCGCGACAACCATGAATCTCATCTTGAACACTATCCAGGGAAGGTTAATCACTGATGACACGAATTCAAAGGCAGACACATCCATTCAGTAGCATCACTCCAAGGAATCCAAAACCAGCATCTGCCAAATCACCCCAAATAATAGCTAAAACCAGAATGTTTTACTCATTTAGTTTTTCTAGTAACAATTAATATTTACGTTTCTAATAACTAGGGATTTCCAACAGCATCTAAAAGATTTCAAGGATGATAGGGGAAGGATCTAAAATTATTTTGCTTCGTAATCCTGATTGTATTCTCCTGTTTAAAGATGTTGTTATCATCGAGTCTGAACCAGCTGTCCAAGCCTCCAGTGGGTTTTCAGAGGCAGTAAATCATGGAGGATATTACCCCTCTTCCTCCAGCAGAGCTGCTCGTGGATTTGAACCATGTGCCTTTGAGTTGGCAACACAAATCTTTACCATGATAATAAATATAGATTAAAAGTGGAAAAGTTAGGAGAGTCACTAAAGTCAACATAATGTTTTTAACCTACAGCTACTTTTCCAGTAACTTCTCTTTCTCTTTATAAGCAGACATTAAAGTAAGGTTTGAAACAAGATTATCTTATCTAAGAGCAGTGGTGTCTCTCTGGAGACTAAGGTGCGTCTGATACAGGCCATGGTCTTCGCAATCACCTGTTATGCATCAGAGAGTTGGACAATGACCAAG
>NW_006399985.1:813928-815579 GCF_000299155.1 Elephantulus edwardii | reverse complement strand
CTATGAGGTGGATTGATTCAGTGACTGGGATAATTGGGATGGGAGTGTCAGAGACAGTGCGATTGGCACAGGACAGAGCGGAGTTTAGGGCTGTTGTACCTAGGGTCGCTATGAGTTGCAGGCGACTCGACGGCACATAACAACTAACAACAACAAATTGTATGGCTAAAATTATAGAAACCTTGAGTAAAAATAATCGATCTTGTGTGGAAATTCCCAATTAATAAAAGCAATATTTCCTTATAGGAAGCAAACGATAGTAAGTGGTGGCATCTAAAACCATGTAGTTACAGGGAATTTAAAAAAAAAAAAGCAAAAAACCTACCTTGTTTAATAATATAGTCACTTGCCACGGTGACTAATGATCAGTTTAAACTGGTTGATCTAATTTAGGAAGAAAACTTTAACTTTGGCTCATTATAATTAATTCAAATCAAGTTAAAAACTACCACAGTTCAATCATTAGGAAACTTTTAAGTGTGTTTGGAAGAACATGGGCATGTGAATCTACTTCTAAACTACAAATATTATGAAATAAACGTTTTTATTCATATTTCCTCAGATAATTTTGTACTGAGGAATCAGTCTGAATCTCATCTCCCAAATGAGAAGATTGCTCCAGCTGTCATTTTCCCAGTTCTCAGCCATTTTTGACTCAAGCCTTCAAACTGTCACACTTTCTTTTTATGATCTTCCTTGTCTGCTACTGCAGAAAGGGTTTCACCATTTACTGTGACAAGTAGTGAGATGCCAGCTACAAAGTTGGGACACCCCCTTTTTTCTGTGGTGGCTCCCCCATTTCCTTGGGGTCCAGCAATTCACTAGATTTACCCACAGAACTCATAGTGAATTGTTTCTGTCACTGTCGTTGTTAGGTGTTTCAAGCTGGGACCTGATGAACTGAAGACCTGCCCCCTGTTCTATTCTGTGCTGTCCTCACCATCTCTGACACACGTGAGCCCACTGCTACAACCACCACATGAAACCGTCTCCTTGGGGATCTTCCTCTCTTTAGCTGACTCTCCACATTTCCAAGCATAATTTTGCTTTCCAAGAAGCAGCCTTGCCCAGCAACATGTCCAAAATAGGATAGATGAAGTTTACCATCCTTGCCTCCAAGGAACACACTGGCTGCACTTTCTCCAAGACACATCTGTTGTTCTTTTGGCCGTCCACAGGTATTCATCACTCATCTCCAACACTACAACTCAGAGGCATCAATTCTTCTGTTATCCTGATTCATTGTCCAGCTCTCAGGTTCATAGCAGGTAGTTGACAAGACCATGGCCTTAATCAGGCATATCTTAGTCTTCAATCTGACATCATTGCTCTTCAGTATTTTAGAGAGGTCCCTGACAGTGCACTTTCCCAAAGTAATATGTCTCCTTATCTCTTGGTTGCTGGTTCCAAGGATGCTGATTGTGGATCCAAGTAAGATTAAATCATGGACAGTTTCAATCCCTCCTCCAGCTATCGTGTTGTTGCCTATGGGCCTAGAGGTAAGGACCTTTATTTTCTTGATGTTGAGATGCAATCCATATTAAAGGCTGTAGTATTTGATCTTCTACAGCAAGTGCTTCAGGTCCTCCTCACTTTGACAAGCAAGATTGTGCAATTTCCATAACACAGGGGGTTTTTTGGTGTTTTTTTT
>NW_006399985.1:810941-813059 GCF_000299155.1 Elephantulus edwardii | reverse complement strand
CCCACGACACATTCTTCTTCATAGATTCTGGCTTCAGAAATTGCTTACTCAGCATACAGATTGAACAGATAGGGATTTAAAAAAAAACAAACCAAAACCAACAAACACAGCTCTATTGCATACTTTTCTGATTTTAAACTGTATAATGCTACTTATTTCATAGGGGTTTACTTTCTTATATAATTGCCGATTAACTATAGCAAAGAAATATAAATCAAGATTATCATAAAGACTAGATACATGGACGAAGTCCCATAAAAATCATTTCATTCTCCCTTACCCACCAGGAAGCTCTCTGAGCCTTTGTGCCCAGCACCTTCAATCCCTAGTCCTGCATAACAGGCTAAGCCATGTCTCCTGAAGCTTCTAAGCATTCGAAATCTTTCCTGGTACTACAAAAAATGCTAAAAAACCCATTTCTTCACTTGGGGTCAATAGAGTTGCTGTTATGTGCTGTCAGTTTGACTATGACTCACAGGGACCCTGTGGACAACAACTTTGAACTTGCCTTATCTTGAGTCAGCTCTACCATCTTGACACAGTTGAGCCCACTGCTACAGTCACTCACTGTGTCATTCTATCGCACTGATGGTCTTCCTTTCTTGTGCTACCTCTCCTCCTTTCCAAACATGACGTGTGTCTCCAAGGGCACTCCCCTCTTAGCAAACATGCTCGAAGTATGTGAGACAGATTTTCACCATCCTTGTTTCCAAGAAGTACCCTAGATTGATTTTCTCTAGGACAGATGTGTTTACTTTTTTGACAGTCCATGGGCTGTTCAATACTCTTCTCAAACACCACAATTCAAAAGCATTGCTTTCTCTTCTGTCATCCTTAGTCACTGTCCAGCTCTCAGATGCGTAGCAAGTAATTGAAAAGACCATGGGCTAAATCAGGTGCACCGTAGTCTTTAGACTGACGTAGTTGCTGTTTAGCACTCTGGAAAGCTCCTCACTGGTAGATTTTCCAGATGCAACACAACTTTTGATTTCCAGACTGCTTGTGCCAAGGCTGTTGATTGTGGATCCAAGTAAGAGGAAATCATTAACACTTTTAATCCTTTCTCGTCTCTCATGATGCTGCCTATTGGCCGGGTGGTGGGGATTTGGGGTTGTGTTGTTTTCTTTACGCTAAGATACAATCCATATGTGGAAGGCTGCAGTATGCATCTTCCGCAGCAAGCACTTCAACTTAGCCTCATTTTTAGTGAGCAAGGTTTTATCATCTGCATGACAGTTTGTCGATGAGCCTTCTTCCAATCCTGATGCCACACTATTATTCATAAAGTCTTCTTGCTGTTGTTGTTGTTGTTATGTGCCATCAAGTCTCCTGCAACTCATAGCAACCCTATGTACAACAGCCGTAGACCCTGCTCTAAAGTATGCCAGTCTTATTGTCTCTGACATGCCTGTCCCCATCACCCCAGTCACTGAATCAGTCCGTTTCGCTGAGGGTTTCCTCTCTTGCACTGTCCCTCCACCCTCTCAAGCATGGCATCCCTCTCCAAGGACTGGTCCCTCCTTGCAACATGCCCAAATTATGTCAGACAAAGCTTTAGAATCCTTATCTCCAAGGAGCAGCCTGGTTTCACCCTCTCCGGGATGAACTTGTCTGTTCTCCTAGCAGTCCATGGTATATTCAATACTCTTCTCCAGCACCACAGCTCAACGGCATCAACTCTCCTTCTACCTACCTTAGTCATTGTCCAGCTCTCAAAGACATAGCAAGTAAATCATAAAGTCTAGCTTCTTAAGTAATCGTTTCAGCCTATAGTTTGAAAAGGTATGAAGAAAGTATACATCCTTGCTGCACTCTTTTTTTTTCTTTTTTATTTTAAGCCATGCATCGTGCAGTGTTCTCTTGCTCTGTTTGGACAACAGCTTCGTGATCTTGGTCTAGGTTTTACATGAGTACTATCAAGTGTTCTGGGATTTTCATTCTTCTCAATGTCAACCATAATCCGTTGTGATCCACACAGCTAAATGCCATTGCAGAGATAATAAAACACAAATAGACACCCTCCCACTCCCTGTTTCATCCAAGTTCCATCTGATATCAGTAATGATATGCTTAATGCTCTGACCTCTTCAAATGTGGCTTGTCTTTATGGCAGTTCTC
>NW_006399985.1:786333-806531 GCF_000299155.1 Elephantulus edwardii | reverse complement strand
TATTTTGTGTGCGTGTACCGTCAAATCAGATCTGACTGGTACAGGAGGAGACTGCCCCTCCTTCCCCGGCAGAGCATCTGGTGGATTCGAACCATGCGCCTCTGGGATTGTAGTTGCAGCTCCTTGCCATTAGGCCACCAGAGCTCCCCTATGATTTATAATTTTAAAAGCCCACTGAGCTCAATGCTTCTGATTTGATGGTGATGAATTTGAGGTTTGAAGTTTGGGGATTATTCCCCTTTTACTTTTGCTATTTACCAGTGTCAAGCACATAGATTATTCTTATGAAATAATTTCTGTATGCATAACAATTACAGGTTGCCAGGCAAATATTCATCACTCAACTTTTCAAGAAATAATTTGAAATTAGTTCATCTCTTAGCTGGAATACCTCAAAAACTCATTGCCTTTGACTCAGAACCACCTCACTGCTGAAATTCCAACAGGTTTTCAGAGGCTTTGAATCGCAGAAGAGATTGTGAATCACCTTCCTGTGGACTCCACCCACCAGAGAAGTACTTAGCAGAGTAATTCTTTGTGGATGATGCCAGCAGAGACTCCAGCCAAGATACAGCTGTCAAGAAAGATCAATCAAAGAGGGAGACATTAGTCTCTCCTCTTGTTCAGGTAGCCCACTGTTGTTGTTGTTGTTGTTGTTGTTGTTGTTGTTAGGTGCTGTCAAGCCAAGTACCGCTCATAGTGCCCCTATGAACAACAGATCTGAACCTGGTCCTATCCTGTGCCATCCTCACATTTCCTGACACACTAGAGCCCACTGCAGCAGTCACCATATCAATCCATCTGGTCAAAGGTCTTCCTTTCTTTTGTAGACCCTCCACCTTCCCAAGATGATGTCCCTTTCCAAGGAACAGCTTCTCTTAGCAAAATATCCCAAGTATGTGAAATGAAGCTTTCTCATCTTTTCCTCCAAGGAGCGCTCTGTGGCTGTACCTTTTCTAAGACCTATCTATTTGTTCTTTTGGCAGTCCATTGCATATTCGCTACTCTTCTCCAACACCAGAATTCTAAGGCATCAATCGTTTCCTGTCCTCCTTAATCACTGTCCCGCTCTCTGCAGAACAGCACATGATTGAAAAGACCATGGCCTGAATCAGGCACACCTTAGTCCTCAAACCAGCATTATTGTTTCTTAGGATTTTGAAGAGGTCCCTAATCGAAGACTCTCCCAGTGCAATATGTCTCCTGATTTCCTGACTGCTGGTACCAAGTATAGCCCACAATTAATCACTATAATGAAAATAAAATCATTACACATTTACCAAGTCCCCATCACACTCCCAAATATCTAAGAGACCAAACACTCCTGTTAGTTTGGACATTTTTTTCCCCCACTTTTCTCTTCAAGGTTACATACAAAGATTTTCAATGCATCAAAAGAATTCTTCAGTAGTTGAGAATCTATGCAGAGATGATAGGCAAACAAAAGTGGTTAAAAGCATCCATGCTGGTGTTATGCAAATTCCAAGTCCTTCTGACTCTCAGCTTCTACCCAGAGTCCAGAACAGCCCGAGGTGAGTGGCTCTCCGTTCTGCTTCTTGGAAGTTCTGAACACACAGAGAGAAGACAATTTGAACAACACTAAAACCATGAAACGAGTCTTAGCACTTTCATGGCAAATGAGTGGAGCTCATTTAGATGCTTGAGGGCCTGGATTGAGCTTACCCTTGGGGGTCAGTTTTCAACCAAACAATAAACAGGGTGAGCACCTCGGGTGGCCTAGTGGTAAGAAGCTGTGCTGCAATCGCAAAGGCTAGCAGTTCAAATCCACCTGATGCTCCGAGAGAGAAGGATGGCTGGTCTCCTCCTGTGATTAACTGCCTCTGAAAACCTGGTGGAGGGTCAGCTATGAGCCTCTTCTAGCTTCATGGCACAAAACCCAACCATGTGAGGTGAATAATAAAACCGGTGAGGAATGTCCTCTTGGGGATAATCATTGCCGTGAGACCACAAAGGCAGCATTTGCCCCAGCAGAGAAAAGACTGGAGTTGGGAAAGATTTCATGCTACTTGGATCCACATTCAACACGCATGGATGCAGCACTTGAAAAGAAACTGACACATTGCACCCCATAAATCTGCTACAAAGGACCTCTTTAACTTGCAAAAGATCAAGGATGTCACTTTAAAGACGAATGTGTGCATCACCCAAGCCATGGGAATTCAAATTTTCAGTCTTCATATGCATGCGAAAGTAAGGTAACGAAAACACAGCAGAATCAATGCTTTTGAATTGTGGTGTGGATGAAGAAAAGGGAATATACCATGGGCTATCAAAAGAAAACAAAATGCCTGGGAAGATGGGCTGTCTAAGATGTGGAAACTTGGTCTCACATCAGGAAACCTTGGTCCCTAGAGAAAAACATCAAGCTGGGAAAAACAGAGCGTCTATGAAAGAGAGGGAGACCTTCAAGGAAATGGATTAAACCGGTGGCTGCAAGGGTGGGTTCAAACACAGTAGCGGTTTTAAGGATGCTTCAGGATCAGACAATGTTTCAACTGCATTTAACAACAGTAACAGCAATTATGTAGATGACACCGGTGGCCCACTGGGTAGGGAGCTGTACTGCCAGCCCAAAGGTGGGCGTTTCAAACCCACTAGTGACTCCTCAGGGGAAAGGTGACCAGTCCCCTACCACGTGATGTATGTCCTCTGAGAGCCCTCTAGCGAGGTCAGCTATGAGTCAGTTCTGACTCAACGGCCGCGAGTTTTGTTTTGTTTTTGAGTCCCACAAGTGGAGCGCGGGTGGTCTAGTGAGTATGGAGTTGTGCTGCCCACCCAAAGGTGGGTGGTTCAAATTCAGCAGCTGCTCTTAGGGAAAAGGGGAGTGAGAAAAGTGGACAGTCGCTTCTTATGCAATTCACAACCTCTGAAAATCCACCAGAGGCTCAAACAGTAGAGCACATAACAACAGCAATCCTACAAAAAGATACTTTGGCTGCAACTCACCCATGGTCCCACGTACATCAGCACAAAAAAATATCCATTCCCAATATCGTGTCATGTTGAACCTGTTCTTCTTGACCTGTTTAGTGGTTCTGTCTTTGGAATATGTAATAGGCAGTCTACTTCCACCATAAGGAATCCCAACGTCTCTGCTAAGGTGAAGGTGAGGTCACCAGAGTGTGAATCACCTCTGCGGAGCCGACATTACGGTGTAACGGCACTGCCTCTGCCTTTGGCCTTTGCACAAACATCACTGCCAGGCCTTGGCTTCTTTCATTTCGCTAGGATTTCCCCTCTCACCATGCCCTCTCAGATCCCTCGGAAACCATCCTCTCACATCTCACTTGCTCCCCAGACTCCTTGGCAGAGCTTTCATGTTCTCCAAAGACCTCAAGCAAACAAAAGACATTTATATCATATCTAAAAGTAGGACCCTGAAGAGACAGCCAGATGTGTGTGGAGTCCTGGTTTCACAAAATAACTTTCACCTTTATCATCTCTGATACTCAGTTAATCTGACTTGTGTAAAAGAGAGATAATACACATGGCCCTAATGAACTCTCCCCAAACCTGTACGTGGACACCAAGCTGCATGGATAATGAGAAATCACCCTGTTTTCACTTCTGCTTGATAGTTGTTGTTTGTTGTTATGTGCCGTTGCGTCGCCTGTGACTCATAGCGACCCTATGTACAACAGCCCTAAACTCCACTCTGTCCTGTGCCAATCGCACTGTCTCTGACACTCCCATCCCAATTATCCCAGTCACTGAATCAATCTACCTCATAGAGGGCCTTCCTCTCCTGCGCCGTCCCTCCACCCTCCCAAGCATGATGTCCCTCTCCAAGGACCGGTCTCTCCCCACAACATGTCCAAAGTATGTTAGACGGAGCCTCAGAATCCTTGCCTCCAAGGAGCCACCCGGTTTAACCCTTTCCAGGACAAATCTGTTTGTTTTCCTAGCAGTCCATGGTATTCTCAATACTCTTCTCCAGCACCACAGCTCAAAGGCATCAATTCTCCTTCTATCCTCCTTGGTCATTGTCCAACTCTCTGATGCATAACAGGTGATTGCGAAGACCATGGCCTGTATCAGATGCACCTTAGTCTCCAGAGAGACACCATTGCTCTTCAGCACTTTGGAGAGGTCCCTAACAGCAGACTTTCCCATGGCAATGCGCCTTTTGATAGTAATCAATCATTTATTGAGGCTGTGGAGCTTGGGGTTGGATAAGAGCAGTAAATATCCCACAGTCTGACAAAGGAACACACTGATAAATCTTGGAATAAGTGCAGCCAGAGTGCTCGGTGGAGGCAAGGATGGTCCCGCTTCACCTCACTCACCTCGGACGTTGTTAGAGGGGCTATTGATTGGAGAGGCGGAGAGGGTCAGTGAAAGGGGGGAAGGTCCTCAATAAGATGGTTAACCGTAACTGCAGCAACGGGCTCAAGTGTGTCAGGGAGAAGAACAGCTAAACTCTAGGACAGAGTTCAGAACTGCGCTTCACAAGGTTGCTATGAGTCATACTCAACTCAGCAAAACAAACCATCTGTTACTTCCACATACTAATCTTAGCGCCTGTTGGATTCAGAGGCTGAGGGAGAAGTTTCAGGGAAAGCTGGGAGAACTGAGGATCCGGCGACGGCTGCGCACTATGGTGTGCCCACAGGTGTGCCGTGACCGAGTGTGGCACCGAGTTCCACGTGTAAAGAACACTAGTGCTACTGGTGCTTCACAGGCCCTGCCCTGCTCCGAGGCCAGATTAGCCCGGGATTGCGGCTCTAAAGCACAAAGCCAGTAAACAGAGTTACAGCGGAACAAAACGAATCCAGAACAGACCCATGGCACCTTCTTGTTTGTTTCTTTATTGTCCTTCCTTCCCCATTCTGGATTATACAACTGTCCCTAAATTGGTTGCCATGGAAACCCGCAATATGATGTTGCTGCTGTTGTTGATTGCAACCCCATGAACAAAAGGCCTGCACTCTCTCTATAACCACTGTCGTTTTCCTAAGTTCATAGAGTTTCTAGAGGCGTGTTGCTTAGGAAGTGAAAGCCATTCCTGCGTCCAAACCCGACTCACTCTGGGAGCTCCACCATAGGCTTTCAATAAATACCTATGAATTATTAACCACAGTAAACACTGTGACCATTAAGCCTTGCTGCAATAATGATATATAAAAAATATTCACAAAACCTCAGGAGCCTGAAGAGACAATAAAGTTACATAGGATCCTGGTGACAAAGAGCCATGGACTCATTCAAAGAGATTGAACTAGGCACTCTTAAAATACACGTGATAGATCCGCTAATGCCCGTGCCCATGGTGAGAATCCCATTTGGGAATGGGTTGGGGGTTTATGCTAATGAGGCAAGATTAATGTACAGTCTATCTGGAGCCAATCTCTTCTTTTGAGATACAAAAGAAATTAAACAAGTAAGTTAAAAAGCAGGAATGCTGTAAGAGATACTAAAAGATGGAGACCTCCCAGGAACCGGGAAGCAGAAAATGAGGACTTAGAGACTTGCCCCAGAGCCAACACAGAAACAAAATGTTCCCCCAGAACCAGTGCAACAAATTTGTACTTAAATTGCAAGAAAATAAAGTCCTGCTTATTAACACTCTCCACTTGTGGTATTTCTGTTACTGCAGCACGAGATCATTAAGATAGGTTCATCATTCTTATTAAAGCTGAACAAAGCAATTATTATTTTAACCTTTGTTCTGTCGTTAGCTCCTATTCACCATTTTGCTGGACTTTCTCTTACACCATCCAGTGCTGGGTGTTTGTACCTTTTATCCCCTCCCTTTACATCTGTTTTCCCTCAAACTTGGAGTTTCTGTACTTTCTACACAATTTCATGTTTCTTCTGTGGCGTTTTCCCTTGTGCTGTTGTTTTTGTTCATATATATATATATATATATATATATATATCATTGCGCTAGAACTTCACATTCTGCTTTTACTGATTTTACAAAGTATCACTTTTATTCCTTTTTGTCTACTAACCTCTAATATCCACTACTCCTTTGCCTTGACTAAATCTAAGGCTGATGCCCGTCTGGAGGGTGAGCCAGGAGTCAGTTCCAACTTGATAGCACACCCTAACAGCAGGTTCCCCCAAGGGAGCCCTGGTGACGTTGTGGTAAGAAGCTGCGCTGCAATCCGAAAGGCAGGCAGTTCGAATTCACCAGCTGCTATGAGAGAGAAGGAGGGGTAATCTCCTGCCTCTGGAAACTTGCCAGAGGTTCAGCTATGAGTCAGTTTCCACTCGAAGGCACGCAACAACAGTGTTCTTCTGAAAGGTTACTGCACTCGTGCAACTCTCCCAGTACGTGCTTGAATCAGGCCTCTGTTAAATAATTGTGTAATCTAGGCAGGAAACACAGAAGAAACACTATCAAATCTTGTTCTCTGCAGCTGCTGAATTTGAACCGTGTGCCTTTGGATTATAGAACACTGCTTTTACACTAGGCCACCAGAGCTCCCTATAGCAAGTCTTTTGTTGTTATGTGCCGTCGAGTCACTTGCAATTCATAGCGACCCTATGTACAACAGCCCTAAACACTGCTCTACCCTGTGCCAATCGCACTGCCTCTGATACACCCATCCTGAGTACCCGATTCACTGAATCAATCCACCTCATAGAGGGTCTTCCTCTCCTGCGCTGTCCCTCCAGCCTCCCAAGCATGATGTTCCTCTCCAAGGAACTCTCCCTCCTTACAACATGTCCAAATTATGTCAGACAAAGGCCCAGAATCCTTGCCTCCAACGAGGAACCTGCTTTAACCCTCTCCAGGATGAATCTGTTTGTTTTCCTGGCAGTCCACGGTACCCTCAATACTCTTCTCCAGCACCACGGCTCAAAGGCATCAATTCTCCTTCTATCCTCCCTAGTCATTGTCCAACTCTCTGATGCACAACAAGTGACATCATTGCTCTTCAGTACCCTGAAGAGGTACCTAACAGCACACTTTCCCATCGCAATTCATTTTTTCTTATTTCCTGGCTACTGGTGCCAAGAGTGTTGACTGTGGAGCCAAGCAGACTAAAGTTGTTAACAATCTCAATCTCTTCACCATCCATCCTGATGTTGCCAATTGTTCCACTGGTAAGAATCTTTATCTTCTTGACATTGAGCCTCAATCCATACTGAAGAATGCAGTCCTTGACTCTCTGCAGCAAGCATTTCAGTTCTTTCTCAGTGTCAGCAAGCAGGGTTGTGTTATGTGCATAACGCAGACTGTTAATAGATCTTCCACCAATCTTGATGCCACACTTCTCCTCATAGAGCCCAGCCTCTCGGATAATCTGTTCTGCATACAGGTTGAAAAGGTATGGAGATAGGACACATCCCTGGCGTACACCTTTTCAAATTTTGAACCATGCAGTGTTTCCCTGCTCTGTTCTGACTACTGCCTCTTGGTCCAAATATAGGTTTCTCATTAGTATGATCAAGTGGTCTGGGATTCCCATTCTTCTCAGAGTCAGCCACAGTTTGTTATGATCCACACAGTCAAACGCCTTTGCATAATCAATGAAACACAGATATACATTGCTCTGGTATTCCCTGCTTTCAGCCAAGATCCATCTAGCATCAGGTACAATATCCCTAGTACCATGACCCTTTCTAAACCCAGCCTGGACTTCTGGCAGTTCTCTGCTGATGTGCTGTTCCAGTCGTTTTTAGATAATCTTCAGTAGAATCTTGCTTGCATGTGAAATCAATGAGATTGTTCTATAGTTTCCACACTCTGTTGGGTCACCCTTCTTTGGGATGGGAACAAATATAGATCTCTTCCAGTCACTTGGCCTAGTGGTTGTTCTCCAGATTTCTTGGCACAACTTGGTGAGCACATCCAGGGCAGCATCTGTTAGCTGAAATATGTCAATTGGTATACCGTCTATTTCTGGGCCTTATATTTTGCTATTTCCTTTAAAGCAGCTTGAACTTCTGCCTTCATCACCATAGGCTCTTGCTCATATGTTGTTTCATTAAATTCTTCTGTATCTGCCAATTCCTTTTGATACAATGAGTCAGTATATTCTTTCCATCTTCTTTTAATGCTTTCTCGATCATTTAATATTCTGCCTAAAGCATCCTTGATTATAGCACCTCAAGGTTTGAATTTGTTCTTCAGTTCCTTGAGCTTAAGAAATGCTGAGAGAGTTCAGCCCTTTTGATTTTCAGATTCCAGCTCCTCGCACAAGTCTAAGGTAGCAAATTGTCCACCAAATTACAAAAAAAGTCCTAAAATTGTGCCAGAGTGTGTTTTTATCCCACATTAGATGTAGCACATTCTGGGTTTCACACTAAGTGGACTGCCACCAGTCACTGCAAGAAAAAAAGATGGGTCATTTTCTCCCCCTAAATCTACAACCTGATAGAGAGTTAACCGTGAGTCAGTCCGACTTGAGGGCACTCAGAAGCTATAAATCTAAGGGGGAGGAGGGGAGGGGGAATTTGGATTAGATAAAATTTCATAAGAGGATCATTTAAAAATTACTGTAATTTATTTCCTTAAGAATACAGCTGTTCTGGACTCTTGTCATGCCAATAGTATCGGATCATGTACTCCTTTTTTACAGTTCTCTCCCTCTTCTGTTTCAATGCCCTTTACATTATTTATCCCCTTTTTTCTTAGTTTCCCCCCAATCTCTTGTTGGAGCTGCCATAATAAAGTGGTGGTGGGAGTGGGGGGGCACTGTATAACAATGAAAGAACTTTTTTTCCAAAGCAAAAAGCAAACTGGGGGAAGGGGAGCAGGGAGGAAAATGTGCAACAATGAATGAATGAATGGAAATCCAAGTTCTTTATAAACTTTCATTGAAATCTCATTTTTTTAAAAAGAAGACAGCTGTTGGAAACTCTGTGGGCGCCGTCTACTCTGACAAACACGAGATTGCCATGGGCTAACATAACCTACAGGGCAGTAGCTTTTATTTCATAACAATTTAGAAAAAAGAAATGACTTTTCACTGTGATGGCATTCAAGTCTCAAAACTTTAGCTGCCCATTGGATCAAACAGTCAAGGAAACTGTGAGACAGGGAGAGAGAGACTCAAGCCAGATCTGCGTCTTTTACTTTCTCAAAGCTTCCAGCTGAACACGGAGGGACCTCTGCTGGCGTGGTCTGTGGGAAGGGCCACTGCTGGTTTAGAGGTGATGCCTCTCTGGTCATTTTAAGCCACCAGCTGCTCCATGGGAGAAAGATGGTCAATCTTGTCCTGTGCTTTTTGCAGCCTCTGAAAACTTGCTAGAGTGCAAGCTGTGAGTCAATTCCATCTTGACGGCAATGAGAGTTTGGGGTTTTCTTTAATATGTGGCCTAGTGGCAAGAAACTGTACTGCAATCCCAAAGGCATGAGGTTCAAGGCCACCAGCTGCTCCGTGGGAGAAGGATTGGCAATTGCCTCCCATGTGATTAATTGCATCTGAAAAGCCACTGGAGGGTCAGCTATGGATTGGGTCTGACTCCACAGTACAAAACAACACCACCACCGATATCACTTATGCAATTGTGACAAGCGTGTTGTTTGATCATACTGTGGACCATCTCAAGCCCTTTAAGTATGGTTGGCAATGCCCCATGAATTATTGTTACATGCTCATAGAATTGAATCCACTCATAGCAACCTGAGATACACCAATTCTCACAACATTCTTACAATCCTTACTTTCTATGTAGAGCTAACTCATTGTTTCAGCCAGTGTCAATTCATCTCACTGTTGTCCTCTTTTTTGTCAACCTTCTATTTTATGAAGCATGATCTTCTTCTCCAGGGACCGGTCCTTTCTGATAGCATGTCCAAAGTGCATGTAATGAAGATTCTTTCTAAGAGCATTCAAAGCTTCACTTCTTTCCTATCATCTTAATTCCTTATCCAGCTCTCAGGCCTGTAACAAGTAAGACCGTGGCTTGAATCTGGAGCATCTTAGCATTTGGACTGACATCATAGCTCCTTACCATCTTAAAGAGGTCTTTGACACCAGATTTACTCAAAGCAACACATCTTTTTATTTCTTATCTGCTGGTTCCAAGTGTGTTGATCGAGGATCCAAGTAGGATTAAATCGTTCACAATGTCAATCTTTTCTCCATCTATACTGACGCTGCCTGTTGATCCAGAGGTGAAGACTTTTGTCTCCTTGAAGTTGAGCTGTCATGCATGTTGAAGACCGTAGTCTTGGATCTTCTGCAAGAAGCAGTTCAATTCCTTCTCACTTTAAGCAAACAAGGTTGTGTCATCTGTACAACACAGGTTGTTTATGATTCTTCTTCTCACTTAATCTTGATGTCACATACTTCTTGAATCCAGCCCTACTCTGTCCATTGTTAGAGGTCCTGTCAATCCATCCTGCCGGGGCCTTCCTCTCCTTCTCTGACCCTCCACCTTCATGCCCATTTCATAGGGCAAGCCCCTCCTGCCGGCAAGCCCCTCCTGCCGGCAAGCCCCTCCTGCTGGCAAGCCCCTCCTGCCAGCAAGCCCCTCCTGCCGGCAAGCCCCTCCTGCCAGCAAGCCCAAACATGTGAGGTGAAGATTCGCCGTCTTCGCCTGTGAGGAGCACCTTTCCTGTAATTCCTCCCACACTGACTTGTTTCTTTTTTATTTAGCAGTTCACGGCATGTTCAGTGCAATTGTGTTTCTTTAAGATACTAAATTTTTTTAAATAATTTATCACAACAGCCATTTAGAAAGTTGTTTCATAATTATTTTAAAATGCATAGTTGAAATCTTCTTTTTTTGTTTTTTTTTTTTAATTTTTATTGTATTATTTTTGCGTGCACCGTCAAATCAGATCTGACTGGTACGGGAGGAGATTGCCCCTCCTTCTCCAGCAGAGCATCTGGTGAATTTGAACTGCATACCTCTGGGATTACAGTTGAAATCTTCTTTTAAGCGTATAGTTTAAATATATCATTTAAAATGAGTCCTCTTCATTCTTCAGTGTAGAATTCAAAGTGAATTTCCCCCCCAGCAAGCCAAATTTGGGGTAGTCATGAATTTTCATGTAAAAATTAGATTTTAAAATCTTAAAAGATATTTTCTCAAAATAGCTGTATCCTATGAGAAAATCTTGTCAGAAGAACATTACACTTTTTGAGTAATTATTATAATATTTTTATTTTCTTTAAAAAGATCTCTCTCTTTCAGAGAGTCAACTCCAATTGACGAAATGAAGGTTGGATTGCCAGGCCTCCGTTTTGTTCACAATCCCTGGCATAAGGCTGTTTAAGCGATTGTGCCAATCATTTTGCCAAGAGATACCCTTCCCCTTCCATCATCAGATATCACTCTCTCCCTTAGAAGCAGCTCTATTCTAATAATGTACCCAAGGAGAGTAAATCTGACCACATTCTATGGAGAGCCATAAGATTTTCATTGGCTAATTTCCAGAAGTAGTTCTTCAGATTTTTTATTTCTTCTTTTTCTATTTGAGTTGGGAGGTTTTGGTGAACTCTGACTATTGTATAGTGAGCTATTGTATGTTGTTGTTATGTGCCGTCGAGTCGCCTGCGACTCATAGCGACCCTATGTATTGTGAATACTATACAATATTGTATAGTGAATACTATACAATAGCTTCTAGCATGTCGGCGACACACAAGCCGTGACAGAAGGACACCTTGACAGACGGTGGTAGGCCCTTCATTTAAGTGTCACTTAAGGAATAACGCTGGTTTTACCTTCTCTCATTCTGTATCATACTCTTTTCTTGAGGCTGTTTTAATTCTAAACCTAACACTTGAGCTTTCAGAGTCCAACCTGTCTTCCGTGCAATAAAATGTTTTAATCAAATAAGTAATAATTGGACATGTCTAAATACAGTTTTCAAATCATGATAGGCAAAATAGTTAAGAAAACTTTTGAAACATTATTTAAGATAATATTCTGCATTTAAAATGTGCATAAAAACGTGGTTAGAATGGAAAGGATTATAAAAACATTACTAGTATTAGGGAATCTGGAGAAGGAGATGCGTAGGGGTATGTGGTTGGAACCTAAAGTCAAAATACAGTTCTTCAGAATGAAAATGGTCATACATAGTAGCTATAGCATGGATTTTTTAAAAAACAGTAATATTGTTAAATAAGGAAACTTCAAATTTTTTAAAGACCTACAGTCTTCCATTAAATGTCTTCTTGAAAGGACTTAAGTTGCCATAATTCACTAAATCTTATGCCACACTTCTTGAAAATTGTCGAACTTGGCTGAATCAAAGCACTTAACACTAATCGTAACTAACCACCCTCTTGAAAAAACTTCTTAGCAAAAAATGTAGAGCAGAATTTCGTACGCAAGCCGGTGTAAAATAAGAACACAGTGGAGCAGAGCCCCCTTAAAGAAACATGAACCACTTACGCTCTGTCTGTCTCTGTCTAGATGGAGAGATAGCCACATAGATAAGTTCTGTGAGCTTCTTGTACTCCATTCAAATGTGTTCCACATTCCATGTATTACAGAGCCATGTTTTCTTAGGGTGGTACAAAACTTCCTTGCCTTAGAAAAAGCAAAATACTCTTCCTTGGTAGACTGGTTCATTGTGTAAACTCAACAGTGACTCATTTTCCATCTCATTATTCAGCCAACAACTAATTACAGCCATTATTGACTTAACTCCATTTTCAGAGCATCCTAATAAGAAAAGGGTTTGATGGCCTCACTTCGATGGAATCCGCTGTGATGGAAGCAGGGATCACATGATTACACTCCGCTATTCACATATACGCGTTTAATCCTCTAGGCTTTTACGCCTGACATGAATTTACTGGGATCCCAGGCCCTACTATATGTTAGCCTACAGTTTCAGAGCAGTCAGGCCAAGAACATAGTGTTCTCTTTACAATCAAATACAGATTTCTCATTAAAAGGAAAATTCTCTATTTCAAAAGATTTAATAATATGGTCCTTAGAAAATAATTCCAGATGGCTAAATTTTAGAACTGAAAATATCCCACTACAAGAAATGCATTTCCCTTCCTGTCATTTCGACACATTTCCAGGCACTGGAAGTCTTACCTTTAATGTTTATCTGAAGAGATTGGCGGGGGGTGGGGATTCCACACTGCTTTCTTGCTTATGTAAATCATATTTGTGCATATTCCAAATAGTCTAAATCTTATCCACACATTTTTAGTGATTCGCAATTGTGCAAGACATGGTGATCATTTCCTGTGTTGTTTTGCCACTTTCTGTACCAACTTGGCCGTCGCTGCTTACTCTCTTGAAATCTCACTCTCTTTTCTTTGAACTCTTCGTCTGCTGAACATGAAAAACACACTTTGTTGAGCCTAATGGCACATAACACCCAGAGAAAAAGAAATCAAGCACATCAATGATTAAGTACTAAACCTTTAACTGAAATGAAGATTTTCAAAATAAGCAACACTAAGCAAACATTTCCCAATGGCCTACATGTTGTTGTTGTTGTTGTTATGTGCCGAGTCCTTTGCGACTCATAGCGACCCTACGCACAGCAGCCCTAAAACCCTGCTCTTATCCTGTCCCAATTGCATTGCCTCCGACACACCCATCCCGATTACCCCAGTCACTGAATCAATCCACCTTATAGAGGGTCTTCCCCTCCTGCGCCGACAAAGAGTTCATTAATAACACATACACACACACAAATGCTTTTACCATCTCCACGTGATATTTCACAGGAAGTATCTCCAAACGTTTGAGCATTGCTGTTTTCTACTCTGTTATCTCCTTTGACGGTCAAGCCAGGAGATCATGAATGAATTTAAATCCTTGCCTACAGCACCTGTGGATTTAAGTCTTCTGATTTTACGTTGTCAGTAGTTAGCCTTGTTTATATTATTTCTCCAAGATAGTATGTACCTTACAGTTAAAAACCTACACTAGAAACACAGACAGTAATGACCAAATTAAAAAAAAAAAACCAAAACTAGAATGTTCCTTAGAAGATAAGACAGTGAGAGTTTTTCTGACCTACTTTGGACAGGACATCAAGAGGGAACAAATCATGGAGCAGACCACCATGCTGTAGAGGACCAATGAAAAAGAAGATCTAAGGAAGGTTCTCAACGAGATGGACTGGTAGAGTGGGTGACACAATGGCCCAAATGGAGCAGCACCTGTGGGGATGACACAGAACCAAGTATCACTGGGTTACGTTGTCAATGAGTTCAGCACTGAGCGATAACCAATTCGAACACTTAATGCAATATAGATATGTATTTAGTGCAGGATATTTCAAAATTATTATTCTCCAGTAAGTAAACACCTGTGACCAAATTACAGAAATAACGTAAGCAAGAAAAAACTTTTTTACAAATTCTACCTACATCTCAAAAGCTTTTGTCTGCTAAATATGTTACCTTCCTGTTGGGTGAGATGAACGTTCTAGTATCTGCTCTGTCTTCAAGTTCAGTCTTTCTCATCCTGTCTCTCCTAGTCTGTGAGTTCCTGGATTAGTTATGCTGTCTTCTGACCAGACTATAATAATCATTTGTTCAAATACTACAACAGAGAAAATTTTTCTCTGTATAAAATTTGTCTACCTATTGTAATTCACATTTTCTTCCTAACTGCCTTATCAGGCATACAACATTTCCTCCACAAACTTGTGCAATTATCTAGCTACCCAACTCTGATGGTCTCTGGTACAACTTTTTATAGGCCCCAACAGAAAAGTCCATTCAACGAGGACATTCTGCTGCCATTGTTTTTTTTTTCTATTGTGAGTCTGACTTTTGACCCTAAGTGTATTGATTGTAAGGATACATACTATACTGGAAAAGGAGCAATGATATCAGTTTGGGGACTAAGGTATGCCTGATTCAGACTGAGGTCTCCTCAATCACTTGTGTATCTGAGAACTGGAGAATGAATAGGGATGACTGAAGAATTGATAACTTTGAGCTGCGGTGTTAACAAAAAAGTACTGAACATTCATGGACTTCCAAAAGGACAAATAGGTTATGTCTTAGAGAAGGTGTGGCCAGGGTGTCCTTTGAGGCAAGGATGATGCTTTGTTTTGCATACACTGGGCATGTTGATAAGAGGCTGTTCCTTGGACAGGGACATTATGTTTGAAAAGGTGGAGGGCAGTCGAAGAGAGGAAGACTTCTTGCCGGGTGGATTGATCCAGAGGCCGCAATAGTGGGCTCAAGCCTGTCGGAGATTGTGAGAACGGCACAGGAGAGGACGGGTGCAGCTCTGTACTCACGGGGTCTCTCTGAGTTGTACTCAATCGAGAGCACCTAACAACAACAACAACAGCAACATTGTGACTCTACAATACATCACCACGTGGTTTGCAGTGGAACCTGGCACTTAAGCAACTTGCTTACCATATTTCCTCCTTCCACAGGGAGCTCCATTTTCCTCCTGTTCACTGTCGGCTGCGTGTCAAGATGTGTTGTTGTTGTTGCGATATATTGTTCTATCAGAACCAACTCATAGCTGACTCTTCAGCAGAGAGTAAACTGCATCAGAGGAGACTGCCCATCTTTCTTCCCCGGAGCTGCTGGTGGTTTTAAACCACATGCCTTTGGGTTGACAGCACAACCCTGCATCACTAGGCCACCAAAGTGAGTGCCCTTAAAGAAGGTATGACTGCAGACAGAAAGCAATCCGATGCCTCTGAGTCCCAGACAGCTGACACGTGGGCAGAAAAGACCTCCACGCTCGTTCAACTGCCTTTGTTCAGACAGTAGGTGAAGGTTTTTATTTTGGCCTTAAATCAAAATGACTATTTAGTTCAACTTAAGAGAGAAGACTCCCAGTTATACTACCTAAGAAAAGTAGATTTTGTTTTGTTTTATTGACTTGCATATGATCATTCACTTAGATTATGTTTCATTCATGCACATCGTGTTTTACACAATCACTCCCATAGAAAATATCTCCTTCATGCTCATTGTGTTTGTGGTTATTGTTGCTGGGTGCTGTAGAGTCACTTTCCACTCATAGAGGCCCTATGTACACCAGCTTTGAACCCTAGTCAATCCTGGGCCAAACTTATTGTCTCTGACACACTTAGTCCATTACTCCAGTCACTGAATCAGTCCATCTCATCGAGCGCCTTACTCTCTTGTGCTGTTCCTTCAGTCTTCCAAGCATGATGTCCCTCTCCAAGGACAGGTCACTTCTGGAAACATGCCCAAAGTATGTCAGATGAAGCTTCAGCATCCTTGCCTCCAAGGAGCAGCCTGGTTTCACCCTCTCAAGGATGAACCTGCTTGTTCTCCTAGTAATCCATGGTATATTCAACACTCTTCTCCACATCACATATCAAAGGCATTAATTCTCCTTCTATCATCCCTAGTAATTGTCAAACTTTCTGATGCATAGCAAGTGATTGGGAAGATAAGACCTATTTCAGGTGCACCTTAGTCTCCAGACTGACATCATTGCTCCTCCATACTCTGGCACTGTCCCTAACAGCAGTTTCCCAATGCAATCTGTCTTTTGATTTCCTGGCCACTGGTACCAAGAGTGTTGGTTGGGGAGCCAAGCAAACTGAAGCTGTTAACAATCTCAATCTCTTCACCGTCTATTATGACACCATCCAGTAGTGAGAATCTTGTTTTCTTGATGTTGAGCTTTAATCCATATTTAAGACTGCAGTCCTTGACCTTCTGCAACAAGTGCTTCAGATCCGCCTCAGTTTCAACAAACAGAGTTGTGTTATCTGCATAATGCAGATTGTTGATGAGCCTGCCTCCTAATTCCACATTCCTCCTCACAGAGCCCAGACTCCTAGATGATCTGTTCTGCATATAGATTGAAGAGAAATAGTGACAGGATGCATCCCTGGCGTACAACACCCTTCCCGATTTTGAACCATGCAGTGTTTCCTTGTTCTGTTCTGATGATTGCCTTCAGGTCTAAGTGTGGGTTTTGGATAAGCACAATAGAGTGGTCTGGGATTCCCGTTCTTCTCAGAGTCAGCCACAGTTTTTTGTGATCTACACAGTCAAATGCTTTTGCATAGTCAATGAAACACAGATAGACATTCCTCTGGTATTCCCTGCTTTCAGCCAAGATCCATCTAACATCAGCTACAATATCCCTAGTACCACGACCCCTTCTAAACCCAGCCTGGACTTCCAGCAGTTCTCTGCTGATGTGCTGTTTCAGTTGGGTTTTGTTGTTTGTTTTTTTTTATAATTTCCAGCAGAATCTAGCATGCGTATCATATTAATGATATTGTTTGCTATCTCCACACTCTGTTGGGTCACCTTTCTTTGGAATGAGAACAAATATGGATCCCTTTCAATCAATTGGCCAGTTGGTTGCCCTTCAGATTTCTGGACACAACTTGATGAGCACATCCAGGACAGCGTCTCTTTGTTGAAATACGTCAATTCGTATCCATCAATTCCCAGGGCCTTGTTTTTGGCCAATTCTTTCAGAGCAGTTTGAACGTCTTCGTTCATCACCACAGGCTAGTGCTCATATGTTGTTTCATGAAATTCTTGATCAGATTCTGTGCCAGCCAATTCTTTTTGATACATGACTGTGTATACTTCTTCCATCTTCTCTTAATGCTTCCTGAATCATTTCATATTCTACCCAAAGCATCCTTAAGTATTGCAACTCGAGGTTTTAATTTGTTCTTCGGTTCTTTCAGCTTAAGAAACTCTGAGTGAGTTCAGTTCTTTTGGTTTTTCTGACCCCATCTCTTTGTACATTTCATTATAATACTTTGTCATCCCATGCTGCCCTTTGTAATATTTTTTTTTTCTGTTCAGCTCCATAACTTCTTGATTTCTTCCCTTTGCTTTGGCTTCTCGGTGCTCTAGTGCAATATTCAAAATCTCATCTGACATCCATCTTGGTCTTTTCTTCTTCCTCTCTCTTTGTAAGGCCCTTTGGACACTCCTCATGGATGATACTATTGATATCCTCCACAGCTCATCTGGTCTTTGTTGATTACTGTTCAAGGTCATTCTATTTCATTCATGTATGTTGCAGTTTATGTAATTGTTTGGACATACTGTTTTTCTACAATTAATTACTATTAACCTATGCCGTTCATTACCCCATATCTTCAATTCTTTCATACTATTGGTCTATAACGTTCATCATTCCGCTTCATCATTTAAGTTGGTTTTTTGTTTTTGTTTTGTTTTATTGTTATTATTAATTTTAATGAAAATTTACAAAGACTTTGGATTTTCATTCATGGTTGCACTTTTCTCCCTGCCCACCACCCCCACCCCCAGTTTGCTCTTCTCTTTGAAAAGTAAAAGAAAACTTCTTTCATTGTTAAACAAACCCTCCACCCAAGCCCACTCCACTATGCAGCCTTCATTCTGGACTCCTGTCATGACAATAATACCTAATCACACAGTTCTCTCTCATCTGTTTCAGTGTGGTATACATAATTTATCCCATCTTTCTCATTCTCCCCTCAACCCCAATGTCAGTCTTGTTTTCAACAGTGGCACCATGCAGTATTTGTCCTTTTGTGACAGAGATACTTCACTCAGCATAATGTCCTTCGGGGTCACCAATTTTTAATAATATTGCATGAGTTCCTTGTTTTTCAATGCAGCGTAGTATTTGTGTGAATATACCACAGCTTCTCTATCCATTCGTTTGTTGATGGCACTTAAATTGTTTCCAACGCTTTGCTATTGTGAATAAAGCCATAATAAACATAGATGTGCATGTATCTGCTTGGGTGGCAGTTATAGTTTCTTTGGGGTTTATTCGTTGTAGTGGAATTGCTGGTCAAATGGTATTTCTATTTGCAGCTTTTTGAGAAAGCGCCACACTGCCTTCCGTTGTGGTTGCACCATTTTACACTCCCACCAAGAGTGAGTGAGGGTTCCAGTTTCTCCACAACTTCGCCAACATTTGTTGCTTGCTGTTCTGTTAAATTTTGCTATTCTTACTGGGGTGAAATGATATAGCTATTTTGATTAGCATCTCTCTTAAAGAAAGGGATTATTAACATTTCTTCATGTGTGTGTTTGCCATCTGAATGTCTTCATTGGTGAAGTGTCTGTTCATATCCTGTGCCCATTTTTCAATTGAGTTATTTACCTTTATGTGGTGCTCAAGTATTTTATAAATTCTAGATATAAGTTCCTTATCTGACACGTCATTACCAAATACTTTTTCCCAGTCTTTGGTTTCCCTTTTAACTCTGTTGGAGAAGTTTTTGGATATGCATAGGGATTTGATTCTTAGAAGATCCCATTCATCTATTTTATCTTCTCCTGGTTGTAGATTTTTCAGGATGCTCTTGAGGTCTTCCAAGCTTTTCTTGAATGAAGTCTATAGTCCCTGGTTTTAGTCCTAGGTCTATGATCCACCTTGTGTTGGTTTTTTGTGTAAGGAGTGAAGTGTGGATCTTGCTTGAGTCTTCTTCAGATAGTTTTCCAATTTTGCCAACACCATTTGTTAAAAAGGCAGTCGTTTTCCCACTTACCTGATTTCATCTCCTTGTCAAAATTCAGTTGACAGTAGGTAGATGGGCTGATTTCTGGATTCTCAATTCTATTCCATTGATCTATGTGTCTGTCATTTTACCAGTACCATGCTGTCTTGACCACCACAGCAGTGTAGAAGGATTTGAAATCAGGGGGTGCTGTGCCTCCTGCCTTATTTCTATTTTTAAGGAGTGCTTTGCTTATTTGGGGCTTCTTTCCATTCCAAACAAAACTGAAGATTGTCTTTTCCATCTCGTTGAAGAATGGGGTTGGTATTTGTATTGGGATTGCATTAAATGTGTAAATTGCCTTTGGTAGTATTGCCATTTACACATTGTTGAGTCTTCCTATCCATGAGCAAGGGATAGTCTTCCACTTTTCAAGATCCCTCTTTGTTCTTGCAGTAATGTTTTGTAATTCTCTTTGAATAGATCCTTTGTGCTTCTGGTTAGATTTACTCCCAAATATTTAATCTTGCATTTAGTATTGGGGTTTTTTTAAGTATTTTGTCACAGTCAATGAAACATGTCTCCATGATTCTATCAGAGTTTCTGTGGACAAAACCCCTAAAAATAAATATTACTCAGTTTCTTTCTACCAACCTCCCAGGAGAGAATGCATTTCCCCCAAACTCAAGGTTTTAAAAAATAGGGAGAAAGGGAGTTGAAGGTGCAAGTAGGAAGAAGGATTGGGTTTTGTCCTTTCTTGATCAAATTTAGTGTCTAGGATTTCTCAGAAAGGTTGTTGTTGTTGTTGTTATGTGCCGTCGAGTCACTTGCGACTCATAGCGACACTCTGTACAACAGCCCTAAACTC
>NW_006399985.1:784746-785803 GCF_000299155.1 Elephantulus edwardii | reverse complement strand
GAGAATCTTTGTCTTCTTGACATTGAAACTCAATCCATATTGGAGGCTGCAGTCCTTGACCCTCAGCAGCAAGCGCTTCAGATCCTCCTCTTTTTCAGCAAGTGGGGTTGTGTCCTCTGAAGAGCTTTTTAAACACTCTGAATGTGGCATCCAGTGAGTTTTTTCGAACGATAAGTTTTCTTCATCTCTGTTGCGGCCTGCCAATCAAGCCGGCCATAGTTCATGGAAGCCCCATGCACAACAGTGAAGTACAAAAGTGAAGAATCTCCTTGACTGGTTCTGAGTCATTCCCAGGTGATTGGGCAGGTTCTAGACAGTGATTTGGGGAAGTAGATAGCCAGAACTTTCTTCCTACTGCTTCTCAGTCTCAAAGCTCTGGGGGAACCTGTTCAGCATCATAGCGACGTGGAAGCCTCCAGTAACAGTCAAGCAGGAGCATCTGAGGTTCATTAAACAGGGGTCCATCAGTAATTAAGAAAAAATATGTAAGTCTCTCCGGCGTTTTTTTTTCCCAGTGGTCAACTTACTCTGCAGCTCAAAAGTGGGAATTTGAAGCATAGTTGTGTCTCCTGCCTTCTCAGAGACAACAGTCAGCCCTGAGTGAGGGTTCTTGCTTCCTAACTGACACCCATCCTTTGCCAAGCCTTTTGAAAAAGTGAGTAACATCCCATTGCTGGGCGTAAACCTAGGCCACGTAAGCTGAGGAGTTCTTAATCAGCCTCACTAAGGGTGGTCTTAACACTATCCTCCACCATATCTGTTTAAGGACACAAATGGGACCAGGGAGTTGGATATCCTGTTCTGAGTCAGTTTAGGCCACTTTGCAGGGCCTGTCTAAGCAAGAGGCATGTTCTCATGAAGGTCCCTACATGGCAACTGAGAATTCAACCACCAGGCTGGTTTCGGAAGGGGTCGTGGTACTAGAGATATTGTAGCTGATGTTAGATGGATCTTGGCTGAAAGCAGGAAATACCAGAGGAATGTCTATCTGTGTTTCACTGAATATGCAAAGGCATTTGACTGTGTAGATCATAACAAACTGTGGCTGACTCTGAGA
>NW_006399985.1:772399-783771 GCF_000299155.1 Elephantulus edwardii | reverse complement strand
ACAGGACAGAGCGGAGTTTAGGGCTGTTGTACATAGGGTCGCTATGAGTCGCAGGCGACTCGACGGCACATGACAGCAACAACAACTCAAAAGCAGCTCTTTAGAAAATGTCTTCATTATTAATATTATTATTTCTTATTATTATTACTACTATTTTTTTAAAACATCCCTCACAAGGTTTAGGGAACGGGGTCTCCCTCCACTCTGGAAGTCAGCCGGCTAAGCAGGTGGGATGGCTGGCGTGGCAGGTCCTCTTGGTGGCTGTCAGGCATGGGAAGTTTCTGGGGTCTTTCACGTTGTGTTACTGTCCTTTGTGGCCTTCAAAGGTGGGTGGGCGGCCCTGACCCCAAGAGTAAGGGTAATTAAAGTTGGGGTCGAGTCTATGGAGCCTGCTCCAGGCCCTAGCTTCAAATCCCATCAGGCCCTCGGGCCTGCGGCCTCAGAACTGCCTTTGTTTTGAAACATTCTTCTGAGTCTTGTAACCCTGGTCTGTCCATTTGCTGTACAGAGGTAACTCGTGGTTGCTGTGAAGCCGAATACTGTTTCCCCATGGTGGACAGTGTTTGGTGAAGTTTCCCGATTAAAACAAACTTGGAAGCACAAGTGGCATCTACTTCCACAATGGCTTGCCTCTGGAAACACTATGAACCTGGAGAAAGGACGAAAGTTATACAGGAAGTGTCCAGGACTTTGTTCATAGGGTCGCTAGGAGTTGCCTGCAACTCGATGGCATTTAACTTCAACAGCTATTATTATTTACTTATTTATACAATTAGAATACATTGTTTTCCAGAAGAGATTTTTCTCATTTCCCTCAGTCGTCCACCCATCAAATTGTACAACCCCACGATTTATCCCCACCCCTCACCCAGCACAACCTCATCCCTCTGCCTCTACCCTCACCCCCTGGGATCTTTAGACTCAGTCTACAATAATGGGTGGGTCTGAGTTAGTTCACTCAGCATAATGCTCTTCAGTCCCTTCCAAGTTAGGTAATCATTTAAAAAAATCATTGCTTCTGCATAGTTTTTGAGTGAATGTACTATAAAGAAAATGTCTTTTTACATACTTTACATTAACAAATATTTTTTTATTTCTTTGTTAATGCTTGCCAAATCATGTCTACTGTGATTTCTAGCCCTCAAGAATAATAGAAAGAATACTAGCTTATTTGTAAATAAACTAGTAGAAAATTTAAATAAATAAATTAATTTTTTAAAAAATAAAATTAAAATAAGGGAGCTCTGGTGGCCTTGTGGCAAGAAGCTGCACTGCAATCCCAGAGGTACATGGTTCGAATCCACCAGAGGATCTGTTGGAAAAGGAGGGGCAATCTCCTCCTGTACCAGTCAGATCCATTTGATGGTACACATACAAAACATAATAAAATTAAATTTAAAAAATAAAATAAAAATAAAGTTGATATGAAAAATTTTTAAAAAAGAATAATAGAAAGGAAATATATATACACTTAATCCATGATTACCAAAATTTTGTGGAGGCGGCACAATTTGTGCAACAGCGGGGACAAGCATAGCAGAGTGTGTGCAGATGGCACAGAACACGGTGGGGACGTGGAGTCCTACGAGTCAGAGTTGACCTAGCAACACCAAACAACAATAGCAGCAAACAATTAAAAGCACAACAAGGGAACTATTTAAAAAAAAATAAATAACATTGGATGAAATAATTCTTTATTGGACCATATATTACATGTCATTGTTATTTATTAATATGTTGTTGTTGTTGTTGTTATATGCTTTGGAGTAAACAATGACTCATAGCGACCCTATGAACAAAAGCTCTGAGTCCTGGCCTATCCTGTGACCTCCTCACACTTCCTGACATATTAGAGACAATTGGACAGTCACCTTGTCAATTCACCTACTTGAGGGTCTTCCTCTCCTTTGCCAACCCTTCACCATTCCGACTATCATGCCCCTCTCCAAGACACAGGCCCATCTAGCAAAAATTTCCGAAGTATGTAAAGCAGAGTTTCATCACTTTTGCCTCCAAAGAGCACTCTCTGGCTGTACCCTCTCCAAGATAAATTTGTTTGTTTTTTTGGCAGTCTATGGGATATTCAGTGCTCTTCTCCAATACCATAGCTCAAAGGCTTCGGTTCTTCTGTCATCCTCATTCATTGTCAGATGCATAGCTAGTGATCAGAAAGACCATGGCCTGAATCAGACACCTCTTAGTCCTCAAATTGATGTCATAATTCCTAGATAACTTGGAGCAGTCCCTAACTGCAGACTTTCCCAGGGCAATGTGTCTCTTGATTTCCTGACTGATGGTACCAAGGTGTTAATTGTGGATTTAAGTAAGATGACTTGGTTGAAAGTTTCAATCTTTTCTCTATCATGAAGCTTCCTATAGGTTCAGTGGTAAGAATTGAGCCATTGAAATGCAATCCATATTGAAGACTCTATTCCTTGATCTTCTGCAACAAGTGCTTCAAGTCCTCCTCACTTTCTCCAAGCAAGGTTGTGTCATCTGCATAACACAAGTTATTGGTGAGTCTCCCTCCCATCCTGATGCCACATTCTTCCTCATATAGTCCAGCTTCTAGGATAATTTGCTCATCATATAGATTGAATAGGTATGGAAAGAGAATACAACCTTGATGCATTTCCTTCTAATTTTAAACCATGTAGTGAGCTGTGGTGTTGGAGAAGAGGTTTTTAATATATCGTAGACTGCTAGGAGAATAAACAGATTCATCCTGGAGAGGGTTAGACCAGGGTGCTACTTGGAGGCAAGGGTTCTGAAGCTTTGTTCGACATACTTTGGACATGTTGCATGGAGGGACCAGTCCTTGGAGAGGGATGTCATGCTTAGAAGGGTGGAGGAACAGCCCAGGAGAGAAAGACCCTCAATGAGGTGGATTAATTCAGTGACTGGGGTAATGGATGTAGCTGTGTCGAAGATTATGAGATTGGTACAGGATAGAGCAGGGTTTAGGACTGTTGTACAAAGGGTCGCTATGAGTCGTGGATGAGTCCACGGCATGTAACAACGGCAACAACAGTGTTACCTTCTCTGTTTGCACAACAGCCTTCTGGTCCGGGTATAGGTTTTGCATGAGCACAATTAAGCAGTCTGTAATTCCAGTGTTAGCTACAACTTATTATTATCCACACACTCAAATGCCTTTGCAAAGTCAATAAACCACAAATAAACGTTCTTCTGGTATTCTTTACTCTCAGCCAGGATCCATCTGACATTAGCCATGTTATCCCTGGTGCCAGTTCTAAATCCTGCTTGAACTTCTGGAAGTTTTCCGTCTATGCACTGTTTTAGCTGTTTTTGAATGATCTTCAGCAGTATTTTGCTTGCATGTAATGTTAAGAACTTTGTTTGATAGTTTCCACCCTCTGTTGGATCATCGCTCTTGGGAATGGGAACAAATATGGTCCTCTTCTGATCCATTGATCAGACAGCTGTCCTCCAAATTTCCTGGCATAGATCGGCAAGCACCTCCAGGGCTGCATATCTTAATTGAAACAAGTCAATCGACATCCCATTGATTCCTGGGACCTTATTTTTCTGCCAATACCTTCAATTCTGCTTCAACTACATGGAATGTATATAGCTTGAATGTTGGAATATTAGAAAACTGTAAATCAGAAAACATGAAATGGAAAACATGAACATCAATATACCAGCATTAATGAGATAAGATGGACTAGCTTTGACAACTTTGACTCAGATAATTATATGGTACAGACCTGGTGGGTGGGCCTTTGTATTGTGTAAGTGTTTTTTATTTACTTGAAAGCTGGATGTAAACTGTCCAGCTTTTTTAATTTCATTAACAACCAAATGCAAGCTGATTGTTTTTTGTTTCATTAACACTCAACTATGGCTTGGAAGCCTCTTTTTTAAGCAGTCAGGACCTGTTGGGTGGGCCTTTGTATTTAAAAGTTGTTTGGATCCTGCCTGGAAGTGAGTATTCAGCTTGAAGCAATTGGATTCTAGAGGGTAAGTTTTACAGCTCTATGCTGGTAATGAAAACCAGAAGAAGAATGGTGTTGCATTGATAGTCAAAAGTCAATTCAAGTTCTTTCCAAAAGTGCAGTGTTGGGAGTGATAGGATATTATCTTTATGTATACAAAGAAGACCCTTTAATACGATTATTATTAAAATACATGCTCATACGTTTAGAGCCAACAAGGAAGAAATTTAAAATTATTACCAAATCTTGCACTCTGAAATTGACAGAACATGCAATCAAGATGCATTAATGGTAATTGGTGACTGGAATCCAAAAGTTGGAAACAGTGAAGAAGAAATAGTAGTTGGAGAACATGAGCTTGACAACATAAATGAAGCTGGAAATAGAATGATCAAATTTTGTATTTTCTGTGATATTGCAAATACTTTTTTAAAAAGACACAAATGGCAATTTACACAAGGGTTTCACCTGATGGGCTGCCTAGGAAAAAAGACTGAATACATCTGTTGAAAGAATCATTGCATAGAAAATAGCTATGCTAATAAATATTACCAAGTTTCTACTTGGAGTCTAGAATTTTGAAGCTCCATCTCATATACATGGAGCACATGGCTGGGAGGGACCTGTCCTTGAAGAAGGGTGTCGTGCACAGAGGGGTGGAGGGACAACACAGGAGAGGAAGACCCCAAGTGAGATAAATTGACACAGTAAGTGGATATTGAGTGTTGCTGTGTCAGAGGCACTGAGATTATATCAGAATAGGACCCAGTTCAGAGCTATTGTATGTAAGGTCACTATGAGTTGCAGGCGACTTGATAGCACTTAACAACAATTAATATTGTCATCTTTCCCATTAATATTTGTGTAAGATTGAATCAAAGGAATATTAGTGTAACATAATATGTTGTGTACATGTGCACTTCATTGAAATAATGGATTAAAAATAGTTGAGGATGAATTGATTAATGCAGAGATGACAGTGAAGGTTGTTGCATGTGTTTTTAAATGACAGTTATTGAATAATTATAAGTACCATTATTGAGAAGTATGCACTTATTATATACTTTGGTTAGATCATATATAATCTTTGTCGTTCATACCGTGTGCTTCAAAAGGAGATGAAAGGAATATGCATAGAACAAGAAACACTTGAGTTGCTTGTATGTTGCTATGATCCTGGAAGTTCACCTGTGTTTCAAATACCAACAGCGTCCTTCATGGTGAGCACTTTCCGGAGGATCTCCAAGGCCGTAAAAAACTAAGAATGAAGGGCTGACATCTTATTGCAAAGAGGAAGCAATGAAAATTGCCTGGAGCATAGTAGAGTATGATCTGAGTCAGTTATTACAAACCCATCCTCAGAAGGGCTCTACCATGGAGGACAGCATTATGTTAGATAAAGCAGGGGAGCTACAGGACCAATGGGGAACTCGGAAGACCCTTCTGGAGATGGAGTAGCACCAGAGTCTATGCAATAGACAAAACCATGCCACTAGTCTTGAAGAGAGGATGCACCATCGAGCAGCATTTTAATCTGTTGTATTTCTATGCAGTTGCTCGTGTTGTGTACCTTTGAGTCAGAACTGACTCGTAGCTGACTCCCCAGTGGGTTTTCAGAGGCAGTAACTTACAGGGTTGTTGATGGCTCGTCTTTCTCTCACAGAGCAGTAGGGGGTTTTGAACCATGGGTCTTCAGGTCGATAGTGTAATTCCTTACCATTAGGCCACCAGCGATCTATAATCCAAACAGTATCCCCAAAACCTCTTTCTGGACATGGTCAAGGGACAAAGACAAATACAAGAAAGTAGAGAGGATAGACTTATGATCGGATGTCACCCTTAATGTATGATAAGAGTACTGAAGAGCAACAATGTTGATCTAGAAACTAAGGTATGCCTGACTCAGTCCATAGTCTTCACATTTACTTGCTATGCATCAAAGATCTAGACAATGACTGAGGGTGATAGAATAAGTGTCAACACCTTTGAGCTGGAGAGCTGGAGAAAAGTGTTGAACATACTCTAGACTGCAAAGAGGACTAAAAGCTCTGTCCTGGAAAGGGTGAAACCAGGCTATCCTGGGAGGCAAGGATTTTGAAGCTCTGTCTGAAATACTTAAGGCATGTTGCCAGGAGGGAAGAGTCTTTAGAGAGGGACATCATGTTTGGAAGGGACGTCATGTTTCTAATGTGTTCTAGGCATTGGTGAACTGAAATGGACTACCATGAGCCACTGCGAATAGGACAATTCCATGATCTATTATGCCAAGAATGAACAACTGAGCAAGAATGGTATTGCATTAATAATAAAAAGGACAATTTCAAGATCTATCCTGAAGTCAAAAGTTGTGAGTGATAAGAGTATACCCATACACATACAAGGCAGACCTGCTAACACAACTATTTTTCGAATATATGCACCAATAGTTAAAGCCAAAGAGAAGGAAACTGAGCATTTCTCTCAACTTTTATAGTCATAAATTGATCAAACATGCAATCAAGATGCATTAATAACTAGAGACTGGAATGCAAAAGTTGAAAACAATGAAAAGGAATGTTGTTGTTGTTATGTGCCGTCAAGTCGTTTGTGACTCATAGCGACCCTATGTACAACAGTCTAAACCCTGCTCTATCCTGTGCCAATCGCATTGCCTCTGACACATCCATCCCGAGTACCCCAGTCACTGAATCAATCCACCTCATAGAGGGTCTTCCCCTCCTGCGCTGTCCCTCTACTCTACCCAGCATGATGTCCCTCTCCAAGGACCTGTCTCTCCTCACAACATGTCCAAAGTATGTCAGACGAAGCCCCAGAATCCTTACCTCCAAGGAGTAGCCTGGTTTAACCCTGTCTAGAATGAATCAGTTTGTTTTCTTGGCAGTCCATGGTACATTCAGTACTCTTCTCCAGAAAATATGGATTTAATGACAGAAATGAGGCAGGAAATCAAATGATTGAATTTTGAGCATTCAAAAATTTATTCAGAACACATACTTCTTTTTTTTTATTTTTAAGAAACACAAGTGGTGACTTTACGCATGGACCTCACCTGATGGTCTGTACAGGAATCAGTGTGACTACGTCTGTGGAAAGAATCTATGGAGGTTTTCATGTTTTTCAAGGGCAATATTAAATCCAAGTCAATTCTACTAATCCTTAAGCCACTAGGTAATGTTTTCTCAGAGTAAAGTCTACATTTAACTTTGCACGGAGGAAAGTAACATTTATATTGCCACCATCATTATAAAAACCCACAAAAATATCCTCTATCTACCTAAGAGGAAATTTGCAATAGCAAATTAACTTTAATGTGTAGCCCAAATCTTCATCCTGTGAAAAATCAAAATAAGTGTAGCAATACAAGTTGGCGCAAGCCAATGAAGATATTATTTGATGAGTTTACTAGAAACTCTAAAT
The DNA here is from genome assembly GCF_000299155.1 of Elephantulus edwardii. Lineage (NCBI taxonomy): Eukaryota > Metazoa > Chordata > Mammalia > Macroscelidea > Macroscelididae > Elephantulus > Elephantulus edwardii. The sequence goes on along the minus strand of NW_006399985.1, from coordinate 776,395 downwards.
AAAAGAAAATGAGAAAGAATTGATGTGCAGTAGCGATAACTACAAGCTGAATAGCCTTTGTTTCCCTATTGTTTGTAAAAGCAAATAAATATCACATTGTGAAATGGTAATGAAAATAAGTAAACATCAAGTGTTTGGAAAAGAACTGTTTCAGAAAGAAAATCCAAGTTGACTTTCAACTATTAATAACTCAAGCTTCTCAAAGGGATAGTTTCGTTTTAGTTTTCTATTGTTATTGTTGTTTAAAAAAAATAGCGTGACAGGATTTCTCCATGGAGCAAAATAATGCTTTTCTTTTCTGTTCCTTCTGGTAAACACCCCACAAAAATGCCTTTATTGATCTCTTTTTTCCTATAATTAGGTAAAGTTTGTTTCTTTTCTTGTTGTTACTGATTTTCCTCTAGCACTATCAGCTCTGTTTTGGTATTTAAGGAGAGCTTTGGGGGAGTGTAGTCTATATAGTCAATGTAATGTCACCCTAAGAGCAGCCTCTCTGCAGGTTTGCATCCACCAGGGAGGGAAGAAGGTGGGAATCTCCTTCCACAGGATTTAGACTCAGAAACCCAGAGGAGGATCAGGTAAAGGTCAATTCTGACTGATAGCCACAACAGAGAATGAGAAAGCATCTTCCCTGATAATTGGTAGACATTGTTGAGTTACTTATGACTCACAGCGACTCTGTGAACAACAGCTGTGAATCTCGCTCTATCCTAAGCCAACCTCACCATCTCCGATATACCTGACCCCACTGCTACACTCAGTCAGTGCCTCTTGCTGAGGATATTCCTTTCTTGTGCTTTCTTCCTCCACCTTTCCAAGCATGAAGTCCTTCTCCAAGCAGTAGCCCCTATGCTCAAAGCATGTGTCACAAAGTTTCACACACTTGCCTCCAAGAAGCACCCGGGTTTTGTTTTCTCTAGGGATCTGGCTTCACTTTCTCCAAAATATACCTGTTTATTCTCTGAAAGTTCACAGGATATGCAGTACTCTTCTTTTTTAAAAAAAAAATAGTTTAGCTTTGTGTGTGTGTGTGTGTGTGTGTGTGTGTGTGTGTGTGTGTGTACCGTCAAATCAGATCTGACTGGTACAGGAAGAGATTGTCCCTCCTTCTCCAGCAGAGCTCCCTCCTTCTCTGGTGGATTTGAACCGTGCACCTCTGAAATTGCAGTGCAGCTTCTTGCCACTAGGCCACGAGAGTCCTCTAGTACTCTTCTCTAGTACCACAGATCAAAGACACCAATTCTTCTGTCATCAGTATTCATTGTCCAGCTTTCAGATTCATAGCTAGCAATTAAAAAGACTAGGCACGCCGTGGTATTTAGACTGACGTCACTGCTCTTTAAAACTCTGGAGAGGTCCTTGACAGCAGATTTTCACAGTGCAACTTGTCTTTTAATTTCCTGTGGCAAGAAGTTGAACTGCAATCCCAAAGGCTTGTGGTTTGAGGCCACCAGCTGCTTCACAGGAGAAGTATGGGCAGTCTCCTCCCATGCAATGACTTACTTCTGAAAACTTGCCAGAGGGTCAGCTAGGGTCAGTTCTGGATCCTGGGAGCTCTGGTGACCTAGTAGGAAGAAGCTGCACTGCAATCCCAAAGGCAGGCGGTTTGAATCCACCAGCTGCTCCGTGGGAGAAAGATGGACCATCTCCTACCAATTAGATTAATTGCCTCTGAAAACCACAGGAAGGTCAGCTATGGATTGGGTCAAGCTCAATGGTACACAACAACAGTGCCAAGGGAGCTCTGGTGGCCTAGTGGTAAGATGCTGCACTGTAATTCAAAAGGTATGCGGTTCGAATCCATGAGCTTCTCCAGAAGGATGGACAATCTCCTCTTGTGTGATTATTGTCTCTGAAAATCCAACGAAGGGTCAGCCATGTGTCAGTTTGGATGCAACAACAAACAACAACTATGTCAAGGGTGTTGATTGTGGCTCCAAGTGAGATGAAGTTGTAACAACTTCAGTTCTTTCTCTGTCTATACTGATGCTGCCTATTGGCCCAGTAGTGAAGATTTCTGTTTCCTTGATGTTGAGATGCAATCTGTGTTGCAGACTGTAGTCTTTGATCTTCAGTTTGAAGAAAGTACTTCAAGTCCTCCTCACTTTGAGGGAGTAACGTTGTGCCCTCTGCCTAACGTAAGCTGTTGGTGGCCTTCCCCTTATCCTGATGTCACACTCTTTGTAAAGTCAGGCTGCTTCAATGACCTGTTCAGCATATAGTTAGAAAAGATATGGGGAAAGGATGTCTTTGACACACCCCTTTCCTAATTTTGAGCCATTCAGATGTCTCTTTCTCTGTTCAGACAACAGTTTCTTGGTCTAGGTAGAGGTTTCCCATGAACACAATCAAATGTTCTGTAATTCCCATTCTTCTTAATTTTAGTCATAATTTATTGTGATCCACACAGCCAAATGCCTTTACATAGACAGTAAAACACAAATAGACATCCTTGTGGAACTCTATGCTTTTTCGGCCAAAATCCATCTGACTTCAGCAATGATATCCCTACTGCCACATCCTCTTCTAAATCTGACTTGTATTTCTGGCAGTTCTCAGTTCTAGCTATCTTTGGATAATCTTCAGTAGGATTTTTCTTTCGTTTGACGGTAACCACACTGATAATTTCTACATTCTGTTGGAATGTGGAATCACCTTTTTTGGGAATGGTGATAAGTATTGATCTCTGAGTCAGGTGTTCAGGTTGTTGTCCTGATTTCTTGGCACAAGCTGTTTGTTGGAATATGTCAATTGGTATTTTATCAATTCCTGGGTCTTGTTTTCTGTGAATTTTTTTTCAGATAAACTTCAACTTTTTCTTTTATTACCAATGAGTCTTGCTCATATGCTACTTCCCAAAATGTTTCTCTGTCAGCTGATTCTTGTTGGTACAGTAACACTGTGTATTACTTTCATCTTCGTTTGATGCTTCCTGGAACATTCAAGATTTTTTCCAATGCGTCATTTAGTGTTGCAACTCAAGGCTTGAACTTGTTCTTCATTTCCTTCAGCTTGGGAAATGCCAAATGAGTTCGTCCCTTTTGATTTTCTGACTCCAGCTCTTTGCATATATCGTTATAATATTTTGCTTTGTCTTCACATGCAGTCCTTTGAAACCATCTGTTGGTATGTTCTTCCTTTTCTGTCTTTTTAAAGACCTTTTTTCTTTTCTTCATCAAGTTTAGTATCTTTGATGTCAGCCCACAGTTTACCATCCACATAGAAACTAAATAATACTTGAGAACTACTAGGGTTGCAAAATAAATAAAAATTGAGATTAAAAATGTCCTCAGAATATGTAAAATGGCGCAACCATTATGGAAGGCAATATGGGGCTTTCTCAAAATATTGCAAATAGAAATATCATTTGACTGAGCAATTCCACTACTGGGAATATAACCCACAGAAACTGTAACCATCACTCAGGCAGATATATGCATACCCATGTTTATACAGCTTTATTCACAATAGCAAAGAGTTGGAAACAACCTAAGTGCCCATTAACAAAAAAATGTATAGAGAAGCTATGGTATATTCATCCAATGGAATACTATGCTGTATTGAAAAACAAGGAACTCATGCAATATTATTCAAAACGGTGACCCTGGAGGACATTATGCTGAGTGACATATATCAGTTACAAAAGGGCAAATAGTGCATAGTATGAAATGGGACTGACATTGGGGTTGGGGGGAGACTGAGAAAGATGGGATAAATTATGTCTACTGCCCTGAAACAGAGGAGGGAGAGAACCGTTTAAAAGAGAGATGTAACTGGGTGTTTCTGTCATCACAGGAGACTAGAACGAGGGCTGTATGGTGGAGTGGATTTGGGGAGAGGGATTGTATAACAATGAAAGAATTTTACTTTTCAAAGAAAAGAGCAAACTGGAGAGGGTAAGGGTGGGTAGGGAGAAAAGTGTAACAATGAATGGAAATCCAAAGTCTCTGTAAATTTTCATTAAAATTAATAATAATAATAATAAAGAAAAATAAA
>NW_006399985.1:770219-772139 GCF_000299155.1 Elephantulus edwardii | reverse complement strand
CAAGTTAACAATGTAATATTATTAAAAATGATACGCAAATGAATATGAAGACTAAAGGAAATGGGAAAATTCTTAGAAACTCACAACCTACCTAAACTGTCACAGACCGAAACTGAACACCTGAACAGACCCATTACAAAAGAAGACATTGAAAAGGTAAGAAAACCACTTCCAGCCAAAAAAAGCCCTGGATCAGAAGGTTTTACAAGTGAATTTTATAAAATATTCTGAGAATAACCATCACTAATTCTAAGTAAAGTGTTTCAGAAAATAGAAAAATATGGAATTCTCTTAGACTTATTCTATGAAGCAAACATATCCTTGATACCAAAGTCAGGTAAAGACTCCATCAAAATAGATAACTATAAGCCAATACCACTCATGAACATAGATGCAAAAATCCTGGCCAATAGAATCCAACAATATATTAAAAAATAAAAAAATAAATAAATCACCATGACCAAGTGTGATTCATTATAATAGGTATGCAAGGATGGTTCAACATACGAAAAGCAATCAGTGTAATTCATTACATTAACAAAACAAAGAAAAAGAACCACATGATCCTATGCCTGGATGCAGAAAAGGCCTTTGACAAAATCCAACACCTTTTCCTGGCTAAAACAATCAAATAGGATAGACGGGAATTTCCTCAACATAGTAAGAAGTACATATGCAAACCCAAGAACCAACATCATTCTCAATGCAGAGAGATTAAAGGGATTCCCTTTGAGAACAGGAAGTTGGTAAAGATGCCCACTGTCACCTCTCCTATTCAATATTGTGCTGGAAGTCTTAGCAATAGCAAAAAGACAAGAGAAGGAAATAAGAGGAATCCAAATTTACAAAGAGGAGGTAAAATTATCTCTATAGGCAGATGATATGATACTATACTTGGAAAACCCTAAAGACTCAGCAAGAAAACTACTGGACATAGTCAACCAATTCAACAAAGTAGCAGGATACAAGATTAACATGCAAAAATCAAATGGATTTCTCTACAGTGACAAAGAGAATACAGAACTGGAGCTAAGAAAAACAATACCATTAAAAACAGCTTATCACAAGATTAAATACTTGGGAGTAAATCTAACTAGAAACACAAAGGACCGATCCAAAGAAAATTATAAAACATTACAAAAAACAAAACAAAAAAAAGAGAGAGAGAGAGACCTGGAGAAAAAGAAAAATATACCATGTTCTTGCATAGGATGACTCAAAATTGTGAAAATGAAAATTCTACCAAAGGCAAACTACACTTTCAATTGAATCCCAATACAAATACCAATTTCATTGTTCATTGAGAAGGAAAAGGCAATTTCCAATTTTATCTGGAATGGAAAGAGACCCTGAATAAGCAAAGCAATCCTGAAAAAGAGAAACAAGGTAGGAGGCATAGCACTCCCTGATTTCAAATCCTACTACACAGGCAGTGATGGTCAAGACAGTGTGGTACTGGTACAGTGACAGACACATAGATCAATGGAATAGAATTGAGAACACAGAAATCAGTTCATCTACCTATGGTCAAATGATTTTTGACAAGGAGATGAAACCAGGTAAGTGGGGAAATAAAAGCAAAATTGGAAAACTATTTGCAGAAAACTCAAGCAAGACCCACGCCACACATCATACAAACAACCAACTCAAAGTGGATCGAGGACCTAGGAGTAAAATCAAGGATTATAAACTTCATTAGAGAAAAGATTGAAAGAACTTTAGAAGCCTTGATCCACAACATGAATAGTCTTCCAAGAATCCTGAAAAATCTACAATCAGAAGAGAATAAAATAGATGAATGGGATTTTCTAAGAATGAAACACTCTTGGCACCAGCAGCCAGGAAATTAAAAGGCGCATTGCCATGGGAAAGTCTGCTGTTAGGGACCTCTCCAAAGTACTGAAGAACAATGGTGTCTCT
>NW_006399985.1:759505-768869 GCF_000299155.1 Elephantulus edwardii | reverse complement strand
GAAAATTGTGCAAAAATAAAATAATTTTTTTAAAGAGAAAAACGAACTGGAGAGGGGATAGGGAGGAAAATATGCAACAATCAATGAATGAATGGAAATACAAGTTCTCGATAAACATTCATTAAAATCTCAATAATTTAAAAGAGAGAGAGAGAGAGAGATGACATCACAAAAGAATCAGCTGAAATGAAATCAGTAATGTTGGAATATTATGAATAGCTATACACTGATAAATGTGAAAACCTAGAGGAAATTAATACATTCCTAGAAACCCACATACTACCCAGATAGATACAGACAGATGTAGAACACTTGAACAGAATCATCACAAAAGAAGCAATTTAGCAGATCATTAAAGGAAAAAAAAAATCCTTCCTAAAAAAGTCCTGGCCCAGATTACTTCTGGCTAACTTTTGTCAAAAATTGAGAGATGAACTAAGACAAGTTCTTCTTAAATTATTTCAAAATTTAGGGGTTGTGAGGGAAGGAATACTCCCAGATTCATTCTTTAAAGCAAGCATAATCATAATACATAAAACCAGGCAAAAACATTACCAATAAAGAAAACTATAGATCAATATACAGACTTAAAAATTCTTAGCAAAATTCTGGTCAATAAAATCCAATGTTATATAAAAAATAGAATTCTTCACAACTAAGTGGAACTCATAACAAGAATGTAGGGATGGTTCAACATAAGAAAAACAATGTATCCATCACATTAAAAGACAAAGAACAAGAACCACATGATCGGGAAAAGGCCTTTAACAAAATCTAACACCCCTTCCTGATTAAAACACTCAGCAAAATAAGAATAGAGGAAAATTTCCTCAACATAGTGAAAAGTATATATGCAAAATCAAGAGTCAGCATTATTCTCACTGGGGAAAGATTAAAGGCATCCTTTTGCATAGAAACCAGGATGCCTACTATCACCACTCCTACGTAATATTGAATTGGAAGTTCTGGCTAGGTCAGTAAGGCAAGAAAAGGAAAAAAGAGGAATCCAAAGTTGGCAAAGAGGTGGTAAAAATGTGACTTATATGCAGATGGTATAAGAAAGTACATTTAAAAAAAAACAAAACAAACCCAAAACCAAAAACTCAACAAAAAAACCTTTAGACCTAGCAGACCAATTTACTAGAGTGACAAGCTACAAGATCAACAAACAAAAATCAATTAGATTTCTAGACAGCAACAAAAAAAGCACAGAAGTGGAAATCAGAAAAGCAATACCATGTACAACAGCCAGCCACAAATTAAAATACTTAAGAATAAACCTAACGAGAGACCTTTAGAAGGAAATCTACAAGACACTATTACAAGAAACAATAAGAGATCTGCTAAAGGAAACAATATCCCCTGGTCATGGGTTGGGAGACTGAATATTGTGGAATATTATAGTATTTTTTGATAAATTGTAGTTTACTCAGTTCATCCTACAATTTCTATAGTACCAATTCCTACTCGTGCTCCTTGGAAGGAAAGTAGAGGAGGCTATTCCTTAAACAACCCAAGTGCCCATCAACAAACGAATGGATAGAGACGCTCTGGTGTATTCACACAATGGAACACTATGCAGCATTGAAAAACAAGGAACTCATGAAACATAATGCAAAATGGATAACACTGGAGGGCATTATGTTTAATGAAATATCTCAGTCACAAAAGGACAAATATTGCATAGGGCCACTGTTGTAAAATGGAACTGACATCAGGGTTGAGGGAAAGCAGAGAAGGAGGGGAGGAATGATGTATATTGCATTGAAACAGATGAGAGAACTGTTTAAAAAGGGATATATGAATGGGTATTCTTGTCATTATAGAACTCCAGCGTGAAGACTGCATAATGGAGTGCACTTGGGGGGAAGGATTGCATAACAATGAGTTTTTCTTTCTTTTCAAGGAAAGGAGAGAATTGGGGTGAGGGTTTGGATAGGGAGACAAGTGCAGCAATGAATGACTGGAAACCCTAAGTCTCTGTAAATTTTCATTAAAATTAATTTAAAAAAAAAGACACCATGATCGAGAAGATGAAAGATGAATGAAAGAGAGGAAGACCCTCAGTCATATGGACTGAGTGAGTGACTACAGCAACGGGCTCAGTTTGGGTCAGAGATGATGAAATGGAACAGGCTAGAACAGGCTTCTTTTCTATTGTTCTTAGGGTCACTATGAGTCCCCCTGAATTCTTCTGTACCTAACAACAACATCAACAACAATTCCAGTTCCTCAGGAGGGAAATGGAAGAATTTTTGTTGTTGGCTCAAGATAACCTAGAAATGTAAAAAAGTAAAATTCAGCTACCCATTGTTTTTTGGGCACATCACCTATGATTCTCTTATTTTGTTGTCAGTAGTTGTTATGTTGTATGTGTCCTCGAGTTGTTTGCGACTCATAGCGACCCTATGTACAACAGCCCTAAACTCTGCTCTGTCTTGTGCCAATCGCACTGTCTCTGACATTCCCATCCCCATTACCCCAGTCACTGAATCAACCCACCTCACAGAGGGCCTTCCCCTCCTGCGCCGTCCCTCCACCCTCCCAAGCATGATGTCCTTCTCCAAGGACCGGTCCCTCCTTACAACATGTCCAAAGTCTCTTAGATGGAGCCTCAGAATCCTTGCCTGCAAGGAGTCGCCTGGTGTAACCCTCTCTAGGATGAATCTATTTGTTTTCCTAGCAGTCCATTATATCCTGGATATTCTTCTCCAGCACCACAGCTCAAAGGCATCAATTCCTTTTCTATCCTCTTTAGTCATTGTCCAACTCTCTGATGCATAACAAGTGATCACAAAGACCATGGCCAGTATCAGACGCACCTTAGTCTCCAGAGAGACACCATTGCTCTTCAGTACTTTGGAGAGGTCCCTAACAGCAGACTTTCCCATGGCAATATGTCTTTTGATTTCCTGGATACTTGTGCCAAGAGTGTTGACTGTGGAGCCAAGCAGACTAAAGCCGTGAACAATCTCAATCTCTTCACCATCCATCCTGGTGCTGCCAGTTGGCCCAGTGGTGAGAATCTTTGTCTTCCTGACATTGAGCCTCAATCCATATTGGAGGCTGCAGTCCTTGACACTCTGCAGCAAGCATTTCAGGTCCTCCTCAGTTTCAGCAAGCAGGGTTGTGCCATCTGCATAACGCAGATTGTTGATAGATCTTCCACCAATCTTGACCCCACGTTTCTCCTCATAGAGCCCAACTTCCTGTAGAGAAAATAATATTTGTATATGTTTACCAGTAAGTCAAGGATTGCAGTTTCATTATGGATTAAAGCTCAACATCAAGAAAACAAAGATTCTCACCACTGGGCCAATTGGCAGCAACATGATAAACGGTGAAGAGAATGAGGTTGTTAACAGCTTCAGTTTTCTTGGCTCTATAATCAACACTCTTGTTATCAGCAGCCAGGAAATTAAAAGATGAACTGCTTTGGGAAAGTCTGCTGTCAAATACCTCTCCAAAGTACTGAAGAGCAACAATGTCAGTCTGGAGACTATGGTGTGCCTGATACAGGCCATGGTCTTTGCAATTACTTGCTATGCATCAGAGCTAGAAAAGGGTTGATAGAAGGAGAGTTGATGTCTTTAAGCTGTAGTCCTGGAGAACAGTATTGAATTTATCGTAGACTGCTAGGAGAACAAACAAGTTCATCCTAGAGAGGGTGAAGCCAGGATGCTCCTTGGAGGAAAGGATTCTGAAGCTTTGTCTGACATACTTTGGACATGTTGCAAGGCGGGATCAGTCCTTGGAGAGGGATGTCATGCTTGGGAGGGTGGAGGGACAGCACAGGAGAGGAAGACCCTCGATGAGATGATGAGATGAACTGATTCAGTCACTAGGGTAACAAGGATAGCTGTGTCAGAGACAGTAAGATTGGCACAGGATAGAACAGGGTTGAGGGCTGTTGTACACAGGGTCGCTATAAGTCCCGGGCAACTCGATGGCACGTAACAACATCAACAACAGCCAGATCCCTGCTAGATATTTCTTTAACATTTCACCCAATGATATCACATTACTGATAGAGAACAAATCACATACGAGCCATCTTTCTGGCTACCGTGAACACAACAATGGACAAAACTAAAAAGATTTCTTGCTTTCACAAAGCTTACCTCCCATTGCCATGATACAGGCAATAAACAAGCTCCCAAATGAGTAAACAATGTCATTTCAAATCATATCAAACACTATGTGGACACTTAGAGATTGAACTGTGTCCCCCAAAGATACATATTAAAGTGCTAACTCATGAGGGAGAAAGATGGACAATGTCACCCACGCTGTTGACTGCCTTCAAATAAGATGCACTTCCCGTGCTATTCAGTCCCATTTAAAACCTGCTGGAGGGTCAACTATGGGTCGGTTCTCACTAGATAGTACACAACAACATATACTTGTGAAAGCTGGACAATGAATAAGGAACACAGAAGGATCATCAACAGCTTTGAACTGTGTTGATGAAGAATACAGAATATACCATGGACTGTCAGAAGGACAAATAAATTTGTCTTGAAAAAAGTGAGGCTGAAATGCTTCTTCAGTGGTAAGACTTAATTTCACATACCTGGTGAGCATTATCAGCAAGGGCCAGTTCCTGGAGAAGAAAGGGCATCGATCATCCACGATAAAGCAGAGGCTCAGAAAAACAAAGAGCCTTGAAGAGATGGATTGGCACAGGAGTTGCAACAACTGGCTTCCATACTGCAGGGATTCTGAGGAGGCCACAGCTTCTGGCAGGGTTTCAACCCACTGTTACTGAGTCACAATGAGTCAGCTCCAATTCTTCCACGGCACCTAACAATAACCCCTACACCTATGAAAGTGGCTCTGGAAACAGCCTTGGAAGATGCTCTCAGGTTCACGGGAGGTCATAACCTGTGTAATGAGTTCTAATCTGCATATGACAGATTCTTATAAAAAAGAAGATACATGAAGAAAGGGACCCAGAAGAAGGGCGCCATGCGACGGGACAGTTGTGAAGTGATGAATGCTTGGACAGAGAAGTCAAACTCGCTCTCTGTCTCTCAGATCCTCAGAAGAATCCACGCTGCCACACTCTGATGGGGACTGTTAACCTGAAGAATGATAAAACAAAAAAGTTTGCTGTTCACCACTCAATTTGTGTTTTGTGACAAATTTCTCTAGAAAACAAGACAAGCATGTCGTTGTTGTTACGCCATTGAGTCATTACGCCGTAACAACTCCATGAACCACAGCACTGAACCCTGCGTTACCCTGAGCCAACCTCACCGTCTTTGAATCCCTGACTCGGGAGTCACAGTCACTGTACAAATCCATCATCCGGGCTCTTCCTCTCCTGCACCGACCCTCCACTCTTCCAAACATGACGTGAGGTCTTTCCTGTAGACAGATCAACAGAAAAGCATCTTAAAGCAGATCAAGGAGCATTAAATTGATATGATGACCTTGAAAGTAATTGGAAAATAAAGATAAGAAATCAAGCTGGCCAAAAGATTCAAGGTAAAATGATCCCAGGTGGAGAGAGAGCAATGTGTGTAGACAGCCCCAACACAGCAAGATGATTCGCTGCTTGGACAAAAGAAGGGAACCAGCACAAGGGACCTGCTGTGCGCAGAGTGAGGACAGAGGAGGTGAAAGAGGGCACTAAGTCACCCAGAGCTCTATTAACCACACAAAGACTTTGGATCTGACGTAACTGTCAGTGTGAATGAGGCAAGGGTTTGTTTGTTATTTGTTTGTATGATGAATTGCTTTGAAGCAAGATGTTAAGGAGATGAGTAATCTGACTTGACTAAAAGAAAATGAGGTCCCATGTTATCTTAAAATCGAACCAATTTTAACTGGAGTGAAAAAAAAATAAATCGTATTTGAATAAGTGTCGTCTCCACTGTGGATTTACAGGCGGTTTAGAAATCACCGTCTGTTTTATTCTCCCAATATAGGCACCATTATCCCCTTGACAGCTACAGACTAAGACACAAGATTAATTGATTTTCCATTCCCTTCGTGAGGTGACGACCAGTGCTTGGAAAAGAGGAAGTGCACTCCAGCAGGAGCTTTGCGGCTGCTGTCTAATTAAGGCAAGTCTCCAGCCATGGTGATTTCATGGAACACTCCTCAGCTCCCACTCTTGACAGGAGAATTTGTATGAGTGTTTCTGGAAGACAAAATGCAGCTTGGCAAATTGCAAGCAGACAGACGGTGCTGCCTTCATTGATGGATGAGTGAGCGGTATGAGTTGTTATGAGTCACCAAGGTCCCGTTGGCCACTTGAAATACTCAGTCATAGCCCAACAAGGCGTCGTGTGCACTGAACGTCTTACTGTTTTTAGGAACCGGAATTCATAAATACTAATAAGCATATTTGGGATAAGATATTTGGGATTTCTTACTGACCTCATAGTCTGGCAAGTCAAATAAACACCATGTTGCAGCTTTTCCGCTCAGAGATCAGATGCTTCAAAGAAGTCACTCTTCAAAGTCAACCCATTAACCTCTGCCTTCTCCATTATCTTGGATTAGACCTTTAGAGAAACTACTGTGTGGCTGGAACTCCCTAAATCTTTCAAGCTGAAGAAGAATTCAAAGACTTGATAAGTTCTAGAAGATGTTGAGGGGTGGGGCAGGGTGTAGGTTTAGTGAAAATTTCAAAGATCCTAGAAACTTTTTACAGGCTACTGAATATTCTTTCTCAACCTCTCTGCAGCTCTTGGTGGCCTAGATCCTGTAACAGTATTTCCTCTATGAAAATTTGCCACAAAATCTGCACCAGCTGATGAGTTAGTATATGACTAACACATCAAAACTTCTGAGGAGAGATGGACCTCTTAGAAGATAGGCCTTGAAATTATTTAGGGCAAAAAATATGTTGTTAGGAGAATTCTTGTTCGGGTGTCATGTGGTGGCAAAGGATTGGGCTGGCAAGTTCCCAAGTGCAAATCTCACCAGAGCGATAAGATAAGAGGGTGATAAAAACCTTCTGCTCGTTCTGGTCTCTGGGTACGTCTTGATCTCCTGTTGCTTTCCTTAACCTTGTCCACACCTCTGCTCATCTTCTCCACAGTAAACTCTTTCCTAATTAAAGCACTTTGCGGTGGAATCTGTTTTCTACCATGACTTTGACTAACTCTGTATCCAACTAACCTCTGGAGACAAACCAGAATCTTGCTAAAACTTCCTATGATCTTTCCTGAAACACCTGAACCAGTATTTCATCCTTTATCCCTCACCAGCTTTGTTGCTATGTCGGTACACTGTTTTTGGTGTCCAGAGTGACTGAAATCCACAGTTCAGACCATCTATTTCTTGAGCATCGACTATTTATTTAGCTGTTGTTGTTAGGTGTTATCCAGCTCACGACAGCTCAAGACAGCTCATAGATCCTATGGACAACAGACCTGACGCTGACCTTATCCTGTGGCCAGAAACTGTGCTAAGAGTTGGGAAAGTAGAACAGAGAAGATGTAGAAGACATCACCCCATTCTCTGGGCTCTCCTGTTCTAGGCGAGATAAATCTATCTTCGCCAAGCTAGAAATTTCCCAAAAGATTTCTCTTTGCTGTTGCCCCCACAGAAAGCCAGTCCATGTAAGAGGAACAGAAAAACAGAAGGCTGGACCTGCCAAAGGCAGAGTTCAGAGGCTGATAAAGGTGAGCATGCTTGGAGAGCACAGGAGCATGACACGGGTGTGACACGAAGGATCAGAAATGCAAGCTTGGGATTTCAGTTGTTGTTGTTGTTGTTGTTGTTGTTATGTGCCATCGAGTCTCTTGCGACCCATAGCGACCCTATGTACAACAGCCCTAAACTCTGCTCTGTCCTGTGCCAATCACATTGCCTCTGACACAGCCATCCCGAATTATCCCAATCTCTGAATCGATCCACCTCATACAGGGTCTTCCCCTCCTGCACTGTCCCTCCACCCTCCCAAGCATGAGGTCCCTCTCCAAGGACCTGTGCCTCCTTACAACATGTCCAAACTATGTCAGACGAAGCCCCAGAATCCTTGCCTCCAAGGAGTAGCCTGGTTTAACCCTCTCCAGGATGAATCAGTTTGTTTTCTTGGCAGTTCATGGTACACTCAATACTCTTCTCCAGCACCACAGCTCAAAGGCATCAATTCTCCTTCTATCCTCCCTAGTCATTGGCCAACTCTCTGATGCATAACAAGTGATTGCAAAGACCATGGCCTGCTTCAGGTGCACCTTAGTCTCTGAAAAGACATCATTGCTCTTGAGTACTTTAGAGAGGTCCCTAACAGCAGACTTTCCCATCGCAATATGTTTTTTGATTTCCTGGAAATTTTCTGGTGTAGAGCCAGAAAATAGAGGACCTTGAATTCCAGAACAAAAACTTTCTTTAGATTTTATTTGATAGACATGTTGTTATTTGTCGTTGTTAGGTGTCACCAAATCTTCTATGACTCGTCATGGCCCTCTGAACACACCTGAACCTTACCCAATCCTGCACCTTTCTCACAACCTCTGACACACTTGAGCCCATTGTTACAGTCCCTGTGGGTGTCAGTCTTACTTGTTAAGTGTCTTCCTCTCTTTCTTTGACCCTTTATCCTTCCCAGCATGATGTTTTTCCCCAGGACGGACCCCTGCTGACGACATGCCTGGAATATATCAGATGAAGTTTCCCCTTCCTTGGTTCCAAGGAGCACTTCTTTCAAGACGGACTTGTCTGTTCTTTGGCCAGTCCATGGACTAAGCAGTACTCGCCTCCAACATCACAGTTCAAAGGTATCCACTCTGCTGTCTTCCTTAGCCTTGGGATGCATTATTGTTGTTGTTAAGTGTCGTCATTGAGTCAAGTCCAACTCATGCTGACCTTCTGAAGAGCAGATCTGAACCCTGTCCTATCCTGCGCCCGCCTTTATTATCCCTAACACGCTTGAGCCCATTGCTGCAAATATTGTAACACTCTATTTCCTTGAAAGTCTTCCTCTCTTTCAATGACCTTCCACCTTTACAAGAATGATGTCCCTCTCCAAGCAATTACGCCCTCGAACAATATACCCTACTTATGTGAGACAAAGCGTTATCATTCTTACCACCAAGCGCACTCTGGCTGTGCTTTCTCCAAGACATACCTGTTTGTTCTTTTGGCAGTCAGTGGGATATCTAGTATTCTTCTCCAACATCACCCAAAGGCATCGATTCTTCTGCTGTCACCCTTACCCACTGCCCAGATGGACAGCAAGTAGTTGAAAAGACCATAGCCTGAATCAGGTGTATGTTAGTCTACTTTTTGCATTAAAAAATTAATAGTTTAAAAGTAATATATTTTAGGGCATTATGATTATCATAAGGGTCCAGAATGAGGGTCGCAGAGTGGAGTATACTCAGGGTGGGGGTGGAGGTGGGGG
>NW_006399985.1:752685-758997 GCF_000299155.1 Elephantulus edwardii | reverse complement strand
AATAAAATTTTATTTTAATTGTGATTTTTAATAATATTTGCATAGAAGTTAGATTTGCATTAATTCATCGTTGCATCTTTTATCCCCTCACCCTCCCTTTCCCTGGTAAAACACGGGGCATTATTATATATTAAATCATTAGGCGTTCTTACAAAACATGGGGACGCTAGAGCCCATCATGCTGAGTGAAATATCTCAGTCACAGAAGGACAAATACTGTTAAAAAGCAGGTCTGACGTGGGGGTTTGGGAGGAGAATAAGATAAAAGTGGATAGATAATGACCATTGCTTTGGAACAGATGAAAGAAAGAACTAAAATGAATATATCATTAGACATTATACATATATCACTTTAGTCTTTGACATTATTGTGCCTTAGTGTTTTGAAGAGGTCCCTGACAGTAGACTTTTCCAGTGCCACACATCTTGGTATTTCTTGACTGCTTGGACCAAGGGTGTTAATTGTAAGTCTGGAAAAAATGTAATTATTGACAACTTAAATCTTTTCCAGGGAGCTCAGGTGGCCTAGTGCCAAGAAGCTGTATTACAGTCCCTAAGGCACATGGTTCGAGGCCACTAGCTGCTGTGCGGGAGAAGGATGGGCACTGTCCTTCCAAGCTTAACTGCCTCTGAAAATCTGCTGGAGGGTCAGCTATAGATCGTTTCAGACTCTACAGTACACAAAAACAACAACACATCTTTTCTCTCACATAACATGCTGCAATCCCAAAGACATCCAACATGAATCCACCAGCCATTCTGTAGGAGATCGAGCTGCCTCATCCTGGGCGCTTTACTGCCTCTGAAAACCCACTGAAGGGCCAACTCTGGGTATATTCAGATTCGATGGGACAAGCATCATGATATTGCCTTTTGGCGCAGTGGTGAGAATTTTTGTCTTCTTGACGTTGAGATGCAATCCATAGTAAAGGCTGTCATCTTTGACCTTCTGCAGCAAGTATTTCTACCCCTCCTTACCTTCCGTAAACAAGATTGTGTCATCTGCCTATCACAAATTGTTGCCGCATCTTTCTTTGTTCCTGAGGCCACATTCTTCCTCATAAAGTTCAGCTTTTCCAGCGGTTTACTCAGGAGATAGATTAAGTGTAGAGAAGAGATAGTCTTTGGAGAAATAAGCTCATTAATTCAAAGGTACTGAAAGGCAGGAAACCAGGTACAAAATCTTTACAATAGTCACAGAGAAAGAGCTGAAATAGTGGCCAATGAAATGAAGAAATAAACTTCAAAGTTTGAAGAAACTGAAAAACAAATGGAGACAATATATTACTTCTAGCAGTTATACTAAGGGACAGGAAATCCTCTGTAAATTGGTGTGGGTTACATAATGGCTAACCTAGATATCTTTGGTCTCAATGCAAAATGCGTTGATTTTTCCCTAAATCGTACTACTGTTCCTCTGTGTAAATCAGCAGCATATTTCCTCTTTAGAAGTAATTCGCCAAAATGCTCATTCGACTCTCAATTGCCCCGTTTGAGAAAAGTTTCTGAACTGCATCTGTTTCAATGAAATAGCATGGTGGTCACCGCTCTGTTTGAAGGAATTCACTGTGGTTTCTCTGTCTCACATGAGGCAATAAGGAAAACATCAGAGACTTTGTCATTTATAACTGGAGCTGTAACCGAGGCTAAAACATGATTCTGTCACGTTTCACTTTCTCCAGAAACTCTCCTTGAAAATAAGTTAGAAAATATGGGGAATATCCCCTTTCCGGTTTTAAAACGTAAGAACAGAAAGCAACAAGATTTTACAAACACAAGATGAATCAACGTCATATGGGAGAGGTCACTGTAATAGGACCAGTCACTGTCAAGAACATATGTATTTTAAAAACTATTCAAACAAACAAACAAACATGTCTTTACTTGAATATAGTACCTCCTATGTTTAATGGTATAAGTCCGAAAGATTTTTTCTCTACATTGAGTGCTTCAGGGAATCTGTTCAGCATTCCTCCAGGTGAGGTTTGTGGTGCATAATCCCTCCCTCTTCACGTTCAGTCAACACAGAAGTTCAACCATCTGTATTCATTTCTATTTGCCCACACAAGCGTTCTGTGGCTCCAGCCCCACCATCTCTCCACTAAACTGAAACAACTTTATGTTTACAAGACTTTCCAAGTAGACAGCATGCAGTTTCCTCAAAGTCAATAAGTTTGTGTTGTTGTTATGTGCCGAGTCGCTTGTAACTCATAGCCACCCTATGTACAACTGCCCTAAACCCTGTGCCAATCGCACCGTCACCAACACACCCACACCAATCACCCCAGTCACTGAATCAGTCCTTTTCATCAAGGGTCTTCCTCTCCTGCGCTGTCCCTCTACCCTCCCAAGCATGATGTTTCTCTCCAAGGACTGGTCCCTCCTTACAACATGTCCAAAGTACGTCAGATGAAGCCTCAGAATCCTTGCCTCCAACGAGCTGCCCAGTTTAACCCTCTCCAGGACGAACCTGTTTCTTTTCTTAGCAGCCCATGGTACCCTCAATACTCTTCTCCAGCACCACAGCTCAAAGGCATCAATTCTGCTTCTATCCTCCCTAGTCATTGTCCAACTCTCTGACGCATAACAAGTGATTGCAAAGACCATGGCATGTATCAGACACACCTTAGTTTCCAGAGTGACACCATTGATCTTCAGTATTTTGGAGAGGTCCCTAACAGCAGATTTTCCCATTGCAATACGTTTTTTCATTTCCTGGATGCTGTTGCCAAGGGTGTTGACTGTGGAGCCAAGCAAACTAAAGCTGTGAACAATCTCAATCTCTTCACCATCCATCCTGATGCTGCCAATTGGTCCAGTGGTGAGAATCTTTGTCTTCTTGACATTGAGCCTCAATCCATATTGTAGGCTGCAGTCCTTGACCCTCTGCAGCAGGCGCTTCAGGTCCTCCTCAGTTTCAGCAAGCAGGATTATGTCATCTGCATGACGCAGATTGTTGATGGATCTTCCACCAATCCTGATGCCACATTTCTCCTCATCTGTGAGCCTTCCGGTTAATTTGTTCTGCATACAGGTTGAAAAGGTATCATCTCTGGATGTTGCAGCTCTGAATCCATCCACCTTCCCATCTTCACTGCATCCAAAGTGCCACATCTGCCTGGCCACTGCACCACCTGGCTTTGCAATGCTGACATCCTCTTTTCACTCTTTCCGCTCATTCATTCCCATACGTCTGTCATTGTATATGTTCACTGCTTCCACTGTACTACATTCACCCCCAGAGTTAATGACTATAACACACCTCCCCACAGTGACAAGGACAGGAAAACAGAGAACGAGGGTATAGAGAGGATTTCATCTCAGCATTTCTTTCTGTAGTACTTAATAGAAAATAAAAGAAAAAGGAAGTAATTTTTTAAATTATATCACTACTTAAAGGCAATATTCTGTTGGACTGACACACATGTTCACTGTTTGTACAAGTTTGGATATTTTTCTTTTAACAATAATTGATGTTATATTAACAACTTTCTCCCATGTGATATAAACCCACATTATATTTGTATAATTGTGTTACTTGATGCCCCCTTGTGAATTCTAGCACTGACTCTAACCAAGACACAGACCAAGAAGTAGCTGTCTGAACAGAACAAGAGACTACTGCATGGTTTTATATCAGAAGAGGTGTGTACTGGAGTTCTACCTTTCCCCACACAATGCATAATCTGTATGCTGAGAAAAGAATCTAAGAAGCTGTACTATATGAAGGAGACTGTGGCATCGAGATTGGAGGAAGATTCACCAACAACCTGCATTATTCAGATGACACAATCTTGTTCGCAGGAAGTGAAGAAGATGTCAAACACTGCAGAAGGTCAAAGGCTCCAGCCTTTGATATGAATTACATTTCAACCTCAAGAAAACAGAAGTCCTCACCACTGGACCAACAGGCTACACATCATGATAGAAGGAGAAAAGATTGACATTGTCAAGGATTTTGTTTTACTTGGATCCACAATCAACACCCACGGAAGCAGTAGCCAAGAAATAAAAAGACATATTGTATTGTGATAATCTTCTTTCAAGGATCTCTCCAAAGCTCTAAAGAGCAATGATGTCAGTTTAAAGACTAAGGTGCATCTGATCCAAGCCGTGGTATTTTCAATTGCTTCCTACGCATCTGAAAGTTGGACAGTGAATAAGGAAGATCAAAGAAGAATAGATGTCTTTGAATTGTGGCGTTGGAGAAGAGGACTGGTGAGCCAGACTTCCAAAAGAACAAGCAAATCTATCAAGAAAAAAAGTGCAACCAGAATGTTCCTCAGAGGCAAGGGTGGGGAAACGTCATCTCTTTTACTTTGGGCAAATTTCTAGTAGGAACCAGCCCTTGGAGAGAGAGACATCATGCTAGGAGAGGTATACGGTCAGTGAAAAAGAAAAGAGCCTGCAGGAGGTAGATTGAAACAGTGACCTCCACAATGGCCTTGAACCTGGCAGAGCTCATGAGGATGGTCCAGAACAGGACCAGGTTCACATTGTCATTCACAAGGTTGCTCTGAATCATAGTCAAATTGATGGCCCCTAACAACAACAAGGCATGTTTACTTCTGAAATTCCAACCTCTTGTGTAAAATTAAGATAATAGTAGCAATGTCTCTGTTGTTGTTGCTGTTGTTTTTATGTGCCATCGAGTCGTCTGCAACTCAAAGCGACCCTGTGTACAACAGCACTAAAGTCTGATCTATCCCTGGCCAATCGTATTGTCTCTGACACACCTATCCTCATTACCACAGTGACTGAATCAACCCATCTCATCGAGGGTCTTCCTCTCCTGCGCTGTCCCTCCCCACTCCCTGGCATAACGTTTCTCTCCAAGGACTGATCCTGCCTTGCTACATGTCCAAAGTATGTCAGACGAAGCCTCAGAATCCTTGTCTCCGAGGAGCATCCTAGCTTCATCCTCTCCAGGACGAATGTGTTTGTTTTCCTGGCAGTCCATGGTATATTCAACACTCTTCTCCAGCACCACAGCTCAAAGGCATCAATTCCCCTTCTATCATCCCTAGTCATTGTCCAGCTCTCTGATGCATAGCAATTAATTGCGAAGGATATGGCCTGGATCTGGTGCACCTTAGTCTCCAGCCTGACATTGTTGCTTTTCAGCACTTTAGAGAGGTCTCTCCATAGAATAAGAAAATAAGATAACATATCCACCCAAAAATGTGTTCCCTCACTGGGGTAATGGGGATAGGAATGTCAGAGACAATAGATGGGCAAGTGGTAGAGCGGGGATTAGGGCTGTTGTACATAGAGTTGCTTTGAGTCGCAGGAGACTCGATAGCACATAACAATAACATCTCTCTCATGCTACTATAAAAATAAAATAAATAGCCAACTCCAATTTGAGACTCCAGCAGTTTTCTGAGGCTACAAGTTGCACAGGAGATCAACCATCTTTCTGTCTTAGCGCTGGTGGACGCCCACTGCCAAGGACATGTGGCCATTGGGTTAGGGGCCCAGCTCACGGAGAACTAAATCTATTTTAGAGTTACAGTAATATCAACTCCATTTAGGTCATAACACTCTTTTGCTCAAATTCCATTTATCAGCCTTAAAAATCACTAGAACGTGTGCACATTTCTCTCCCCTAGGAGTTGGCAACGTTCAGAGCCATTGTTCATGCAGTGGCCACGAGTCATAGTCCACCGATGGCACACAACAACAACAACAACAGGACTTGTAAAAAAAATGTTGCTTTGTGTGCAACAGTTTGTTCCCATTGTGTTTCTTTCAGATACATTGTTTGAGGTTTTCACCCCCTGCCTTCACCCACCAAGCTCTATGACCCTGTGATTTCTCCTCCCCCCGCCCTCAGCCGCTCTGCCCCCTCCACACCCTCAGTCCCCCTGCTCTCCCCCTTCTCTGTTTGGACCTCAGGACTTTTGTGGGGAGCACTGATGGAATAACTATCGAGAGTGTCACCGCTAATCCAAAGACCAAGACTCGCAAGCAGTTCAAATCCCCCAACGGCTTTTCAGGAGCCAGGTGGGCAGTCTTCTCCCATGGATTTTTGAGCATCGGAAATCCAGCTGACGGGCAGCTCTGAGTGGGCTCTGTCTGGGGCGATGAGTTTGACAGGCAGTTCTGGTAGAGTGACCATAGACAGCTGCACTGATAACCCAGCCGTTGCTCCTGTCCGGTGGTTTATGTCCACCAGCAGTCCTTAGGAGAATGGTGAACAATCTCCTGTTACTCTTTGTACAGCCTTGGAAACCCACTGCAGAGTCAGCTATGAGTCAGCCACAACTCCCAAAAGCAATGAAGGGGAGAGAGAGAAAGACAGAAGGGAAG
>NW_006399985.1:743057-751416 GCF_000299155.1 Elephantulus edwardii | reverse complement strand
GAAGGGGAGGAGGAGGGGGGGAGGGAAAGGAGAGGGAGAACGAGAGTTACATGTAAAATATTTCTCACTTAAGGAGTTGTTGATGGCCTTGGAGCTGAGCAGGACTCACCGGAGCCTGTGAACATAAAGGCCTGAAGTCTTTCTAAACTATCAACCTTTATCAAAGTCCATAGTTTCCGGAGGCATGCAGTTTAGGAAGCGGATGCCACTCCTGCTTCCAAATCCCAATGTGCTGCCTTCACACTCTGTCATCCACAACTATTAAATGTCTTAGAAGTAATCCTTTCTTTTTCTGAGATCGTTTTAGCTTTGTTTTCTTTTCTGTCCTTCTAGTCCATGCCAAAATAAAAAGAAGTTTCGTCATTAACTCATTTTTGTTATTTAACTAAAACCTTAAAAATCTTTCTAGAATGAGTCACTTTTGACTTGGGAAAACTGGCACTGAGCATCAGGTGCAAACATTATTTCTTCTGGACCGTGATGCCTGTGGCCCAGTCAGCTCTCACACACTGGCTCCTGAAATCTGAGTAACTGGCATGGGTTTGGCATTTCTCCTGACAGGTGTGGTTTTGCAGGATGCTGTCAAGGTTCTGTGATGGGGGAGCCCAGCCGAACTGAAGACGGGGACATATTTCAGACCCTTTTCCAAAGATTGGGGGTTTGGCATTACTTTTTCTCCCCACCATCCTTAAACCCTATTGTGTTTCAAGGGAAATTCAATCCATCTGTTTCTGATTCTTCTAAACACTGTTGTTTTGTAAGAGCTATTTGATGTCACAAAGCCTGACGCATCCCCACAAAGCCATTTGCTTCCCAATGGGTGTCTCAAAGGAACTGATGCGACAAGAGCCACAGGAATCTTGGACCTCACAACCTCTATCACTTTTCTAGAATTTCTCCCAACTTGAATTTCCTTTTTAGAAGAGAATCTCAATAGGAAATTACTTCCCAACAGCCTCAGCAGCCAAGCACTTTCAATGGAACCTCTAACTCACTTTTATCTTTTCACTAAGTATTCATTCTACCCCTGGGTCACAATTAACTACCATTTCATCTGAGGAAACAAAATTTGTCATTTGTATTTAAAATTACTATTTTAATACTGTGATAATAAGAAGAGGGGGTTTTTTTCCCCAAAGAAATAAATAATACTGTCACACAACACATTTGAAAATAGACTTTTCTTTTCATACTCTCTCATTTTAATTTTTAATGCATACTTTTCTCCGCTTTCTTTCATTAACATTATGTTTCATGCAATCACTTGCATACATTGCGTTCGATAAAATTAATCACCATTGGACTATGCCCACTATGACTGTTTTTTTCAGGTTCCCTGTGAATCCTTCCCATTTTCCTTCCCTCCTCCCTCCACCCACCAAATTATGCAACCCTGTGATTTCCCCTCTTCCCATCCTCACCCCTCTGCTCCGCCCCCCCTCCCGCCCCCTTGGACCCTCACACACATTTTACTAGTTATCTTTCTATTTTTACAATAATGGTCTTGTGCAGTATTTGTCCTTATGAGACTGAGTTGGTATAACCTTTGAAGAAAACTTTGCTTAACATACAGAAATTGAACAGTAGTAACAGTGAAAGTGTTACTTTGTCTTCAATATCCTCTTGGGAAATTCCTAAGAAATCAATATCAACTAGTAAGCACAGAAACCAAGCCATAAGGGTGAGCTGGAGAATATAGCTTTTCTTCTTCAGAAAGTAAGCTACAATTGCAAATCGGATCCTGGGGCTCTCCACTGAAGCAACGAGGGAAATTAAATTGCAAACTAATTAAGAAAGATGCTCTTTAACCAAATTATAATTTTGCTTTCCTGATGGAACCCAGGCTTTTGTTACTGCTTTCTCAAATAAGTTGGTGAATTAAGAAAAAGGAAATAACTCAAATTAATGTGTGCTTTGAACTCCATCAATCTCCTAAGCTTTTCTATGGAAGCTTATGAATTTAATCAGAACAGCAAAGAGAATGGCCCATACAAAAAGCTTAGCCTCCTCGAGTCTAAAATGATCAAGATTCTGAACTGCCGCTTCTGCGGAGTGACACATGGACAGGCTGCTGCACTCCAGACACATTTACGATGATGATGAAGTTGATGATGAAGAGCTCAATCAAAGTCAACTGGTCAGCTTTTTTGATATGTGATGTATATGAGAAATAAATCCAAACAGCCTTCCCAAAATATGTCAACATGTGTGCTTTCTTAAAAAGTTATAAATAAAAATACCATTTGATCCACTACTAGGAATATACCCTTAAGAAACCAGAGCTGCCGCTAAAACAGATAGATGCACACCCATGTTTATTGCTGTATTTTTCACAATAGCAAAGAGATGGAAGCAACCCAAGTGCCCATCAACAAACGAATGGATAGAAAAACTATGGTACATCCATTCACACGATGGAATACTATGCAACACTGAAAAACAAGGAATTCATAAAATATTACACAACATGGGTTACCCTTAAGGACATCCTGTTGAGCAAAATATCTCAGTTACATACATACATACAAACATAGCATCACTGTCATAAAACAGGACTGACATGGGGACTTGGGGAAACAAGACAAGAAGGGATAAATAATGAACACTGCACCAGATGAAGGAAAGAATTGTTTAGAGCAATATATAATTGGGCATTATTTGTATGACAATAGTCCAGAATAAGAGGTACATTGCAAAGTGGTCAAGGGGAGGGGATGGAGGGGAGAAGAAATAAGACAACAATGAATGAATTTTTTTAAATCAAGTAGAAGGGTAGGGAGGAAAATGTGCAACAATGAATGAATGAAAATCCAACTTTTCTGTAAACTTTCTTAAAAAAATCACAATTTTAAAAATCAATATGTATGAATGTTGTTGTTGTTGTTGTTGTGTGCCATTGAGTAGCTTGCAATTCATAGTGACTCTATGTACAAGAGCCCTAAACCCTGCTCTATCCTGTGACAACCTTATTGTCTCTTACAAGTCTACCCTCATCACCCCAGTTACTCAATCAATCCATCACATTGAGGGTCTTCCTCTCTTGTGCTATCCCTCCACCCTCCCAAACATGATGTCCGTCTCCAGGGACCAGTCCTTCCTTTAACTTGTCCTAAGTATGTCAGACGAAGCTTCAGAATCCTTACCTCCAAGGAGCAACCCAGTCTCACCCTCTCCAGGACAAACCTGTTTGTTCTCCTAGCAATCCATGGCATATTCAACACTCTGAAACTTTGATCTTTTGCTAATTGGTCTTGCACCACTTAGCAATTCATTTGCTGTAGGGTATGCATTTCCTCAAGGAGCTATGATTCTCCAAATTCTTTTCCTCTGGAGTAAGTTAAGTAACATGAAAGTCAGCCCCACTGGTGACCATGTGTCCAATGTGAAAGGCAGCCCCTGCCATGGCAACTTCAGGTGAGGCTGCCCAGAAGCAGCCCAGATTTCACCTGTAATCCACACCCAGTTCCCCAAGATGGGTGGGTGCACACATGGAAGACACAAACATCTTGCATACATTACTGTCTCTTTGATATAGACATAATCTAGTTAAAATGGAAATATATTAGGAAAGTCAAACAATTAATTGATGCAGGAAAGGTTGTTTCATGTTTTGTGTAAATCAAAGCTAAAAATTCATTTGAGCAGCAGCTCTGGATTGTAGACTAAACACAATTTGGCCTGAGCACAGCATTTGGAATGGGTGTTAAAGTTGTTCTGGGCTACACATGGTCGGTAATCCTCAACAGAAATGTTAACTCAATTTGTCAGTATTATCTTTATGTCAACAGTAATGCTTAAATATTTACAATAGCCATAGTATTCTGAGAGTTAGTAACGCAAGATAAATTAGAAAAATGCTAACAAAATGGATGGTAGTAATAGAAGGCCCTGGTACTATGGATTTTATTTTATATACAAGAGACTTGCCCAAAGGTAAGATTTTATGAGGTTCAGTGGTTGATACGCTCCTCCAAAGTTTCCTTAATAAATAAAAAAAGGAATCAAACCTTTTCAAGATGGAGCAAAACAAGACGTTTACTGAATGTATTGTGTGTAATATGGTTAATAATTGAGCCCGAAATACATACTAGCTACATTCTGTTATAAATAGACACAAATAATATTGAACAGAAATGTCTATAAATTTTCCAGATAAACTACAGAATTAAACAACTTACATGAGCAGCAGATGGAGATGGGAATTAAGAGCTAGGAAGAAAGCGGCGGGGGGAGGTCCACTCTGTTCTTTCCTTTGCGAGTTCTGCTTCCGTTGCTACTGTGTTGTGTTAAAGGACTGCTGTGTATTTAAATTCTCGGTACCATGAGTTCTTTGGGAAAACAGAGGTAGATAAAACCAATAAATACATCTCAGGAACGAAAACATTGCTACTGCATCAAGCCATCTGACAAAAAAGGAAGAAGTCAATCTTGAACAATCTTGAACAAGGAAGTCCCAGGAGAAAAAAAAAATTGAAAAACAAAAGATAACGTCATGAATTTTCAAAGATTTTGATTGATTTTTTTCCCTTGTTTTATTGTAGTTACGTAAATTGCACGTTGTTTTATGCTCTCCAGTGGGAAGTCACCCATGGCTGACCCTCCGGAACACAGCCTACCCAAGTCTGTTGCTGCTGCCTGGTACCATCCGGTCAGGTCCGGCTCACAGCCATCCAGCACACAACAGAAGCATTTTAATCCTGTGCAACAACTCTGTCAACACATTCTGTTGATGTTCTTCCTTTTTGTCATCAGCTCTCTTCTTTTCCAAGCAGGATGCTTTTCTAAAGGGACTTGCCCAAAGTCTTTTGGGGTGGAAAGTACAATATTTGTTATCTGCAAAGAAGGGAGAGTAAACATGAGTATAACAGAAAGACTTTTCATTTAAAATAATTTATCTTCTAAGTCGTCACCAGAAAGAATTCATTTATTGGCTCTGATTAAAGAGGGAAGACAGAACCTTGTTGAAATTTGAGAATAGTACATCTTATTCTGTACTCTTCACCAACTTGTCTGTAATAATTGTGATTTCTATTTTTAAAGAGGAGTTGGTAATGGACATTGACCTTAGAAATGTGCAACAAATAATTCCCATGATACTTGCTACAGTACTTGGTGTTTCCTGCAAGATCGTATTGCATTTGATTGCAGAAGAAATATCAAATCCTAACAGAAAAAGGTGATTTCCACTATTATACCTGGAGGCAAGGATTTTTAGCTCCATCTCACATACTTTGGGCACATGGCCAGGAGGGACCAGGCCGTGGAGAAGGACATCATGCTTAGAAGGGTGGAAGGATAGCACAGGAGAGGAAGACCCAGGATGAGATGGATTGACTCAGTGGCTGGAGAAATGGGATTAGGTCTGTTGGAGAAGAAGTTCAACCAGGATTTAGAAGAGGCATGACACCAGGATTATCACTGTTGATGTCAGATGGATCCTGGATGAAAGTAAAGAATACCAGAAGAATGTCTATTTATGCTTTATTGACTATGCAAAGGTATTTGACTGTGTGGATCATAACAAGTCAGAGTTACCATTGAGAAGAATAGGAATCCCAAATCACTTAATTGTTCTCATGAGAAATCTCTACCTAGACCAAGAGGCTCTTTTGTAAATAGAGCAAAGGCAAACAAAATGGTTTAAAATTAAGAAGAGAGTGTGTCAGGGTTATATTCTCTTTCCATACTTATTCAATCTGTATGCTAAACAAACATGAAGAAGAATGTGCCATCAAGATCAGAGGAATACTCATCAATAACCTGTGTTATACAGATGACATAACCTTCTTTGATGAAAGTGAGGAGGACTTGATGAAGTTGTTGCAGAAGATTAAAAAAAATACAGCCTTCAATATGGATTGCACCTCAATCTCAAGAAAACAGAAGTTCTTGTCACTGGGTTATAGGGAACAAAATGATAGATGGTGATGAGACATCTTCATCTTACTTGGATATCTTACTTGGATCCATAATCAACACCTTTGGTACCAACAGTCAGGAAATCAGGAGACGTATATTGCACAAGAAAGTCTGTAGTCAGGGACCTCTTCAAATTATTGAAGAGTAGTGATGTCAGTTTGAGGACTAAGGTACATCTGATTGGGACCATGGTCTTTCTGATCACTTGCTATGCATCTGAGAGCTGTAAAATGAATAAAGATGACATAAGAAGAACTGATATCTTTGAGCTGTGGTGTTGGAGAAGAGTACTGAACATCCCATGGACGGCCAAAAGAACAAACAAATAGATCGTAGAGAAAGAGTAGCCAGAGTGCTTCTTGGGGGCAAAGATGATAAAGCTTCACCAAACATACTTCTGGCATGTTGCTCAGAGAGGCTATTTTTTAGGAGAGGGCCATCATGCATAGAACGGTGGAGGGACGATAACGGAGAGCAAGATACTCAACCAGGTACACTGACACAGTGCCTGGCACAATGAGCTCTAATGTATCAGGAAGTGTGAGGGCAGCACGCGATAGGACACGGTTCAGATGTGTTGTTCACAGAGTCACTAAGGGTCATGCTCAACTCAATAACGCCTAAAACCAACAACACGCAGATGAAAGTTAGACAATGAATAAAGAAGACTAAATATGAAGTGTGGTGTTTCCAAAGAGTACTGAATATACCATGTCCTGCCAAACGAACAAATATGTCTTGGAGGAAGGCAACAAGGATGCTCTGTAGCGGCAAGGATGGTGAATCTTGGTCGCAGGTACTTTGGACACATTATCAGAAAGAATCTGTCCTGGAAAAAAAGACAGTATACACATAAAGGTATAGAATCATCAAAGGAGAGGAGGACCTTTGAACCAGATGGACTGGCAAAATAACTGCAACAATGGACTTGAGCATGACAGAGATCCTGAGAAGGGTGCAGCATAGGGCAAGGCTCAGATTTGTTGTTCATAGAGTTACTATGGATTGTACTTGGCTCAGTGGCACCTAATAATGAAAACCAAACCAAAGTTTGTGTGATCAATGCAAATGTGGCTTAATACTTTATAATACTTTCCTATATAAGTTGGTTGATGATACTTTATAATGTTTTCCCACCAGCAGCCGGGAAATTAAAAAGATGTATTACTATGGGAAAGTCTGCTGTTAGAGACCTTTCTAGAGTAGTGAAGTGCAATGATATCAATGTGGAGACTAAGGTGTGCCTGATGATCCAGGCCACTGTCTTTGCAGTCACTTACTATGCATCAAAGAGCTGGACCATGACTTGGGATGATAGAAGGAGAATTGATGCCTTTGAGCTGTGGTGCTGGAGAAGACTATTGAATATACTATGATCTGCTAAGAAAATGAACAGGTTTGTCCTAGAGAGGGTGAGACCAGGCTGCTCCTTGGAGACAAGGATTCTGAAGCTTCATCTAACATACTTTGGGCATGTTGCAAGAAGGGCCCAGTCCTTAAAGAGGGACATCATGTTTGGGAGGGTGAAGGGACAGAACAGGAAAAGAAGACCCTCTATGAGATGGATTGATTCAGTGACTGGGGTAATGGGGGTAAAAGTGTCACAGATAATGAGATTGTCACAGGATAGAGCAGGGTTCAGGGCTGTTGTACATAGGGTCACTATGAGTCACAGGTGACTTGATGGCACATGAACAACAATAAAAACAACAACATATAAATTAGTTGATGAGTCTTCCTCTGATCTGACTCCACATCATTCCCATAAAGTTCTGTCTCCCCAGTGATTTGTTCCACTTACATATTAGAAAAGTATGGGAATAGGATGCATCCCTGCCATACACCTTCCCTGATGTTCATGCAGTGTTTCCTTGTTCTGCTCCGATGTCTGTATCGTGACGCAAGTCTAGGTTTTACACGAGCACAATCAAACGTTTTGGAATTCCCAGTCTTCGCCAGGTTAGCCACAATATTGTGATCCACACAGTCAAATGCCTTTGCGCAGTCAATGAGACACAGATAGACATTCCTCTGGTACTCTCTGATTTCAGCTAAGATACCTCCTCTAACATTGGTTATATTGTCCCTAGTGGCACGACCTCTTCTAAAACCAGCCTGTACGTCTGGTAGTTCTCTGCGGATATACTGTTCCAGTTGTTTTTTTTTAAAAAAATAATCTTTAATACTATCTTGCTTGCATGTGATATTAGTAGTTTTGTTCAATAATTTCCACATTCTGCCAGATTACCATTTTTTTAGAATGGGAATAAATATGGATCGCTTCCAGTCAGTTAGCCAGGTATTGTCCTCCAGATTTCTTGGCACAACCTGGGGCTGATCTGTTTGTTCAAATATGTCAATTGTCTGCCATCATTTCCTGGGGTTGCATTATGCAAATGATACAACTTTTCTCCCTGAAATTAAGGAGGACCTGCATTTG
>NW_006399985.1:722076-735127 GCF_000299155.1 Elephantulus edwardii | reverse complement strand
CATCACCATAGGCTCTGGCTCAAATGCTATTTCATTAAATGCTTCTGTATCTGCCAATTCCTTTCTATATAGTGACTCAGTATATTCCTTCCATCTTCTTTTGAAGAAATTATATTTTGAATAGAAATTATATTCTTATATTTTTATGTTATTGTCATGACATCCTTTTCATTCAAATATATATTGCTATGATTACATTTTTATTTAAATATAATTTGAAATTTGTTCTTACAAGAAGACCTTTTCTGGGAGCATTATTTATTTGCTTTAGAAAATGCTTAGAGTTTTTATTTACTCTTTTAGAAAACATACCTAGTATTTAAAGAAAACTTTATAATCACAAACCTTTTCTACAGAAACTATATTAATTACATTTAAAAATATAGCTAAGTCTACATTTAAGAGGCTAAAAAATTTCAGAATGAAGATTGATAGTAGATGGTATGATGCACCCAGGGGACACTTCTTTCAGAACCACTTCTATTCATTCTACCAGATGCTTGCTGAATCTGCCTATGGTACCTTTGCTCAGTCAACCAGAGCTAATGGGGAAGCCTTGCCTCTTTAAAGAAATAGGAAAATAATTAAAATGTCAAGCACATTGTCTTGGAGTCAGAACAGACTCATAGCTGATCCTCCGGCAGGTTTTCAGAAGCTGTAAATCACACAGGAGGAGATTGTTTTAATTCCTCCCCTAGAGAACATATCTTGCATCGTCCAACCCTTGATCTGACAGCTTGTGTCTGGAGGTTTCTTGGCTTCTGTGATTCCAAAGACGTCAACTGCTGACAATTTCTTGTGCTGTGACCAGTATCTCCTAAGTTTAGTGGTAATGTCTCCGAAGGGAGGGTGATGTGTCCTATAGAACTGGTGTATAGATTGTATTTTTCTTGGCTCAGCCTTGGGGTTTCTGTACCTGTAAGTGTGGCAAAACTTTTCCCCACTATTCACTTCTCTATTGGCTGGCCCCAGTTCCGCCCACAGAATGGAAGATAAATGCTAAAGGGATTTGGTAGAAGTGAAGGGGTATCTTGGTGGAAGGTGGAGCTGGGAAACAAGTAGGCCAAGACACTGGGCCAAGGGCAGGGACAACACTGTATCTAATGGTTAACTCCACGATGAGGGATTTATCTTTCACTGCTCTATCAATTACTTGTCTGTCAGATACTCCTCTAAATATGAACATTCAGATTAAGACAGACTAGGAAGAAGGATTGGCCATCCAATTCTGAAATAGCAGGCCTCCGAAAACAGAACGTGTGTACAACAGAACACACGTAGACTAACAGAGAGGGCAACTGAGGTAGAACTTTCAAGTATGGAAATACAAAGGAAGAGGAATAGTTGTAAGCAGACACTAGTGATTGGAACATGGAATGTGAGAACCATGAATGTAGAAAAATTAGATATTGTTAAGAAAAAAATGGAATGCATAAATATTGACATACTAGACATTGGAGAGATGAGATAGACCAGCATGGGGCATTTTGAGTCAGATGATCATATGATAATATTACTCCGGAGATGAAAAGGTGAGGAAAAATGGAGTTGCTTTCATAGTTAAAAAGGTAATTTCTAGATCCGTCTTGAACTACAACATGTGAGTGACAGGATAATATCCATATGCTTACAAGGAAGTCCAGGGAATACCACTATCATTCAGATATATGCACCAACAACCAGAGCCAAAGAAGAAGAAATAGATGATTTCTACCAACTTTTTTTTCCAAAAAATTAAAGGGACAATCATGAAATGACTTCAAGGACATCATACATGACAAAATCAGAAGGATATTTAAAAATGGGGGAAAACAGATAATAACCAAAAGAGATATCAGAAAGAATTCTGAAACGTGCGCTTAAACACAGAGTAACTAAAGCAAATAAGCAAAATGATGAACAGATTTCAAAGGGCAACTGAAGAAGTTGTTGTTGTTGTTGTTGTTGTTGTTAGGTGCCATCGAGTTAAGTACTTCTGGGAAAGGTGGAGGGTCAGCAGAGGAGAGGAAGACTCTCAGCCAGGCAGATTGACGATGAGACTGCTGCAATGGGCTCTTGTGTGTCACGATGTGTGAGGATGGTGCAGGATAGAACAGGGTTCGGATCTTTTGTTCACAGGATCGCTAAGGTCGAACTCCCAGCTTCATGTCACCCACAGAAACCCTTAGTATTGCAACTAGAATGAAACACTTGCATAATTGTGCCCATTTCAAAGAAAGTTGATCAACACAATGTGTAAAAAGTAGAACAATATCATTAATAGCACAGGTAAATAAAATCTTGCTGAAGATCAATTTTAAAATCAAGTTGCAGCAATACATTGACAGAAAACTATTAGAAATTCAAGAAGGGTTCAGAGGAGGATTTGGAACAGGGATATTATTGGTTCACTAACAGCAGAAACTACCACCACACATGTTCCTCTGATTTTGAAGGCCTATTATTTCAGAAGTGGATGGCAATCCTTCTTCCTAGTTAGTCTTATTTTTTGTTATTCATTTTTATTTTCTATTGGTTTGCACTCAAAATTCGTATACATTGTGCTTAATTTATATACATACACACATTCCTAGTCTGTCTTAATCTGATAGCTCTGATGCAACCTGTCTACCCTGGGTGACCCTTCTGGCACTTGAAACACCGGCGGCACGGTATCCAGCATTACAGCAACCCAAAAGCTACACCAGGACCATAGACTGACAAACAAGTGCTGTACTAATGTTGTTGTTCTGTGCCATTGAGTCACCTGTAAGGCATAACAACCCTATGTACAATAGCTCTGAACCCTGCTCTATTTTGAGTCAATCTCACTGACTCCAATACATCTACCCTCATTACAACAGTTACTGCATCAATCCATCTCATCTAGGTTCTTCTTGCCCTGCACTGTCCCTACACCCTCCCAAACATGATGTCCTTCTGCAAGGACTGGTGCCTCATGGCCAAGTATCCAAAGTGTGTGAGACAGAACTTCAAAATCCTTGCCTCCAAAAAGATGTTTGATTTCACCCTAAGACAGACCTGTTTGTTCTCTTGACAGTCTATGGTACGTCCAAGACTCTTCTTCAGAACTACAATTCAAAGACATCAATTCTTCTGCTGTCATAATTATTCATTCTTTGGCTCTCCAAAGCATAACAAGTAATTACGAAGACCACAGCCTGGATCAGATGCACCTTAATCTCTAGACTGACATCGTTGCTTTTTTAGCACTTTGGAGAGGTCCCTCACAACAGACTTCTCCAATGAAATTCATCTTTTTATTTCCTGACTGCTGGTGCCAAAAGTTGATTGTGAAGCCAAGTAAGCTGAAGTTGTTTACAGTCTCAATCTCCTCTCCATCTATAATGATGCTGTCAATTTGCTCAGTGGTGGGAATCTTTGTTTTGGCTTTTTTTTTTATAAATATATTGAGCTTCAATCCGTTTTGAAGACTATAGTCCTCAGCCTTCTACAGCAAAAGCTTCAGGTCTCCTCAGTTTCAGCAAACAAGGTTGTGTCATCTGCAGAACACAGCTTGCTGATGAGACTTCTTTTAATCTTGATGCCACATTCCTCCTGAGGTCCAGCTTCCCAAATGATCTGTTCCCCATACAGATTGGAAAGGTATGGAGACAGGACATATCCCTGACTTACGCTTGCCTGATTTTGAACCATGCAGGACTTCTTTACTCTGTTCTGATGATTGCTTCCTGGTCCGTGGACAGATTTTGCAAGAGCACAAACAAGTGTTCTGGGATCCCCTTTCTTCTCAAGGTTAGCCACAATTTGTAGTGATCCACACAGTCAAATGCCTTTGCAGAGTCAATGAAACACAGATAGACATTCCTCTGGTACTCTAAATCTTTAGTTTGGATGATCTTCAGCAAAATTTTGCTTGCATGGGTTATTAACTATATTGTTCCATAATTTCCATATTCTGTTGGGTCATGTAGAAAACTCTATGTACAATAGAACTGTACTAACGGAAGCAAACAATTAACAAGCAAGCCTATACAAACTCAAGATATAAAGCAATTGGCAGCATGCAAACCATTCCCAATATGTTAAATTGACACATGATGATGTACCTCCAACAATAAGCCCTAAAGACAATCAGATGTACAAATACCATGGTGCAGAGCGCTCATTTCTGACCCCAACTGAAGCCCAGGCCGATGCCGCAGGACCTTGTTCTGGATGGTTGTATTTGGGACATACAGCATCTCAGCTGCCTCTTAGTACTGCGGCTTGGCACAGGTCACTCTGCCCTTTTCATTGCCTGTGGACCTCTTCCCCAGGCCTCAGGACACTGGGCAGGGCCACAGCTGCCCTTATCATTCATGTGCAAGTTCACGTTGAAGCTGCAAAAAGCCCTAAAAATAGACCAAAGGAACCAAAAAACTTGCTTCTAGCTCACTTGAATTTAAGAATTCTATCAAGAACATTTAAAAATTTTTTAAAAAGTGCACTGGGGGAGGAGAGAAAGAGGAAGAGGGGTTAAAAATGTACAACAATGAGGGAAGGAAAATTTAACTTTTCTGTAAACTTTCATTAAAATTACAATTGTTGTTGTCGTTTTAAATGCTGTTGGGTCATAGATGACTCATAGCAACGCTATGAATGAAAGACCTGAACACTTGTGTAACTTTCATTGTTTCTTCACATCCCAGGGTTTCCAGAGACAAGCTATTTCTGAAGAGGATGTTACTTCTGCTTCCAAGCTTGTTTTAATTGGGGAGCTCCACCAAACACTGTCCACCATGGGTAACCATTCACCTTTGGCACATCAGTGTCACAGTGTTTAGCATCACAGCAACTACGAGTTACCTCTGTAGAGCAAATGGACAGACCAGGGTTATACCACTTAGAAGAATGTTTGACCAAAAACAAGTAAAACCGGGCCCAGGGGCCCAAATTAGTTTTTAAATAGGAGGCCAAATACAATCAACTCACATCCAATAGCAAGTAAACATTCCATCCTAATAAACAAAATTATAAAGAGAAAGAAAGAAACTGACTATTTATGTTCGGTAATCTGCTGTCAGGAACCTCTTTAATAAAGTACTAAAAAGCCAGGAAAAAAGAAAAACCAAAAAAAAGCTGAGCAGATGAGCAGATTTCCAAGGGCAGCTTAAAAGAATAAAGCAGAATATTATAACAAAATGTTACAAAAAGCTAAAGCCAGAGTAAAAAATGAAAGAGCTCACTCAACACCTCCAGCTGAAAGAACTGAAAAATAAATTCAAGCCTTGAGTTACAACACTAAGATTCTGTGGGCAAAATCTTTAATGATCCAGGAAGCATAAAAAGAAGAGAAAGGGCATATACATTGTCACTGTACCAAAAAAAAATGAAAGCGAGAGAGGGGGAAAAAAACCAGCAACTGGCTGACACTAAAAAATTTCAGGGAGTATCACAACGACCAAGAGAGAGCTACATTGGCCTAGTGGAAAGGAAGCTGTGCTACCAAGCCGGAGGTGGGTGATTGTCATCTGTGGCCCTCGGGCCAGGTTCAAATTGTTTTCCTGGCAAACATTCTTCTAGGTGGTATAGCACTTCTGTGCGTTGCTGTACAGAGGTAACTCGTGGTTGCTGTGATGCTGAAGCCTGTGACAGTGATGTGCCAATCGTGGTAATGGGTACCCATGGTGGACAGTGTTGGCTGGAGTTTCCCGACTAAATCAAGCCTGGAAGCAGGAGCGGCATCCACTTCCGAAATGGCTTGCCTCCGGAAACTCTATGTACGAACAGTGCTCAGGCTGTTCGTTCATAGGGTCGCTATGAGTCATCTACGATTCGACGGCATTAAACAACAACAACAACAACAACATATGAACAAAGGTAATAAAGGAAGAAGTTGAAGCTACACTGAAGGCACTGACCAAAAAAAAAAACAACAAAAACCAAACACCAAAACCCAAAAACACCAAATCCCAGGAATCATTGTGATACCAACTGGCTGGTTTCAACTAAGAGATACAAATTTAGGTGTGCTCACTAGTTTATGCCAGGAAATTTGGAAGAGAGCTCTCTGGTCTACCCATTCCCCAGAAAGGTGGCCCAACAGAGTGTGGAAATTATAGAACAATATCGTTACATGCAAGCAAAATACTAGTGAAGATCATAAAAAATTGGCTAGAACAGTAGGTTTATAGGGAAATGCCAGGTGTGCAAGTGCAGTTTAGAAAAGGTAGTAGCACCAGAAATATAAATGCAAATGTCAGATAGCTAGATCCTGGTTGAAAGCAGAGAACACCAGAAAAATGCCTGTGTGTTATTGACTGCAATAACATTCGACTGCGGAGCAGAACAGACTATGGCTAACATGGGAAGGATGAGAATCCTGTGACACTTAATTGTGCATATGCAAAAGTTATACCTAGAAGCTGTTGTCTGAACAAAGCAAGGGAACACTGTTGTTGTTAATTGCCGTCGAGTCGTAGGCGACCCTATTAACAAAAGACCTAGACACTTGTATAACTTTCGTTGTCCTTTCTCCAGGTTCATAGGGTTTCCGGAGGCAAGCCATTTCAGAAGTGGATGCCACTCCTGCTTCCAAGCTTGTTTAAATCGGGGAGCTCCAGCAAACACTGTCCACCATGAGTAATCATTATCACATTTGACACATCAGTGTCACAGTGTTTAGCATCCCAGCAACCATGAGTTACCTCTGTATAGCAATTGGACAGACCAGGGCTATATGACCTAGAATAATGTTTGACCAAAAGTAATTAAAAACAGGTCTGAGGGTCACAGATTAGAGTCACCCACCTTTGGCTTGGTAGAATCATTTTCTGTCCACCAGGCCAAATGATCTCTCTCTATGCTGTTGTTGTTGTTAAGTGCTGTCGAGTCGTAGGCGACTCAGAGATCCTATGAGCGAAAGACCGGGACACTTGTATAACTTTCATCTTTTCAGGAAGCATGGCTCTCAGGATTGTATCTTTTCTCCATACCCATTCCATCTACATACTGAGAAAATAGTTCATGAAGGTGGATTCTAGGAAGAGAAATGTGGCATGAGGATCAGCGGAAGACTCATCAACAACTTGTGCTTTGCAGACAACACATCCTTGAAACATTCGCTGCAGAATATCAAGGACTAGTCTTCAGTACACATTACATTTCAATAACAAGGAACCAAAGGGGCCAAAACCAGCATCATGATAGACGGATAACGGGGTGAAGTTGTCAATAATGTTTTCTTCCTTGGATCAACATTCAATACCTTTGGCACCAACTGTCAGGAGATCAGGAGCTGCATTGCATTGGGAAAGTTCTCTCTCAAGGACCTCTCCAAAATAGTTAAGAGCAGCGATGTTAACTTGAAGACTAAAATGCACCTAAGCGTGTCATGACTCAGGCCACGGTCTTTTCAATCACCTACTACTCATCAGTGAGCAGGACATTGAATAAGGATGACAGAAGAGTTGATGCCTTGGAGTTGTGACGCTGTAGAAGAATACTGAAGATTCCATGGACTACCAGAAGAACAAACAGAGATGTCTTGGGAAAAGTGCAACCATAGTGCTCCTTGGAGGCAAAGCTGAGAAAGCTCTGTCTTTCATATGTTGCTTCGATAGGCTATTCCTTGGCAAGGGATCTGATGTTTAGAAAGGTAGAGGGTTAGCCAAAGAGGAGAAGACCTCAATGAGATGGACCGACAATGTGTGTAGCAACGGGTTCAAGCGTGTCAGAGATAAAGAGGATTGCACAGGATAGAACAGGGTTCAGATCTGTTGTTCACAGCAATGACTTAAGATTTGACTCAAGAGCACCTAACAATGACAACATATTTTCTTCTCTTTTTCATTTTTTTTCAGTCCCTGGTCGCACAGTGGTTAAGTACTGAGTTGTTAACAGAAAGGTCGGCACTTAGATCTCAACTTTTCTGAGGAAGAAAGATGCAGCAATGTGATTTGTTGGTGTTGTGAGTTCTGACATGTGGAGCAGAAGGAAGTGCTTCCTAGTTCTTCGTCCTCTGACCCATTGCCTTGTTCGAATCCACCCCTGCTACAACATGCCAGTTACTCTTGCTGAGGGCCCTTCTTCTTTTTTCTGACCATCTACTTAACATTCATGTTGTCTTTTTTTTTCTCCAGGAGCTAATTCCTTCTGATAATAGGTGCAAAGTACATGCAATGAAATGATTACAACCTTGGAAATTTTCTTTATTATTGTTGCTATGAATCAAAATTCATCTGATAGCAATGGAAGATAACTTTTTCATCATTTTTGAAGTGTTTCTGGAAACAGACTTGAAAAACATTTACTTGAACAAAGCTCAGTGCAATGCTTCTAGGTTAATTGCTTTGTTTTAATTCAGGGTTTGTTTGGTTTTTTTTTGCATTGTTACTATACTTTATTTAAATGAAACTATGATAATACAGAGAAGAGCTGTATTATGTGACAGCTGTCCAGAATCTTTGTGAATCAAGTGCCAATTCAGTTTTGTTTCTTGTAGATTCTAGTCAATCTAGATCTTGATTTAACTACTACGGTTAACCTACATGAACTGAAAAAGTGATGATTCTTTTGTATCCCCTCTATTTCTTAAATTTTCCTGGGTTGGCCTTCTCCCTATCATCTGGGTTTCAGGTCTACTGCATAATAAATATATCATAACAAGTGCATATTGAAAAACTCATAAGTGTACATTGGGAATAATCCGTTTAAATTTTTTAAAGTTTTTTTTGTTAATACATTGTTGATTTTGTTCCGTGTCACCGAATTGACTATGACTCATAGCAGTACTGTCAACAACTGACACTTTGTCCTGTCCCACAGTACATTAGTTTACACTAAAATGTTACACATTTGGGGATATAAAATTCTGTGTCTTAAATGTACTTTCTGATTCCACTTGTCAAACAAGCTCATTTCTTAGGGTGTTAATTTCAAGATTTTTAACATATAGTCTTGAAACACTACAGTGGTATCTTTTCTCAGAGCAAAGTATGAGTTGACAATTCAAAGACATACCTTTTTCTGAATGGTGTATTGTTAAGAGAAATACCTGTGAACAAAAGGTGGAAGTAACTTCTCTGGGAATCAGATATCACAGATAGAGAAAAAGAATGGCAAAGAGAATATAGGCGCAGAGTCTCAGCTTGAATGACATCTCAAAGACAAGATGGGATTTCACCATTTTCAAAACATTGCATTTGTGCTCTGCTTTAAAGAATTGTTCCATTTTTAATTCAAATGATCAGAAATATCCAAAGTTTGAATATATGCAATGAGTCTATATTTAATCCAGGGTAATAGAAATACTATTATAGTATTCAGTCAGTAACTATGTTTTTTTTTTTTAATATTTCTCTTTTCAGGCATATTTCATAGATTAGTTTTACACACGTTGTTGTTGTTGTTGTTGTTGTGTACCATTGAGTCACATGGAACTCATCACGACCCCATGTACAGCAACTCTGAAGCCTGCTCTGTCCTGAGCCAGTCTCATCGATTCCAACACACCAATCCCCCGTTGCCCCAGTTACTGTATCAATCCATCTCATCCTGGGTCTTCCTTGCCTGCGCTGTCCCTCCACCCTTCTGAGCATGATGTCCTTCTCCAAGGACCAGCCTCTCCTAGCCACATGGCCAAAGTATGTGAGGCAGAGCTTCAAAATCCTAGACTCCAAGGAGAAATTTGGTTTCATCCTATCCAAGACAGAGCTATTTGTTTTCTTGGTGGTCCATTCAAAGCTCTTCTCTAGCACCACAATTTGAAGGCATCAGTTCTTCTCTCATCGTCAGTCATTGTCTGTTTTCTGATGCATGGCAAATAATTGCAAAGACCATGGCCTGAATTAGCCACACCTTAGTCTCTAGACTGACATCGTTGCTTTTCAGTACTCTGGAGAAGCCCCGGAGAGCAGATTTTTCCAGAGCAATATGTCATTTGATTTCAAGACTGCTGGTGTCAAGAGTGTTGGTTGTGGAACCAAGCAAGCCGTAATTGTTTTACATATGTTGTTGTTGTTGCTGTTGTTATTATGTGACATCAAGTCACTTGCGACTCATAGCCACCCTATGAACAACAGCCCTAAACCCTGCTCTATCCTGTGCCAACTTCATTCTCTCCAACACACCCACCCCGATTTTCCTAGTCACTGAATCAAACCAACTCATACAGGGACTTCTTTTCCTGCGCTGTTCCTCCACCCTCCCAAGCATGACGTCCTTCTTCAGAATCCTTGCCTCCAATGAGCAGCCTGATTTAACCCTCCCCAGGGTGAACGTGTTCATTCTCTTAGCAGTCCATGGTATACTCAATATCTTCTCAAACACCAGCTCAAAGGCATCAATTCTCCTTCTAGCCTCCCTAGTCATTGCCTAACCCTCTAATGCATAGCAAGTATCAGGCGTACCATAGTCTCCAGACAGACATCATTTCTCTTCAGTACTTTGGAGAGGTCCCTAACAGCAGACTTACCCATCGCAATACATCTTTTAATTTCCTGGCAGTTGGTGCCAAGTGTTGACTGTGGAGCTACGCAGACTGAAGCTGTGAACAATCTCAATCTCTTCACCATCCATCCTGATACTGCAAATTGGTCCAGAGGTGAGAATTTCTGTATTCATGACTTTGAGCCTCAATCCATATTGAAGGCTGCAGTCCCTGACCTTCCACAGGAAGTGCTTCAGGTCCTCCTCAGTTTCAGCAAGCAGGGTTGTGTCATCCGCATAACACAGATTATTGATAGATCTTCCTCCAATCCTGATGGCACACTTCTCCTTATACAGCCCAGGCTCCCAGAAAAATCTGTTCTGCATATAGACTGAAAAGATATGGAGAAGAACACATCCCTGGCATACACCCTTCAGAATTTTGAACGGTGCAGTGCTTCCTTGCTCTGTTCTGAAGACTGCCTCCTGATCCAAGTATAGGTTTCTCATTAGCACGATCAAGTGTTCTGAGATTCCCATTCTTCTCAGAGTCAGCTACAGTTTGTTATGATCCACACAGTAAAACGCCTTTGCATAATCAATGAAATACAAATAGACATTCCTCTGGTACTCTCTGCTTTCAACCAAGATCCATCTAACATTAGCTATAATATCATAGTACCACAACCCTGTCTAAACCCAGCCTGGACTTCTGGCAGTTTTCTGCCCATGTGCTGTTCTGGTTGTTTTTGGATAATCTTCAGCAGAATCTTGCTTACATGTGATATCAATGAGATTGTTTGATAATTTCTGCTCTCTGTTGAATCTCCTTTCTTTGGAATGGGAACAAATATAGATCTCTTGTTGTTCTTTCTTATTGAAAATACTAGAATCCTGAAGTAAAGGTGAAATATGAGAGCCACAATAAATTTAATCGTATTATTAACCAATGTCTAAAAACTAAGGTAAAGTAATATAAACATCTGGAAATGTATTGAAGTATGTAAAGCTGGGTGTAAAATGTTTGGGCATT
The DNA here is from genome assembly GCF_000299155.1 of Elephantulus edwardii. Taxonomy (NCBI): domain Eukaryota; kingdom Metazoa; phylum Chordata; class Mammalia; order Macroscelidea; family Macroscelididae; genus Elephantulus; species Elephantulus edwardii. The sequence continues at coordinate 723,723 of NW_006399985.1, read as the reverse complement.
TTTTTTATTTTGTTAACAATCAAATGTAAACTGATTGGACTTTTTTAATTTTTTTTATTTTGTTAACAGTCAGCCAGGGGCTCAAAGTCCCACAACCTGGTGGGCAGACCTTTGTGTATAAAAGTCGATTGTGTCCTGCCTGAGAGTGAGTTTCCAGCTTGGAACAGTTGGATCCTGGAAACTAAGTTGTTTTTTATTTACTTGAAAGGTGGGTGTAAATATTTGGGTGTCTTCTATTCTGGTAACAATCAAGTGTAAGCTGATTGGCCATTTTTTAAATTTGGTTGAAAATCAGTTGTGAGCTAGAAGCCTCTTGTTTAAGGAATCAGGAACTTATAGACAGGCCTTTGTATTTAAAAGTTGCTTGGTGCTAATTGTGTTTAGGGAAAACATTGTCCTAAGTGGTACAGCATTTGCCTGTCAGCTTGCTGTACTGAGATAACATGGGGTTGCTGTGATATTGAAAGTTGTGCCACTGGTGTGTCAAATGCCATAGGATTCTCCATGGTGGACAGGTTTTGGTGGAGCTCCATGATTAAGACAAACTAGTAAGTAGGATGAGACATCTACTTCCTAAATAGCAGGCCTTTGAAAACCCTGTGAATACAAAAAGAAGAGGATAGTCATAGTAGTGTAGTGGCAGAGCCTAGACGGAAAGTCTGTTGAAATCAGGAAAAACAAAAACAAACATCATTTAATGATTTGAACATGGATTGTACTAGATTGAATGCTAGAAAACTGGAAATTGTTATAAGTGAAATGTATTGCATAAGCATCAACACATTAGGCATTAGTGAGATTATGTGGACCAGCTTTGGCCACTGTGAATCAGATAATCATATGTGATACTCTGCAGGAAATAAAAAACAGAACAAGAATGATGGTAATGCATTCATAGTTTAAAAGTCAATTTTCAAAACGACTATGAGATATCATCTTACCCCAGTAACAATAGCAAAATTTAACAGAATAGCAAGCAACAAATGCTGGCAAGGTTGTAGAGAAACTGGAACCCTTATTCACTGTTGGTGGGACTGTAAAATGGTACACCCACTGTGGAAAGCAGTGTGGCGCTTTCTCAAAAAGTTACAAATAGAGATACCATTTGACCCAGCAATTCCACTACTGGGAATATACCCCAAAAAGACCATAATTACCACCCAGCAGATATATGCACACCCATGTTTATCATGGCTTGGTTCACAAAAACAAGAAGTTGGAAACAACCTAAGTGCCCATTAACAAACGAATGGATAGAGAAACTGTGATATATTCACACAATGGACTACTACGCTACATTGACAACCAAGGAACTCATGAAATATTATTCATAATGGGTGACGCTGGAGGACATTATGCTGAGTGAAATATCTCAGTCACAAAAGGACAAATACTACATAGTACCACTGTTGTAGAACAGGACTGACATTAAGACTGAAAAAAACTGAATAAATGATGTATACTGCATTGAAACAGATGAGGGAGAGAACAGTTTAAACGCGATATATGATTGGGTATTATGGTTATGACAAGACTCCAGAATGAAGGTTGTATAATGGAATGTACTCTGAGCAGGGAAATTGTATACCAATGAAGGAATTTTTCTTTTACATTTCAAAGAGAAGAGCAAACGGGGCGGGGGGGGGG
>NW_006399985.1:719638-720888 GCF_000299155.1 Elephantulus edwardii | reverse complement strand
AAGAGAGGCACACCCTCAATGAGATGGATTGATTCAGTGATTGGTAGGTGTGTCAAAGACAATAAGATTGCCATAGGACAGAGCAATGTTTAAGGCTGTTGTACTAACGGTCTCCATGAGTAGCAGGCAACTCAATGGCAAATAACAACAAAACAATAGTGCTCCTTCATCTGGGCCCAAAGAAGAAGAAACTGAGATTTGCAGTCTGAATATGACCAAACAGTCAATCAAGGTGTGTCAAAGTTGGTGACTGGAATGCAAAAGCAGGAAACAGTGAATAAGGAATAGGAGCTGGAAAAAGCGGATTTGGTGACAAAAATGAGGCTGAATTTTATAATTACAATTTTGTGTTTACAATGACTTACTCATTGCAAAAACCTTTTTCAAAAGACACAAATGATAACTATACACATGGGTCTCACCTGAAGGGTTGCATAAAAACGTGATTGACTGCAATTGTGGAAGAAATCATTGGAGAAGCTCAGTATCAGCACTCAAAACTAGGTCAGGGTGAACTGTCAGTCAGATCATCTATTACTCATATGCAAGTTCAAATTGAGGCCAAAAAAATATTAAAAATAAGTCCACAGGAACCAAGAAATTATCTTGAATCAATTCAATCTGCATTTCAAGATCATCTTAAGAAAAGGTTTGAGGCATTGAACACCAATGAAGGAAGACTGAAAGACTTGTGGAGTGATATCAAGGATATTACCCAGAAAGAAAGCAAAAGGTCAACACAAAAACAGAAGAGAAAAAAAAATCAAAAGAGCACACTGGAGCATTGTGAAGCCAAAACAAAAGGAAAACATTAAGAAGTAAAAGAGCTGAACAGATTTTAAAGAGCAGCTAGGGAGGACTGAGCAAAATATTGTATGTAAATATTCAAAGAGCTATAATTGGAGAATAAAAAGAGAAGAACTCACTCTGCGTTTCTCAAGCTGAGATAACTGAAAAAATATTTAAGCCTTGAGTCACAATATTGAAAGGTGCTATGGGCAATATATTGAATTACTCAGGAATTATCAAAAGAAGATGGAGGGAATACATAGAATCACTGTACCAGAAAGAATTTATTGACACGAAAAAAATATAGGAAGTACCATATACTGAGTCACTGTATCGAAAGGAATTGGCAGACACAGAAGAATTTCATGAAACAACATATATGAGCAAGAGCCCATGGTGATAAAGGAAGAAGTTAAAGCTGCTTTGAAGGAAATAGCAAAAAATAAGGCCCCAGGAATAGA
>NW_006399985.1:714390-718578 GCF_000299155.1 Elephantulus edwardii | reverse complement strand
GGAGGATAGAAGGAGAATTGATGCCTTTGAGCTGTGGTGCTGGAGAAGAATATTGAACATACTATGGACTGCCAAGAAAACAAACAGATTCAACCTAGAGAGGGTTAAACCGAGCTGCTCCTTGGAGGCAAGGATTCTGGGGCTTGTCTGACATGCTTTGGACATGTTGTAAGGAGGGACAGGTCCTTTGAGAAGGACATCATGCTTGCGAGGGTGGAGGGACAGCACAGGAGGGGAAGGCCCTCTATGAGGTGGATTGATTCAGTGACTGGGGTAATCAGGATGGGTGTATCATAGACAATGCGATTGGCACAGGACAGAGCGGGGTTTAAGGCTGTTGTACATAGGGTTGCTATGAGTCTCAAGCGACTCAACGGCACATAACAACAACAACGTGGTTACCAGTTTTCAAGTACAACCCACAGTGAGCCCATCAACAACAGACCTGAACCCTGGACCATCCTCCTCCTGTTGGACACACTCAAGTCCATGGCTGCAGTTCCTGTGTCAATCCATCTGGTTGACCGTCTTCCTCCCTTTCACTGACCATCCATCTTTCCAAACTTAATGTCTCTCACCAAGGAATAGCCTCTCCTAACAACAGGCTCAAAGTATGTGAGACAAAACTTTGCCATCTGACCATTATTTTTCCTGCTGTCCTGACTGCTGGTACCAAGGCTGTTGATTGTGGATCCAAGTAAGATAAAGTCATTGCCAGTGTCAATCTTTTCTCCGTCTATCACGATGTTGCCAATCAGTCTAGTGGTAAGAATTTGTGTTTTCTTGACGTTGAGATGCAATCCGTCTTGAAAGCTGTAGTCTATGATCTTCTGTGGCAAACACTTCCTGTCCTCCTCACTTTTAGCAAGCAAGGTTATGTTATCTGCATAATGCAGGTTATTGATGAGTCTTCCTCTGATCCTGATGCCACCTTCTCCTTCACACAGTCCGGTTTCTCGAATAATTTGCTCAAAATACAGATTAAGTAGCTATGGAGAGAGTATACAACCCTGATGCATATCTTTCAGAATCTTAAACCATATAGTGTTCCCTTGCTTGCTTTGCATCACAAGCAGCCTCTTTGTCAAGGTGAGCACAATTAAGTGTTCTGGCTTTCTTATTCTTCTCAGAGTTAGCCATAATTAGTCATGACTCACACAGTCAACTACCTTTGCACAGTCAATAAAGACAGTTCCTAGTAAACCTTCTATTGAGTTTGAGGCTGTAAATCACTACAAAAGGAGACTGCCCATTAATCTTCTGCCGAGCTGCTGGTGAATTCAAACAGCTAGAACTAAGCAGAGCAATTTGCTACAGGCTACACCGTCATATACAGAGTCAACATGGTGTGAATATGTAAGTTTTGCTGCTATTGCTTTGTTTTTGTTGTTAGTTACCATCAAGTTGAGTATGACCCATAATGATCCTATGAACAACAGATCTTACCCTGTTCTATCCCGTACCACCCTCACATTTCCTAAGACACTCAAACCCATTGTAGCAGTCACTGTGTAAACCCATAGAGTGGAGGGATTTTCCTCTTGTTTGCCAATCATCCACTTTTCCAAGCACCTTTTCCTGGCTTAAAGTCAAGAATACAAGAAGAGTCTATGTAGGTTTTATTGACTATGCAAAACCTAAAAGGCTGTTGTGTGAACAGAGCAATACTTTGTGGTTTGAAATTAAGAGCCACGGTGTCAGTTTAAAGACTAAGGTGCTTCTAATCCAAGCCAGCAACTTTTTCATTACATCCTAAGCATCTGAAAGTTGGACAATGAGTAAAGAAGATACAAGAAGAATCTGTCCTTTAAATAGTGGTGTTGGAAGAGAGGACTGGATATCCCTTGGACTGCCACAAACCAAACAAGTCTGCCGTGAAAAGCGTACAACCAGACTGCTTCTTGGAGGGAAGGGTGGTGAAACTTCATCTCACTTAAACTTCAGGTGTTATTTTCAGAGGGAACCAATCCTGAGAGAAAGACATCATGCTGGGAAAGGTGGTGGGTCTGAGAAAGAGAAGAAGCCCTTCCACAAGATAGATCGAGACAGTGACTGCCACAAAGGGCTTGAGTATTACAGAGATCATGAGGATAGAACAGAGTAAGGCCACTCTGAGTCGGAGCCGACTGAACAGCACCCGACAACAACAGTTTTCTAAAGACACCAAACTCCAGTTTTCAGACCAACAGGGAAGTGCCTTTCAAAACTGTGAACACCACAAAGAAGCTAATTCTATTTCAAGTCCCACAAAATTGAGTTTAAGAATGGTTAACATCAGACACCAGACATAATGTAATCGAGGGTAAGAGGCCCTATTTCTGAAATTACCAGGGGCCTGTATTAGTAGACGTATCACCTGGATCGATATTTAAGGCTAAAAGAGGAAACAAAAGCAAAAACCATGTTGCAAACTTTATAATGTTAAGCAGCTGAAGGAAGTAGATGTTATCAAGGATATTTTTTTTCCATATAGGCATAACATTAAGCCTCCAGGGGAGTTTCAAGCATGCTTCTGTGTGTGGGTGCAGCCTGGGGTTGAGTATAAGAGAGACACTAACCAGAAGAAGGGGCAAGTCTTGAGGAATTTAAAATCCACACAAGCTTTACAAATTCACATGTGAGTTGCATTATGATCAGTAAGCATTTACCAAACACCTGCTGCATGCAAAGCATAGTTTTTGCCCCTGAGGTTAAATTAAATTCCTCAGGCTTAAGACTCGACCACCCTACATACACCCTCTAGCACCGCGAGCTGAGACATCTGTCAGGCTGCAATCTTCCATGGTTGATGTCCCCTCTCCACCTGGTCATGAGCTCAGGAAACTCCGGAGAAGGTCCAAGGACTGCATTCAGTGCTCTTTTTTAGTGTGTTTGTTTGTTTTTATGAAACTGGTCAACCTATATGACCAGCTATTCTACTGCTAGGAAAATAGCCCAAGGAAGTCAGAACTGAAACATGCACAGAATATGTCCACCTCGTATTATTCACAATAGCACGAAAATGGAAACAGCCCAAATGCCCCTCAACAAATGAACGGATTAAAAAACTGTAATACGCATACGTAACAGAATATTATGCAGCACAAAGGAGCAGTGCTTTCATAAAATACTATATAACATGGGAGAGTCTAGAGACAATTGTGCTGAGTGAAATATTTTAGTCACATAAGGAGAAACATCGCAAAGAGCCACTATTACTATAATTGGACGATAACGGAGGCAAAGACGTACCATCCAAAGGGGAAGTGGAAGAGAATATATTTGATGTGTCTGAATGATTATATGTGAGCCAATACTTTTTGTTAATTGGTCTAAAGTATTTTTCTATTTCTATATAATTGGGCAGGGACTTCTGGTAAGGAATTGTACTGTCAACACAAAGGTGTGAGTTTTGAACCCACACGCTGCTCCATGAGAGAAAGACAGACAGTCTTCTATCAGTCTTCGGTGATTTGCTGCCTCTGAAAACCCAGCGGAGGGTCAGCTGCGGGCCAGTTATGACTGGACAACACAGAACAGTAACAACAATGTGACAGGTATTTTCTAAACAAACCTTCGTCCTTAGTACTTCCCATTTACTTCACTCCATCTTCTGAAATAATCCTACAAAGTGTACATCAATCTTTCCACTAGTTGATCACAAAAAGATACATTTATACAGGAGTGGTTCATGCTTCTAAGTGCATAGAAATACTACATACACACACACACACACACACACACACACACACACACATACACACTCACACACAATGTCTACAGCTATTCCTTTTGTCCATATCTCTGAAATGTCTCATGAACTTCTTCAAATTAGAAATTGTATTCACTTTTCCGCTGTTAATTAAACTATAGGTTGACGTGGATTTATAAAAAGTTCGTCCAGGCCTTGGATCCGTTGGAATACAGCTTTCAAAGTTCAAGCATGAAAAGAAATTTTTGGTAGACAAGATATTTATTGTCAAAGTAGGAATGAAGAAATAAGATAATCCCCAAAGATCTTGCTCTCAACCTCCCCCGCCAGCTGTGGTGACTCTTCACCTGGCCTTTCCTGGGAAGTACAGGAAAAAGAAAAATGAGAGATCAGGACAGAGCCTGGGCACAGCCTGAGGCTAGGATTTGCTATTAAGTAAACAGCTTCTGACCTGAGTTTGATATTCTAGCATTCTCTCATTCTCTCTCTCTCTCTCT
>NW_006399985.1:707629-714290 GCF_000299155.1 Elephantulus edwardii | reverse complement strand
CTCCCTCCCTCCCTCCCAATTTCCCCCTCACCACCGCAAAAGAGGCAGGAGCTGGACAATGGGCTCCTAATTTTCAGTAGGCCTTCATGATGTCGGATCACTTTGCACCATGCATGTTACCCCTTGAGCACATCATCTGTCCCAAAAGGATGCCTTCTCATCGTGGCTTGCGGCCAAGTCCACGTCCCACCAGCTCGTGAGATCAAAGCCCACCAGCCAGAAAGGGCGCCCACTGGAGTGAAAAGAATCCCTCAGCCATCAGGTTTGGACTGTGTTGAATTATACATAGATCCTTGTTGTGTCCTTGTTTTTCAGTGTAAATTATTTTACTTCATGGTAAAGACATTTTATAGTCACTTTTTAGATGTTCGTTAAAATAATTCTTTAACGTAAATTTTTTCATTTTATACTGGTTAACTTATAAAGTTTGTACACATTGTTTTCCACACCAGATCCTTCCCATTTCCTTAACTTAACTCTCCCTCCATCCAGCAAACTGTGAGACCCTCTGATTAATTCTCCATCCTCACCTCTCTGCTCCCACCCTCCCCGTCTTAGATCCTCATACGCATTTTACTAGTTTTCTATTTCTACAATAATTGTCTTATACAGTATTTGTCCTTACGGGACTGAGTTAGTTCACTTAACATAATGTTCTCCATTCCCTTCCAATTTACAAAACCATTGCCCCTGTATGCTGTAGGGGGGGAAGGGGGGGGAGATGTTTTTGGATTGTTGCTGACTAAAGCAATCATTCCACTTTAAAAATAAGGAAAAACCAAGTGTGATAACATGAGATATTTCATAAGTTTACATTTTTCTGATTCATTTTATTTCTAAGATTTTTCTCTTCTTTATTTAGATGTTAGGGTGTTCTTTCTTTTTAAGAAATATTGAGAATAACTTTATCATAATGATGACAGAGGATAGGATGATTTTATTTTTACATCCTCGGCAAAATTAAAAGTTGGTTGTTTTTTCTTTTTAAAAAATCCAAAATTAATCTTATCTGAGAAATGTAAGATAAGGGAAAAGAAAAACTTTCTTTAAATCAAAATACAGTCTTGCATTTTGAGCAACACCTAATCATAAAATGTTATTCACAGTAGCAAAGCTCTTCACTGCTACGGTGTTTGTTTTCAGAGCAGGTACCACTGTAAGAATTCCACATGCACTATTAATTCATCACATCACAATTTATGCGTGGCGTAATCTTGTTCCCTTCAATCATTTTCTTTCCTAGCCACATTCAAATTCCAAGGAAATTGCTTCTCCCATAGAGTGGCATTCACCCTTCTCCAAAGACGACAAGTCTCACTGGGACGAGCAGAATACCTAGGACACTGCACTTCCCTGTCCCTTCGGCCCTTTGTCACGCCCCCTAAGTGAGTGTGTCTTTCTGACCACAGATCTGTCATGACTCCTGACCCTTCAGGAAATCTGACTTTGCTGATGGCCCCTCTCAGCAGCCAGCAGACGCCAAACAGAGGAACTGTGTTTACTCCTCACCGTGGCTACTCCCTGGCAGATTCCAGAGGCCTTTTATTGGCTGTGGCTTCAGACTTATCTAGAGATGTGTCACATGTTCAGGCTGTTATATGATCTGTCCTGGCTGCCTTCTGCTCCTAAAAGCTTTTTCCATTCAGGGATTTTTACACATTTCTAACAATTGTGAATGAGGTGCCATGTGACTTCCTAGCGGAATAACAAGGGCCGTTTTTTTGTGGGGAGAAAGGGAGCTCTCTCACCACGGAATTCAGGCTCTGAGATCATTCCCTAATGCTCTTAACTTCTCTGTTCCCCACATCTTAGCTGTCAATCACCCCTTCTCCCGTCAAGTGCCCTTTACCACAGTCTCTGCCCCCTGACACTGCTTCACTGACATCACCATTAGCTAAGGTCCAGCCAGTTGGCAGACTGTGGTAATGAGGGCAAGTGTGTCGGAGACAGTGAGATTGGCTCAGGATGGGGCAGGGTTCAGAGCTACTGTGCATAGGGTCTCTGTAAGTGGTGGTAGACTCAAAGGCACAGAACAACAACAAAGCATTCCAGAACTACTGAATCCCCATTACCACTTCCAGGTCTTGACATTTCTGAGACTTGAGGACTGTTGGGGCATCCTGTCCTTGAACTTCTTCCCTGGGATTCCACAGAGACATCTGCCCTCCTTGTCCTGTTACCACCGTGGCAGCTTCAAAGGAACTCTTCCTTCTTCATTCCTCCTTTTCCTCCTAAAAGTCTGCATTGCCTTAGGACTACCTCTGAGCCTCTTCTCCTTTTCTGAAAAGCTTGCTACAGGCTCTTAGTTGTGCTTACCACTTCAAATAACATGCTAGGAACTCCAGCTCTCATTTTTCTACTCCTCCGTCTGCTCTGAGCCCCAGAGCAATTGTCCTCATGGCCTCTGGGCCTTCCTGAATACCTGGGTGCTCGTCACATGCCTCATTCACCAGGTTCTCCTACCCAGCGCACCCTCTCCTCTCCCCACGCCCTTCTTTCCACAATGGCATCACTCGGCATCATCACAGTTGCTGTGGCAGGTTTAAACCTGACTGCAAAGCCTGGACTAGTAAGGAGTTGGGTTGTCAACCCAAAGGCAGGCAGTTCGAATCCACCAGCTGCTGCACAAGAGAAAGATGGACAATCTCCTACTATGGGGTTTGCAGCTTCTGAAAACCCACTGGAAGGTCAGTGGTGAGCTGGTTCCAAACCAAAGGCACACAACAGCAGCAATGCCTTTGACATGCTTGAGATTTCTCAAGCTGTTGTCACCAAACACTCTACAGTTCAGCAGTGGTGGCTAAAACACTAGTTCCGGGAGTCCTTAGCCACATGTGAAAGTCTCCACGATGGAAGACCATGTCTCTAACTACTCCTGTGACATGGGCATTATTTCTTCTCCAAAACAAAAGCATGAAACAGAAGGGAGTGATCCCTACTGCGTTCCTTTGTAATTTCAATAAAATCCGTGCACATTTAAAAACGGAGTAGTTTTCTTGTTTTATGCTACTAAATGTTGGAGTCGTTTGCTATGCAATAACAAATAGCCGTATTAGTTGCTGAGGCTTCAAATTCCCAAACTTCAAAGGACTATTGCCTTTATCACGACCAGGTTTTCACTCAATTTCATAAAGTGCCTGTTGCATGCCTCGTATAATAGCAGGCCCTGTTGTTGTTGTTGTTATGTGTCATCGAGGCACTAGTGATTGAAATAATTACAGTCAAGGGAAGAAGTTCTGTCACTGAAACAGCACATAATGCAGTAAGTCAGTATTTCCCAACACTCTGGGCGACCAAGGTGTGTCTGCCTGATTCAGGCCGTGGTCTTTTCAGGCACTTGCTGTACATCTAAAAGCTGAACAAGGGATAAGGATGATAGAATTTTTGCCCTTGATCCCTGGTGTTGGAGAAAAGCACTGAATATTCCATGGACTGCCAACGAATAAGCAGATGCCTCTTGAAGAATGCGCAGCCAGAGTGTTCTTTAGAGGCAAGGTTGCCAAAGCTTTATCTAACATACTTTGAATGTGTTGCTAGGAAAGACTAATCCTTGGAAAGAGGCATCATGCTTGAAAAGGAGGAGTGAGGACAAAATAGAGGAAGCCCGTCAACCAGATGGGTTGACACTGTGAGTGCAGCAATTAGAGACTGTGAGGACGGCGCAGGAGAGGACAAGGTTCATATCTGTTGTTCACAGGGTCGTTATGGGTCATACTCGACTCAACAGCACCTAAAAACAACAACACAACTTAGTTAAAATCTACAAAGTCCCTCTAGAGAGATGTTTCCTGACAGATTACTCTAGAAACACTGGCTTTCAGCAAGCTTCTTTGCGGAATAACTTTTCAGGGTCTTTCATACTCAAATATGTATAAAAATATGTAAGAGAAATTGAGAACACACTATTTCCCTACTCTATTTGATGAGAAAACCATGTTGAGTGGGGAGTGCTTGTTTTTGTTGTGTTGTGTTTTGTTTTCTGAAGTAACTCAAGGGGAAAGATTCTGAAAGTAAGTTTGTGGATGTTGAAACCAATAAGTTCTTGACCAGTAGTGAAACGCTGGACCTAACACATCCAGAGACACTGCTTCCAAACAGAAAACCCTGTGGCCCAAATGGTTGACAATTATTTTAGCCCAATCAAAGATGAGAATACAAAGAGGAGGAGAGACTAAGTTAGGAGAAAAAGAACAACTAAAGCAGAAAGAGTGCCTTGTGAAAAAGTGAATGAATGTCACTGAGAAGTGTATTCACAAAGTGTTCAGTGGGATCATAAACTACTACGCAAACTTTCTAACATATATGCACACAAAAAGCCATCCCGCAATCAAGTATAATTTTTTTTAGAGAAAAAAAAACAGAACAGCAAAAACACTATGGAGGAATTCTACTCTGCACATTTGAAATGGACTTGAGGTGCTAGCATCAATGTGCTAAACAGAGCTCAGCAAACTACAATACATTGGTGCGCAGACTTATTGTATGTCTAGAACATGTAGGGAGTGTTGAGGAGACAGATCTTTTCCTTAGTTATAAAGAGCACATCCACACGCTAAGACACAAAGAATGAGGAGCGCCAGAGAGGCCGCCAGCAGGAAGACAGAGAACTCAGCCTGTGTACAGAAACTGAAAAAGCTCAAAGATCCTTCAGTATGGATTACACTTCCACACGAAGCAAGCAAAAATCCTCACAACTGGACTAGTAAACAACATCATGATAAATGGAGAAAATAGTGATGCTGTCCGTTTCATTTTATATTAATCCATACTCAACACCCTTGGAAGCCGAAATCAAGGCATCAGTTGATTTCTTACAATGAGCAACTCTGCTGTCAATTACCTCTTTTTATTGCTGAACAACAAAGATGTCACTTTAGAGATTAATATGTATCAAACTCAAGGCATGTGTCAAAAAAAAAATATAAGGGCCATGTGAGGATAGCCATGTTTGATCTTTATCAACTTCACTTCAGGCAATGGATAAGGTAGACAGATAAAAAAATTATGTCTTTGAATTGTGATATTGGTGAAAAGGACTAAATTTCCCAAAGAATAAACAAGAAGTGCTGCAAGAATGTTGTTAGACAAGAATGTTGTGTTAATAATAATTGATGACTGGAATGCAAAAATAGGAAACAATGAAGAAGGAATAGCAGTCAGAAAGTATGGACTTGGTGATAGAAATGAGGTTGGAAATAGAATGACCAAATTTTGTCTTTTCAATGATTTATCAACTGTGAATTAAAAAAATAAAGACAAAGACTTTATACACAGACCTCACCTGATAAGTTGCATAAGAATCAGACTAATGATATCTGTGAAAGGAATTGTAAGGAGAAGCTCAGTATTAGCAGTAAAACTAGACTAGGAGTCGAGTGTGTGTCCATCAGTTACTCATGTGTGGTGGTGTTAGCAGCCACCGTGTCATCAGCAGTCACCATGGATCTGTTCCAGTCATTTAACTAGATACTCAGGGGAGATCACTACTGTTTTGCTAGACAACGTGGGAATCCTTAAGCTCAGGAGGAATGGAGCAGGATAACTGGAACAACCCAAGTGAGGTGGAGGAGCCAGTTCTGGAAGGGAAAAGCCAAGGCTTCTTGGTTTCCCACAGGTCCTTCACAAAATGTTGTCATATTCTTAGTCACTATATAGTTAAAACAGCCTAACATCTACTAAGAAAAGACTCACATAATGTCAAGAATGCAGCAATCTGCCTCAATTACCGTGAAAAAACAAAATAATCCTTCTAAAGAAGCATCCCCAATGAACACTCCAGATCGAGAAAACCAGAAGAAATATGTTGATGTGAAGTTATTTGAACAGCTACAGAAGAAGATACAAAGGATGGAAGAAGCAATTAAGAAAGCAAATACCCCAGAGATAACAGTCCAGAAGAAATATTTGAGGAGGAGCAACTTGAACAGCTACGGAAGGAAAGGCAAAAGATGGAAGAAAAAAAAATGATATAATAGAAAAAGAAGTACAAAAACTTTAAAAAATTCATCACAAGACAGAGAGGGTGCAGCCAACATAGTACTACAAATAACAGAAAAGCATGAAAAATGCAATCCAGAATATTAAAACTGAAATGTCAGAAGTGTCCAACACACTGATAATATAAAAAAATAGAACTTTTTGAGGGGATGGAACAGAGAGTCAGTGAGATGGGAGACAAGAGCCTCACTGGAAACATATTAGAAGAAAAATCAGAGATGAGATGTAAAGAAAATGAAGAAAACATTAGATTCATGTGGGAATGACATCAACCTAAATAGCATATGTATGATTGGAATTCCAGAAGAGTAGAGTGACAATAAGAAGATTGTGGAAGAAGTATTACAAGAACACTTCCCAGGTATTTTGAGGAACAGGAAAATCCACATTCAAAAAGCACAGTGAAAACCAAGTAGACTAGATAAAAAAAAGAAAAACATCAAGACATGTTGTTGTTGTTGTTTAATGCCGTCGAGTCGTAGATGACTCATAGCGACCCTATGAACGAACAGCCGGGGCACTGTTCATACATAGAGTTTCCGGAGGCAAGCCATTTCGGAAGTGGATGCCGCTCCTGCTTCCAGGCTTGATTTAGTCGGGAAACTCCAGCCAACACTGTCCACCATGGGTGCCCATTACCACGATTGGCACATCACTGTCACAG
>NW_006399985.1:702746-703827 GCF_000299155.1 Elephantulus edwardii | reverse complement strand
CATGGTACATTCAGTACCCTTCTCCAGCACCACAGCTCAAAAGCATCCACTCTCCTTCTGTCCTCCCTAGTCATTGTCCAACTCTCTGACGCATAAGAGAGTTGGACTGGACCAATAGATAGAGAAAAATCATGAAAGAGAAAAGAGAGAAATGGCAACCATTTCATCTTTCTTTGATCCACGCTCAACACCCTTTGTGCCAGCGGCCAAGAGACTAGAAGATGTATTGCACTGGGAAAGTCCGCGGTCAGGGCCCTCCAAATTACTGAGTTATGTTAGTTTGAAGACTAAGGTGCTCTTGGTTCAGGCCATCGTTTTTTCAATTACTTGCTGTAAATCTGAAAGCTAGACAAAACCTAAAGTTGATAGAAAAAGAATTGATGCTTTTGAGCTTTGGTATTGAGAACAGCGGGGACTATCTCGTGGATTACCGAAAGATCAAACAGACATGCCTTGGAGAAAGTACAGGCAGAATGCTACTTCGAGGCAAAGACGGCAAAACTTCCTCTCACATACTTTGGGCATATTGTTGTTGTTGTTGTTGTACCATTAACCCCAAATTAACCCACAATCCAGTGGGTGTCTGAGGCTGTAAATCTCATTGGAGAGACTGTGCATCCTTTTGCAGAACAGCGGGAGGATTTGAACCATGTGCCTTTGGAATTGCAATGCAGCAGTAGGCCACCAGTGCTCCCTTTGGGCACGGTGATAGGAGAAGCTATTCCCTAGGGAGGGATATCATGCTTGGAAAAGTAGAGGGAAAGTTCAAGAAAGGCAGACCTTCCCCGACGTGGACTGACCCAGGGGCTAATGCAGTGGGCATGAGTGAGGCAGGATGATGAGGATGACTCAGGAGAGGACAGGGTTCAGATCTGTTGTTTTAGGGTCACTCAATGTCAAGAAGACAAAGATTCTCACCACTGAACCAATCGGGAGCATCAGGATGGATGGCGAAGAGATTGAGATTGTTCACAGCTTCAGTTTGCTGATTCTCACCACTGAACCAATCGGTAGCATCAGGATGGATGGCAAAGAGATTGAGATTGTTCACAGCTTCAGTTTGCTCGGCTCCACAGTCAAC
>NW_006399985.1:700804-702275 GCF_000299155.1 Elephantulus edwardii | reverse complement strand
GCCTCACTCCAGGGACAGAGCAAACCTGCACGTCAAACACATTCCCGGAAAAGCAGTCCACTCCAAAGCTTGCCACGATTCCTGCACTCCCACCACCATGCTCCTGCCTTCTGGCAAGGAGAGCTTCCCACGAGCCTATGAAGGCACCCAGCCAAACCAGGAACAACATGACCGCTTCCTTCCCAGCTTCCTTCGGCTTAAGGCCGCCTCCTGGTTCAAACCTTAGGCCCATAGCATAGTCAAATTCTCCAAATTAAAAGATAAGTATAGAATTCTTCCTGTACCAGTCAGATCTGATTTGACAGTACACTCACACACAAAAATAAAAAAATAAAATTAAAAAAGGATAAGTATAGAATTCTAAAAGCAGCATGAGAAAAACAAAGAGTCACCTACCAAGGGGAAACAATTAGATTAAGTTCTGATTTCCCAGCAGAAACCATGCATGCTAGAAGACAAAGGGATGGCATATAAAGAAAGTTGAAAGAAAACAATTGCCAGGCAAGAATCCTATATCCAGCAATGCTCTCCATCAAGTACGAAGAAGAAATTAGATCCTTTGCAAAAAAAAAAGAAGAAGAAACTTAAGGAATTTGTGAAAACAAGACCAAAACTACAAAAAATTTTAAGTTAAGTCCTTCACACAAAGATGCTAAAAGAAAGCGCATGGACCACAGTAACACAAAACAACAGAAAAAGAAACATGATAAAATGGCAAAAGTAAAACCTGGCCTGACAATAATCATGCTTAATGTGAATGGACTAAATTCACCAATTAAGAGAAATGGAATAGCAGAATGGATAAAAACAAAGCTGACCAATATGTTGTTTCAATCCACATTGAAGACACATCTCATACCAGACCCAAAAAATCAACTCAAAGTGGATCAGAGACTTAGGAGTAAAGCCCAGAACCATAAAGTTCATAAGAGGCAATCTGGGAACAAACCTAGTCTATGCTATAAAGAGACTGCCAAATACAGCCAGAAAGGCACAATCTGAAGAAGATAAAATTAATGAACGGAATCTTCAAAAGATTAAATCCCTGTGCTCATAAAAAACTTTTTTCAGCAGGGTGAGAAGAAAACCTACCAACTGGGAACAAACATTTGGCAATACCATTTCAGACAAGAGTCTCTTAGCAAAAGTTTATAGAATACTCCTTGGCCTCCACAAGAAAAAGACTGATAACCCAATTAAAAAATGGACAAAAGCTATGGAAAGAATTTTCACAGAGAAATATATTCAAATGGCCAACAAACATTTGAAGAAATTCTCCAAATCACTGGCAATAATAGAGATGTAAATCAAAACCACAAAGAGACACCATCTCACTTCAGTAGCAGTGGCAAAGTTTAACAAGACAGCAAGTGATAAATGTTGGAGAGGATGTGGCAAGATAGGAACTCTTTTTTTTGTGACTTAAAAGAACATAAATTTATTCTCTTACAGTTCTGAAGGTGGGAAGTTC
>NW_006399985.1:691131-697096 GCF_000299155.1 Elephantulus edwardii | reverse complement strand
TTTAGGGCTGTTGTACATAGGGTCGCTATGAGTCGCAAATGACTCAACGGCACATAACAACAACAACAACAACATGAATCACACTCAACCCAACAGCCCCTAACAGCAACAACAAAGAAGATAATGAGACAGCATTTGCACATTTTGGAAAACTAGGAGGAAATATTACAGAAGTTGAACAGTTTTGTCTCTGTAAGGAACAAAAGCTAGAAATTCAAGTTAAATTTAGGAGCTGCTCCCTTAATAGAAAGTCTTCGCCTGGGGCTGCTTCCTGACTTTGCCCTGACCTCTTATTTTTCCTTGTCCCATGTTTTCCAAAAGAAGCCAGGCCAGGAATCATAGCAGCCACTTCAGAATTGCAATATGATTTTGTTTTTGCCTTTACAGTAAAAGTTTTATTTACTTTTAAAACCTATTTCTCATATATTCAAATCTGAACACAAAAAAGTCATTTTTGCCAATGTACAATTTTTATGATTCTCCAGATGAGATGCTGTGGTTTACATATTCCAGATCATGTATCAGAGGGAATTCCTTCATTTAACAGTGGAGATAAGAGTAATGATTCTAAGTCTGAGATCATTTAATATCTCTGTGCTCTGGTTCCACATAAGCAATTTAAACTGAAGTGTCAGTGCTTTATGGAACAAAAGATGGGAGAGATTTTATAGCAATTTGGAAGACTGTTTTGAGTTGATAGGCCAGGTTACAAAAAAATTAACGTGACATTGGGAGGATAAAGATACTGGGTTATACGAGACATATTTGGGTTCTTTTGTTTCCTCTCTTCAAATATAAATAGATTGCTAAAATGTTTAAGGTATAAATTACTTTTAGCAAAATAAAAAGAAAGCATATGTCATCAAATTCTTTAAAAAAATTTCACTGGTATTTGTCCTATTTTCTGTTGGAAGCAAATAATTGAATCTCTGGATGAGGGGAAGGTGATAGTTGGCGCCGTTGCTGGGGCTCTGCTCAGAAGGTGTGACTTTAAAACCTGTAATATAAAATTTGTAGCTGGTATAAGATGTCTGGAATGATAAATCACACAGTCTTGGCTAAACAGAAAAGTAAAGTTAAAATGGGATTAATAGACTTGAATCCAATAGATTAGTGAATAGTAAGAGATTAGAGTGATGCTGGCGTGTGAAGATAGTGGAGAGAGCAGGTAGAGAAGTAGAAGAACTGGGAGATCGAATATAGGAGTTCAGTGGAGGACAAAATTCGAAAATGACTTTGTGTGGCTGTGGAAGATGGAGTGACCATAATCCAGGTGAGACCATTGCAATTTATAGTGTTACTGTTCTTAGATGCTCGAGCCAAGTGCACTTCACAGTGAATCTTTAGGCAGAGCTTGGAACCTTGCCCTGTTCTGCACTATTCTCAACATCTGATAAGCTCACACCCACTGTGCCAGTCCATCTTGCTGAAGATCTTCTTCTCTTTCTCTAATAATCTGTCACATTTCCCAGAAGGATGTCTTTTTCCAAAAACTAGGCCCTCCTGAAAACATGTCCAAAGTCTGTGAGATGAAGTTTCACCAGCCTCACCTCTGAGGATTATCTCAGTTGCATTTCCCTCAAGCCAAACCTGCTTTACTAGCAGTCAGGAAATCAGGAGATGTATCGAGTTGGGAAAGTCTGCAGTTAAGGACCTCTACAAATTATTGAGGAGCAATGATGTCAGTTTGAGGACTAAGGTGCATCTGATTCATGCCATGGTCTTTCTGATCACTTACTATGCATCTGACAGCTGGACAATGAATGTGGATGACAGAAGAAGAATTGATGCATTAAGCTGTGGTGTTAGAGAAGAGCACTGAACATCCCATGGACAGTCAAAGGAACAAATATATCTTCGAGAGGGGGCAACCGGAGTGCTCCTTGGAAGTAAATATGATAAAGCTTCACCTCTCACACTTGACCCATGTTGCTAGGAGGGGCTATTTCTTGACGAGGAATATGATGCTTGGAAGGGTGGAAGGTCAGCGAAGGAGAGGAAGACCCTCAACAAGGTGGGACTGATAGGGTGACTGCTGCACTGGGCTCTTGTGTTGTCAGGAAGTGTGAGGACGACACAGGATAGAACGGGGCTCAGATCCACTGATCACGGGGTCCCTATGAATCATGCTCGACTCGAAGGCACCCAACAACCACAATCCAGAACAAAAACACTTTTGAGAAAAGAGGCACAATCTACAACATGACCTCATATTTGCTTCTCAGACTTTTTGGATCATTGGATATCATCTCTTAGTTAATAAGCGAACCATTTGATAGAATTCTCTGAAGGCATTATTGTCGTTAACTTTTAATTCAGTATCACCAAAATTGTTCTACAACATTGATTTTAATATTTATGTTATAAACAACTTAAACTTAATTTGATAAGTAATAAAATTGAATGATCAAACTCTAAGTACCCCCGAATAATCTCTAATGTGTCCAATATCTGCACATGTGCTTTGTTGACGTGTGCCTTTGAGTTCACTATCATAGCTAGCCGATGATCAAAAGCTTGGAACCTTGTCTATACCGCACCAAGCTTACGAGCTCCAAAGAGCTCCCGCTCGTTGTCACCATGACTATGTCAAGTCACTGTGTTGAGAGGGAAGAGTTCTCTCTCATCTTTCCCAGCTTAATGTCTTTTTTGCAGGGACTAGAATCATCTGACAAGATGACCAAACCATTTGAGACCAAATTTTACCATCCCTGCCTCTAAAGGGTACACTGGTTGGGATTCCAATTGACATGTTCCAAATAACAGATGGAGACTTGTGTGTGCCAGAAAATATGGAAGACAATTACCTGGCCCACTGACTGGAAGAAATCCATCTTTATTCCTATTCCCAAGAAAAACAATCCAACATAATGTAAAAAATTTTAACAATATCATTAATATCACATGCAAACAAAATATTGTTGAGGATCACCCAAAAGCGGTTATGAACACTAACAGAGAACTGTCAGAAGTTTAGCATGAGTTTAGAAGAGGCTATAGTACGAGGAATAGTATTGCTGATGTCAGATGGATCTTGACTGAAAGCAGAGACTACAAGAAGAATGTCTATTTGAGCTTTATTGACTATGCCAAAGTTTTTTACAGTATTGATCATTCAAAACTGTGGTTAATATTGAGAAAAATGAAAACTGAAGACTCAAAATCTATAGCTAAACAAAGAGGCTACAAGGGAACACTGCATGGTTTAAAATTGAGAAAAGTGAGTTTCTAGGCTGTATTCTCTCTCCATGCCTATTCAATCTATGTGCTGAACAAATCATTTGAGAAATTGGACATTGTGAGGAAGAGTATGGCATCAGGATTAGAAGAAGTCTCATCAACATCCTGTGTTGTGGAGATGACACAACCTCGCTTGCTGAAAGTGTTTGCTGCATAAGATCAAGGACTACAGCCTTCAACGTGCGTTACCTCTCAACATCAAGAAAATAAAAATCATTACTTCTGGACTGATAGGCAGCGTCATGATAGATGGAGAGGAGATTGAAACTGTCAACAACGTCATCCTACTTGGATCCACAATTAACATCCTTGGTAACAGCAATCAGGAAGTAAAGAGACACGTTGTACTGGGAAAATCAGCAGTTAGGGACCTCTCCAAATTATTTCTGTCAGTTTGAGGACTAAGGTTCATCTGATTCAGGCCACGGTCTTTCAGTTACTTCCTATGCACCTGAGAGCTGGACATTGAATAAGGATAACAGATAAAGATGTAATGTCTTTGAGCTGTGGTGTTGGAGAAGAGCACTGAACATCCCTCGGACAGCCAAAAAAGCAAACAGATGTGTCTTGGAGAGGGTGCAGCCGGAGTGCTCTTTGGAGGCAAGAATAACGAGGCTTCCACTCACATACTTTGGGCATGTTAGTAGGAGGTGCTATTCCTTGGAGAAGGACAGATGCTGGGAAGGGGTGTGGGGCCACAAAGGAGAGGAAGACCCTGAACCAGGTGGTTTGATACCGTGACTGCTGTAACGGGCTTTTGTGTGTCAAGAAGTGTCAGAAAGGCACAGGCTAGAACAGAGATCAGATCTTTTGTTCATAGAGTCACTATGACTGGTGCTCAACTCAATGGCACATAACAACCAATGGAATATCTTCAAAGTCCTGAAAAGAAGTGATGTAAGTTTAAATACTAAAGTGCACCACCGTCTTTCTAATCAGCTGCTAGATATCTGAGGCCTGAACAATGCATATGGATGACAGATCAATAATCGATGCATGTGAGTTGTGGTATTGGAGAAGAATGCTGAATTTTTGGAGTGCCAAAAATATAAACAGATATAAACTGGAGAAAGTGCAACCAGATGGTCCTTAGAGCCAAAGCTGATGAGGGTTTGTCTCATATATTTTTCACATGTTGGTAGGAGAAGGCTTTTTCTTAGAACAGGACATCATTTGGAAAGGTGGAGTGTCGGTGAAGGAGGGAAAGACCCTCAGTGAGATGGACTGATAAAATGTCTGCAGCAATGGACTCAAACGGATAGGGCAGAGCTAAGACTTGTTGTTTATAGGCTATGAGTCTTATTCAACTTAATACCACTCAACCTCCCCCCTCCCCAGGTCCACTCCACTATGCAGCCTTCGCTCTGGACCACAGCCTCTCCTAAACCAGCCTGCACATCTGGCAGTTCTCTGTCGATATGGAGTTCCAGTCATTTTTGGATCATTTTCTTGCTTGCAGGTGATAGTAATGATTTTGTTTGATAATTTCCACACTCTGTCAGGCCACCTTTTTTATTTTGGAATTGGAATAAGTATGCATCTCTTCTACTCAGTTGGCCAGATGGTTGTCTTCCAGATTTCTTGGCATATCCTGGTGAGCACGTCCATTGCAGCATGTGTTTGTTGAAAGATGTCAATTGGTATGCTGTAAATTCTTGGGACTTTGTTTTTATAAATTTTTTGAGAGAAAAAAAATATTCAGTCAACATGGCTCTATAGCATTTTAGAAAGGTCCTTCACAGCAGATTTCCTCAAAGCAACATAATGTTGTTATTGTTTTATTGTTGTTGTTGTTATTTTGTTATTATGTGCCATGGTCTTCTCAATTACTTATTGTACTTCAGAGAGCTGAACAATGACTAAGGATGACAGAAGAAGAATAGATGCCTTTGAGTTGTGGTTCTGGAGAAGATTCTTGAACATACCATGGACCACCAAGAAAACAAATAGTTCTGTCTTGGAGAGGGTAAAACCAAGTCTCTCCTTAGAGGCTAGAATTTTGAAGCTTCGTTTCACATACTTTGGGCGTGGCCAGGAGAGCCTGGTCCTTGGAGAAGGACATCATGCTTGGAAGGCTGGAGGGACAGACAGCACAGGAGAGGAAGGCCCTGGATGAGATGGATTGATATAGTGACTGGGGCAGTGGGGGTTTGCGTGTCGGAATTAGTGAGACTGGCTCAGGACAGGGCTGGGTTCAGAGCTGCTGTATGTAGGGCCGCTATGGGGCACAGACAACTCCAGCACAGAACAAAAACAACAACAACAACCATTTTTCTGCTATTTCTACTTTCAGCCACGATCATCAGACATCAGCCATGCTCTCCCTGGTTTCGTGTCCTCTTGGTGTCTGGCTTAAATTTCTGGCATAACAAATGAAATACAATGTATGTGATTTACGTTTAGCGCACACCAGCTTGAGGGTAAAAATAGAAGCATAAGGCAGCCTTACAATAATATTTCTCTAGCCCAATTGCCACCTGTTTTACTCAAACTCTAATCTCCTTCCAATTCCTCCCAAATAGTTCTGGAAAGTCACAGACTTTAGGCTGTCATAAACACAAGGAAAGCTATGGGCTAAGACACGTAAAAGAAGCAGTGGAAGTTCAAACTAGGAATGCGGCATTTTCCAACCACAGAAAGCACAGCAAGTTGAATGGAAAAGTGAGTCTCCAGGAAATCATGGAAGAGCACGTGTCCACAGTCCTCTTTGTTGTTTTTTTTTTTT
>NW_006399985.1:689465-690816 GCF_000299155.1 Elephantulus edwardii | reverse complement strand
TAAACATATTTCATCCAGTTTTTCTCAGTCTTACCCCCACCCCAATGCCAGCCTCATTCTACAACAGTGGCACCATATAGCATTTGTCCCTTTGGAGCACATACGGTCTATGGTAGGAATACATCCCAGAAAACAAGGGTGGGCAGCACTCTTGAGGACTTTGAATGTCAGGTCGGTCATATACTGCCCTCACATTACGCTCTAGGTCCTCACTTTGACTTAAAAGCTGTTAGGCCACTGCTTCCCACCACCCCATCCCCACCTCGCCCCGTTTCCTCCGCTTTATATTCCAGGCAATCTGTTTATGTCCCTGTTTGTGTTCTGGTCTCCCCGACTTGTGGTACTAAGCACGTGCTGTCCTCTCTCCCTGAACACTTCCTCCCACATCCCTCCTCTCAGGCCCCTCCAAAGCAGTCCGGGGGACTCACGTCCATTTTTCAAACACAGCTTGCACTTGATTATTCTCGGGAAATATGAACTGAATCCTTGTTGATAGGCGCTGCCGGGAAACTTTCACTGGACACTTGTTGTTGTGGATAAGTATATTTTATAAAGTCAGTATAACCAAAACAGAGTCTTACGACATCTAATCAGTATGCGTTGTTGTTGAGTGCTGTTGACTGACTCGTAATTATCCACATACAAGAGGACTATGCATCACCCTCTTCGGCACCTTCCTCTCAAATTGTGCTGTGTTTAAACCTGTTGCTGCCGAGAAAGACTCTCAATCGGGTGAATTGACACAATGACGTCAGCATTGGGTCCATATGTGTCAGAGATGATGAGGATGGCACAGGCTAGGACAGGACTCAGATGGGTTGATTGTAGACTCATTATTAGTATTCAAGTCGATGGCATCTAACCCTTTCCTAAGACTTTACACATTTGATGTCCTTCAGTAAGGAATGGTCCCTCTTAATAACATATAAATTCTTAATTTCATATACTTTTTCATTGCTTTGCTTATCAAGTTTGTCTATATTGGATTGCACACTATTATTCATCCACGAAATGTTTCATACCATCATTCTCACGCTTGGAAGGATGGAGGTACAGCACAGGAGAGGAAGACCCTGCATAAGATGGACTGACACAGTAACTAGGGCCCTGGGGGCAGGTGTGAGGAAGACAATAAGAATGGCTCCAGACAGGGCAGGTTCAGAGCTATTGTACCTAGGGTCGCTACGAGTCACAGGCAACTCAATGGCACAGAACAACTACAATCTTTATGGAAACAAATACCATGTCCTTCTGCCTGGTGAGTCCAAATTGTTGACCTTATGGGAAACAGCCAGGAGCTAATTTCCTGTACTGCCAACGCTCCTTACACTTCCCCTTCTTTTTTTTTTTT
>NW_006399985.1:687896-688924 GCF_000299155.1 Elephantulus edwardii | reverse complement strand
GAAACTGTAACAAGTTATGTAACAAATATTTTAGCATTTAATCAACAATGTATTTTAAAACATGAAGTAGTCTATTGACAATAATACACTTCATAACCGTTGTTGTTGTTAAGTACCATCGCGTCAGAAGTGATCCTTACCTGATCCACAGGGGCTGGCCACTCAGAGGTGGTCAATGGAACTGGAGTAGATTCCCCAACCTTCTCCCACAGAGCGTCTAATGGATTTCAACTGCGTGCCTTTGAGACTGCAGCACAGCTTCTTGTCATGTTAACGAGTAAGATATGACAGCAGGATAGAGGGAAGATGCCGCAGACTTGCCAACTAATTTTGCTTCCTATCTTGGGGTTTTAATAAACTTGCTACCCCTGAGCACGAGGCAGTGAGTGCAAAAGATAAATGATGGTATTTCACATTTCAGAAACCTTCAGTGGTAATCATGGTGTAAAAAAAAAAGTTACTCTTCAAATAGCCACGGGGATCAAGATGCTATCATCTTTCAACACTGATACATTTGAAACATAAAGTTGGCCTCAAATTTATGAATGTTTATATTGAGAAAAATGTGGGAGAACTGCATTTATTATTTGAGGTAGTAAAAGTAATGATAAAAATAAATGTATGTGCTTTAGAGAGCATTGATTTTTTAAAAAGCAACGTATTTGGGGAAGTGTGCAACATGGAAATTTTATGTATTTCAAGGAGAATTCGATAAGTGCCTTGATATGTTTGAAGCTGGAAAACAGAACTCAGTATGACTTCTACAGAAGGAATACACATTTATTAATATTGAATCCATCAGAGGATAGCTTCACTTAAGAAAAACAAGAATGTTGATGTCTTAGAAAGGAATGCAGCTCTTAGGTAAGGATTAAACACCCACAGAGAAGGCAATTTCACTCTGTTGTTGTTATGTGCCATCGAATCACTTGTGACTCACAGTGACCCCATGTACAACAGCCCTAAACTCTGCTCTGTCCTGTGCCAATTGCACTGTCTCTGACACTCCCATCCCGATTATCCCAGTC
>NW_006399985.1:675026-686420 GCF_000299155.1 Elephantulus edwardii | reverse complement strand
GAAAAATACTACGTAACTTGGGGGAAGCTGAAGCACATTACACTGAATGAATTACTGTAGTCTCATGTGAATAAATACTGTATAAGACCTTTAATGTAAAAAGAGAAGGATAACTAGTAAAACACGGATGGGAACTCACGTGGGGAGGGCTGAGGATGGGTCGGGACAAAACCGCAGGGTTTCACAGTGTGGTGCGTGGAGGAGGGGGGAGGAAATGAGAAGGGTCCAGATGAGAAGACCTGGTAATGAGGGTCCAGTGGTGACTAATTTTATAAAACATAATGCATGAGAATGATGGTATGAAACAAAATATGAATGAACAATAATGTGAAACATAATGTGTAGGAACCAATTTTTAAAAAGGGGAAAAAATTCTTTTGGTTGCATTGAAACTAGGTAATACAAGTATCTCCCATAAAGTTTAACGATAAAAATAATTTGCCAAATAGATAAATTTTGCATCCATTTTGCTAATAATACCCTATATTACAAAAAATTAGTAAAATCAGGAAGAATTATGACTGACTACAAACTTGAAGATTGGCATGATACATAGCTTGTCTACTTGTGAGAAAATTTTGAGCAAAAGACATTTTTCTGCAAAAGGCGGGCTACCAAGCTCGTGGAAATCAAAGGAGCTAAATCAGCCCCTTATTATTTGGAATAATGGCCATGACATTCAATATCCTTCAGGGAATATTTAGCCTGGTCTTTCATTTTGGCACTTTTAGCTACTTTGAAATTCAGTCGAACAATAAAGATGAAAAAGAATATAGAACAAAAGATAAAGTCATATACCAATTTTACTCTTTTAAGCACGGTTGAAGGGAAAACAAGAACAAAGTTAAGATTTCCTTAAGCTCTAACTAATATTTCATCCTCCTGCTTCTGAAGAAAAATGTGTTTTTCTTTGGTTTTCTAATAAATCTAAAACACTATCAAGTTTAGGATAAGCCGCTAAGTAATTCCTTTGCCAGAAAGAGTCACTCTGCGCTACCACCTTCTAAGTTTGTTTTAATAGTTCTCAGATACCGACTACCGCTGTGTCAACCCCTTAATACACCACTGAGATTATCTGTTGTTTAAAATAGATGTCCTAAGTAAGTTATCTAAGTGAACAAAAGCATAAACATTTCAACTACCAAATCATCAGAACTGCTTAGGCAAGCATAAATATCTCCTTGCTGCAGGATATTCCTGAGGACATTTCCCCCCGTTACTTGCCCTTCTGTTGCAATGATAGAAGGCCCATCTTGAGATAAAGAAATTATGAATCTTCTTTTTATAGTTTAAGTGCTGTCATGACTGAAGGAATACAGGTTTATTTCCAGATTGTTGTTGCTGTGTGCCAGCAAGGTACAGCAGATTCGTAGCTGCCCCTCCGACAGGTTTTCAGAGGCTTTCATTAGCTCAGGACTGGATTTCTCATCTTTCTCCCACAGAGCAGCTGGTGGAGTCAAACCTTCTGCCTCTGGGTTGGCAGTGTAACTTCTTACCACTAGACCACCAGACAGTGATGCAGATTAATGCATCCCAAACCCAGGAAAAAATGTTCAGTATATGCTGTTGTGAACAACAGATTCAATCCTGTCCTATATCCTGTGCCATCTTCACACGCTGGAGCCCCCTGTTACCCTCACCGTCAGTCCATCTCATTGAGGGTCTTCATATCTTTCACCATCCTCCCACCTTTGCAAGCATGGTTTCCTTCTCCAAGAAATAATCAGAAGATGAGAAAATGCAGGCAGAGTGTCTCCTTGGAGGAAAAGATGATGACGCCTCATCTCACATACCTTGAGCATGTTGCTAGGAGAGTTTATTCCTTGGAGAAGGACATCATGCTTAGGAAAGTAGAGGGATGGCAAAAGAGAGGAAGACCTGGGACCAGTGACCTTTGACACTGTGACTGCAGCAATGGCCGTTAGTGTGTCAGAGGTTAGGATGGCTTGGGATATGACAATGTTCAGACAGATTCATCATAGAGTCACAATGACTCATACTCGACTCGATGGCCTCCGGGTAAAAGAATGTGAGAGAAAAGTGACACCACCCTTGCCTCCAAGGAGCGTGCTGTCTGTACTTTCTCGGAGACACATCTGTTTGTTCTTCTGCCAGTTCATGGGATATTCAGTATTCTTCTCCAACACCACAACTCAAAGGCATCAATTCTTGTTTTGTTTTTATCTTAATTCATTATCCTGCTCTCAGATATATAGCAAGTGATGGGAAAGATCACAGCCTGAATCAGATGTACCTTAGTCTTCAAACTGACAGCATTTCCCCTCAGTACTGTGGAGAGGTCCCTGATAGCACACTCACAACGCAATACATCTCCTAACTGCTTGTCCTAAGCTCATTTGATCGTGGATCCAAGTAACATAAAGTCATTGACTAATTTGCTCTTTTATTCTATTAGCCTACTGGTGAGGATTTTTGTTTAGTATATAAGAAATATGGTCAACTATGGGTGGCCTTGTGGCAAGAAGCTGTGCTCCAATCCCTAAGGCACACGGTTCGAGGCCACCAGCTGCTCCTCCGGAGAAGGATGGACAATCTCCTCCCATGAGATCAACTGCCTCTGAAAACCTGCCAGAGCTATGGGTCAGGTCCAACTCTATGGTATATTGCAACAATAACAAATATAAAAAAAAATATAATCAATAAGGTATGCCTCTGGAAAAAATAAATTTCCTTTTAGAAGAGACCCTCGCCTCTGGGTTGGGTTGCCCTTTGAACTGATTTCCACTCATGGTGGCTTCACGTGTTACAGGGCAGAGCCTCTCCAAGGAGCCCCTTGGTCATAATCCTGACGGAAGTTGATTTCCAGACCTTTCCACAGCACCACTGGATGGGTTCACACTCTAGTCTTTGGGTTAGCAGGCCAGTGCAAAATGTGTGTGCCCTCAAGATGCTTGAATTTATTATGACTTTATTATTATAGCCAGTTCATTACAACTTGTAACAACCCCATGAACTCCATAGGGTTTTCAAAGAAGGCTAAGGCATCTCTGGACGGATTTGAACCACCAGCCTTCTGACTAGCAGTCCCTCAACTGTTTGTGTCACGCAGACCCTCCTTTGGATTGTACTAAGGAGGTCAAATTGATAATACTCTTTTTATGTACTTTGTGTTAGGGGTGGTGTTTTTGCTTTGTTTTGTTTTGTAATTTGTATTGGGTTTTGTTGGTTGGTTTTTTGTGTTGTTTTTTTGTTTTATTTTGTTTTGTTTTCATTTTCACCAGACACTGACTTTTCCGCACTCTATGTTTCTTTTCCAGAGTCTCGTCTGGTTTCAGAGTGGAAAGGACCACCACAGGCCTATGTTCAGTGCAGGGACTAACCAGCTGGCTTACAAACTTTGCTCGTTTGGGATCCTCATTTCAGACTCCACAACTTGCAGACTGTCTCCGCTAGGAAAGGTGACATACCATGGAGGATTACAGAGAAATACAAGAGAAAGCAGGCTCGATTCCAGCATCCTTTGGCCAGATAATTTCTTAAGGATCCATATCAGATTCCACTTAATACTGTCCATTCCTGAGATCCTTTTCCGCTCCCACAGAAGTCCTCTCAGCTGTCACACTGACAAGCGGCCCTTTTTCTGATGTCCCTAAGTGCTTGCTCTATCAAAGATTCAGAGAAGAACTGCAGATGAGTGACTGGGTTAACTGATAAAATTGCTAATTAAAGCCCTGTTTTCAACACTCCTGAAGGATTAACTGGGACAAACTTCAGGACATCAGAGGAAGTTTTACTTTTAACAGAGTGCCCTGTTTGGTAAGTAAAAGGCTTGGATCGTTTAAAAGAAAGCAATGTCAAGAAATTTCCAGACTTCTCCCTCTCCAGAGAACCATGCAAATAAAGAACTTTAGCCAAAGTTTGTCAGGGGTTTCTTCCTTATAAACATTTTTGTTTGGCAGACAGGACAGAAGCTTATCAGCTGAACACATGCACTTTCCTGACCCAGAGACAGCAACTCAAGGAGGGAACTGAAGTTTTTTTAAGTTGATCTAATTGTTTCAACTAGTATTTTTAGCTGTTTCATCTGAAAATAATTATGCATCTGACTTTTTCCCACTGCTTGATTATTTTAGGGCAAAGGTTCTGCAGACAAATGCTTACCTTTGAACACCATTGCTTATGTTTCCTAAGAAAATGGCGTTGAGTTGGTAATTAACCACCCGATACCACAGTTGTCCTCGGAGAAGAAGTGAGTGCTAATAGTGCCAATCACACAAAGCAGTGACGATCATGAGTTAGAATCTAGCACACAAGGGGGAGATTCCCACCAAGACTATTCTCATACTAAAGAAACAGGCCTATTCTACAGCAGTGGTACTATGCAGTATTTGTCCTTTTGTGACTGAGATACTTCATTCAGCATAACGTCCTCTAGGGTCACCAATTTTGAATAATATCGCATGATTTTCTTGTTTCTCAATGCAGCGTAGTATTCCACTGTGTGATTATACCACAGGTTCTCTATCCATTCGTTTGTTGATGGGCACTTAGGTTGCTTCCATCTCCTTGCTGCGATAACATGGGTGTGGGTAAGAATGAGAAAAACTGGATGAAAACTGCATTGAAATGGATGAGGGAGAGAACAGTTCAAAAGCCACATATTTTAGGGCATTTTGATTATCATAAGAGTCCGAAATGAAGGTTGCAGAGTGGAGTATCCTCAGGGTGGGGGCGGAGGGATACGAGGGAATTGTATGCCAATGAAGGGATTTTTCTTTCACTTTTCAAAGAGAAGAGTGAACTGTGGAGGGGGTGGGGGCGGGGGAGAAAAGTGCAACAATGAATGAATGGAAAACCAAAATCTTTGTAAATATTCATTGAAATTGTTGTTGTTGCTGTTGTTGTTGTTGTTGTTGTTATGTGCCGTCGAGTCGCCTGCGACTCATAGCGACCCTATGTACAACAGCCCTAAACTCCGCTCTGTCCTGAGCCAATCGCACTGTCTCTGACACTCCCATCCCAATTATCCCAGTCACTGAATCAATCAACCTCAGAGAGGGCCTTCCTCTCCTGCGCTGTCCCTCCACCCTCCCAAGCATGATGTCCCTCTCTAAGGACCGGTCTCTCCTCACAACATGTCCAAAGTATGTTAGACGGAGCCTCAGAATACTTGCCTCCAAGGAGCCACCCGGTTTAACCCTTTCCAGGACAAATCTGTTTGTTTTCCTAGCGTCGCTGGTGGATTGAAACTGTCTGCAACTGAGTCGGCAGTTCCTCCCCACCAGCCCCCCAGGACACTTCCTCGGAGTTAGGCCAAGCAAGGACGAGTAAAAAGAATAGAGGCTAAAAGGCAAGAAAGTCACATATCATTTTTATTTTTGAGTAAATAATTGTTACATATATGAATTTAAAACATGCTGAATATGAGTAGTATATGTATTATAATGTTATATGAAAATAATAATAATAATAATACAAATGTGTTACAACAGCATCCCTTTATTCATGATCTCTTCTGAATCTAGCTTGAATTTCCGGCTGTTCTCTGCTGATGTTCCAGCCATTATTTCATAATCTGAAGCCAAATTTTACTTGCATGTGATGTGAATGATAATGTTCAATAGCAAAGAGAACAAATGTGGATCTCTTCCAGTCATTCAGCCAGTTGTCTTCCAGATTTTTTTTCTCTTTGATATTTCTTTTTTTTTAATTAATTTTAATGAAAGTTTACAGAGATTAGGGCTTCCATTCATTCATTGTTGCACTTTTCTCCCTGCCCACTCCTTCCCCCCCCAATACACTCTTATCCTTGAAAAGTAAAACAAAAATCCTTTCATTGTTATGCAATCCCTCCCCTCAAGTCCACTCCATTGTGTAGCTTTCATTCTGGACTCCTGTCATGACAATAATACCCAATCATATATCCCTTTTAAACAGTTCTCTCCCTCATCTGTTTCAATGTAGTATACATCATTCCTCCCCTCCTTCTCAGTCTTCCCTCAAGCCCGATGTTAGTCTCATTTTACAACAGTGGCCCTATACAATATTTGTCCTTTTGTGACTGAGATATTTCATTCAGCATCATGTCCTCCAGGGTTCACCCATTTTGTACAATATTGCATGAGTTCCTTGTTTTTCAATGCAGCATAATATTCCATTGTGTGAATATACCAGAGCTTCTCTATCCATTCATTTATCATTGGGCACTTGGGTTGTTTCAGCGTGCAGCTGAAACTGCTTCGATGGCAGTTATGGTCTCTTTTGGGTAAATTCCCAGTTATGGAATTACTGGGTCAAATGGTACTTCTATTTGCAACTTTTTGAGAAAGTGCCATACTGCCTTCCACAATGGTTGTACCATTTTACACTCCCACCAACAGTGAATAAGGGTTCCAGTTTCTCCACAACCTCCCCAGCATTTGATGTTTGCTGTTTTATGGAATTTTGCTGTTCTTACTGGGGTGAGATGATATCTCATAGTTGTTTTGATCTGTATCTCTCTTAGAGCTCGGGATTTTGAACATTTCTTCACGTGCTTGTTGGCCATCTGAAGGTCTTCTTTGGTGAAGTGTCCGTTCATATCCTGTGCCCATTTTTCAGTTGCGTTATTTAACTTTATCTTGTTGTGGTGCTAGAGTATTTTATAAATTCTAGATAAAAGTTTCTTATCTGACATGTCATTACCAAATATGTTTTCCCTATCTGTGTCTTCTGTTTTTACCTTGTTGGAGGAGTTTTTGGATGTGCAGAGGGATTTGATTCTTAGCAGGTCCCATTCAACTATTTTATCCTCTCCTGGTTGTAGATTTTCCAGGATGTTTGGTGAGCACATCCAGGGCTCCATCTGTTTCTTCAAACGTTATCAGTTGGTATTCTGTCAGTGCCTGTGGCTCAAACATGACGCACACTTAGCCTTTGATGTTACCATTCCTCTGAGTAATAGGAAATATGGTGCTTCTGTTAGGATCCAGGGAGCCAACTACACCTCAGAGCGACCTTACGACCAGCATATCTGAACCTCGCTTGCTCCTGCACCATCCTGACAATCTCAAATATGTTCAGATTCATTGTTCTCGTCACTGGGTCCATCTCTCTTGTTGAGAGCCTTCCTCTCTTTCTCTGACCCTCTCTGCCTTTCCCAGCCTTGCCCAAACATAGGCTCTTCCTTATAAGGTGCCCAGAGTTTGTGGGGCAAAGCTTCACTGTCCTTGTGTCTAAGGAGCACCCAGATTGGTCTTCATCCGAGACTGACTTGTCTGTTCTTCTGGAAGCCCAGGGGATACTCAGTACTTTTGTCCAACACTACAATTCAAAGACATTGATTCTTCGTCTGTTATTCTTATTCACTTTCCAACTTTCAGAAGCATAGGAAGCAATTTAAAATATCATGGCTTATATCAGATGCACCTTAGTCTTTAAACTGACATTGTTGCTCTTTAGCACTTTGAAGAGGCTCTTGTTGCTGTTGTTGTTGTTCTTGTGTGCCGTCAAGTCAGAAGTGATGCATAGCTGACCATCGGGTGGGTTTTAAGAGGCAGTAAATCCCACAGATGACCCATCCTTCTTCCCCAGAACAGCAGATGGATTTGAACCATATACTTTTGGGATTGCAGCATAGCTTCTTACCACTAGGCTGCCAGAGTTCCAGTGTGTTGTTCTTAAGTGCTGTAAATTTTATTCTAACTCAAAGCAATTGTGGGCACCGGAACAGAGGCCCTCCCCGTCCTGCTGCCCTCACCGCCGCCGCTGGGCCTGTACTCCCTGCTACAGTCATTGTGTTCACTGACGGTCTTGAGGTTCTACTCCTTTTCCTCAACCATCTCCTACTTGACAGCCTACAACTGACATAATTAAATCATTGAGTCTGTCCATAAAGGACCAAACTGTTTCACATGTTAAAAAGAAAAAAAAAACCCCAAAACCTCAAAAACTCTATTGCTGTAATTTGCAAACAATATAACTTGTACATTTTCTTCCCGTTGAAATGATCTCCAGTCTCAAAGTTGGAAAATTTAACTTGCAAGTCTTAACTTCCTTGTCCGCTTCCTAGTTAGGGGCCTCCAGTGACGACTCTCCCACTGCGCTGTAAATCCACCAAGGGCCTAACCCCAAACACACACGTCACCCACATTGCCGGGAAAGACAATGCCAAGTTCTCTCTTGGGGAGAGAGAGAGAGAGAATGTGTGTGTGTGTGTGTGTGTGTGTGTGTGTGTGTGTGTGTTGTTTTATGATTGTTGGGGCGATGAGGGGGACGCAATTTAACTTGTAAAAAGAAGTGGTTTCAATCCACCTTGAGGGCTCTTTCTTTGCCCAGAATCCAGTCACCTCCAGTGGTAGACACCTGGGTAGGAATTAGGAAGGAAAGATGGAGTGTGGGTGGGCAAGAAAGTGAAAAAACAGGGAAGCAACAGGCTTTCGCAGGTTCCGCACCCCTGCTTGGGGTGCGAGGCCTCGGCCATGTGACTGCCTTGGGATCCCTTCTCACATGCTGGGTACAGGCCCCTCACACTTCAAAGGTGGGGGTTTTGATGAAAATACATGGTTCTGGTCATTTCAAAGGCCACACGTGCGCGGTTTGAGTCTGGGGAAGGTCACCAGTGCCCTCAACTGGAATGGGTGTGGAGACACCACATACCTGTGAAATAGCTGTATTTGCTTTTTTTCCTGCTGATAAATGTGGCTTTGGGAGAGGCTCGCCTCTGCGGGCCTGAGAAATTATCTACTATCTAATGAGGACAGTTTAAAGGCAAAGAGGTATCAGGTTAGGGTCACAAGGCCAATTTTTTAAATGGAAGGTTCTTTGTTCTTAGAGACAGGGTTCTTTAACCGATTCTGCGAGAGCAGACAATGATAAGAAAGGCCGTGGCTAACCCACGAAATTTCAAACAAACGCAAAATATTCTTGCAGTAGTAACTAGGGTGATATCCAAGAAGAACATAAAACACATAAGTTAAGCTCACTTGTGCTTTTATATTTAAATAACTGTCTGATATTAGTTTCATAAAAATCATGTTTTTAGGGGCGTTTGTTTCTTATTTTTATTGATAGTCATACAATTATTACTACACATTCTGTTTCATGGATGTGTATTATGTTTTATACAATCTTTCATTTACTTTTTATTTTGTTCAAGTACCATGGACAGCTAGGAAAACAAACAAATTCTTCCTGGAGAGGGTGAAGCCGGGCAGTTCCTTGGAGGCAAGGATTCTGAAGCTCAGTCTGAAGTACTCTGGGCATGTTGCAAGGAGGAATCAGTCTTTGGAGAGGGCCGTCATGCTTGGGAGGGTGGAGGGACAGCACAGGAGAGGAAGACCCTCGATGAGGTGGATTGACTCAGTGACTAGGGTAATGGAGGTAGGTGTGTCAGAGACAGTGAGATTGGCAAAGGACAGAGCAGGGTTTAGGGTTGTAATACATAGGGTTGCTATGAGTCACAAGCAACTCGATGGCACATAGCAACAATAGTTCTTGATTGAGACAATCATTTTTAAGAATAAGAAGCAGTATAGTACCCACTGGACCAATTGGCAGCATCAGGATGGACGGTGAAGAGATTGAGATTGTACACAGCTTTAGTTTGCTTGGCTCCATAGTCAACAGTCTTGGCACCAGCAGTCAGGAAATGAAAAGGCGCATTGCCATGGGAAAGTCTGCTGTTAGGGACCTCTCCAAAGTGCTGAAGAGCAGTGGTGTCTCTCTGGAGACTAAGGTGCGTCTGATACAGGCCATGGTCTTCGCAATCACCTGTTATGCATCAGAGAGTTGGACAATGACCAAGGAGGATAGAAGGAGAACTGATGCCTTTGAGCTGTGGTGCTGGAGAAGAGTATTGAGAATACCATGGACTGCTAGGAAAACAAACACATTTGTTCTGGAAAGGGTTAAACCGGGTGGCTCCTTGGAGGCAAGGATTCTGAGGCTCCGTCTAACATACTTTGGACATGTAGTGAGGAGAGACCGGTCCTTAGAGAGGGACATCATGCTTGGGAGGGTGGAGGGACAGCGCAGGAGGGGAAGGCCTCCTATGAGGTGGATTGATTCAGTGACTGGGATAATTGGGATGGGAGTGTCAGAGACAGTGCGATTGGCACAGGACAGAGCGGAGTTTAGGGCTGTTGTACATAGGGTCGCTATGAGTCGCAGGCGACTCGACGGCACATAACAACAACAACAACAATAGTACCCATGCAGAACACGAAGCTGTTGTTGGTGAATACTATCACATTGGAACCAACCCATAGGTGACCCTCCTGTAGATTTTCAGACAGTAAACGTCATGGGAGGAGACTGTCCATCTTCCTCCCACAGAGCAGCTGGTGGATTCAAACCTTGTACCTTTGTGTTGGGAGTGCAAGAGTGCAAGAGTAGAAATTGGAGCTATTTAACCTGTGTTCGTCAAGATGATTCTGCATAAAATTGCCCACTAGGATTCTGAAGGCTGTTCACCTCCCAGAAGCAGACCCCTGTCTCCCAGGACCAATGACTGTGCTGTTAGGGGCTGAGTGTTCAACCTCTGTGCCACTAGGGTACCTCCTTGTAGTAAATCAACCAAAACCCCACTGCCGGTTCAGTCCATTCCAGCTCCACGTCGCCCCCTGGAACCAAGCACCACGGTCGCAGAGGGTATCCAGGGCTCCAAGTCCTGACAGAAGCACACTGTCCGTCTTTCTCCTCTGGACAGGCAGCAGGGTTCAAGAAACTGATCTTAGCAACTGTGCGCTTTGAGTTCTGCTTTCTCCAGTAGATATATTTCTGTTTTGTTACTGTGTTCGGTGTATAAGGAAGGAAACTACAGTAAAAAGTTCATGCAGAAACCAGTCTAAGCAAAGGAAACGAAGTAGCAGACTAGAATGGCAGGAGGGGAACACGCTCAGGGTGGTTGCTCCTCCTCTTGAAGGCTGGCTTTGGTGATGGTCTCCTGCTCTTTGAGAAACAGCTCATCAGCCTCACCTGAAGATCATTTCCGGGGCTCGGGGTCCCCTAAAGTCTATCCCGAATTCAAGGTTCAACTTTGTCAACAACTAAGAGATAGCATCTCACCCCAGTAAGAATAGCAAAATTTAACAGAACAGAAAACATCAAATGCTGGTGAGGCTGCTGAGAAACTGGAACCTTTATTCACTGTTGGTGGGAGTGTAAAATGGTTCAGCTACTGTGAAAGGT
The DNA here is from genome assembly GCF_000299155.1 of Elephantulus edwardii. Taxonomy (NCBI): domain Eukaryota; kingdom Metazoa; phylum Chordata; class Mammalia; order Macroscelidea; family Macroscelididae; genus Elephantulus; species Elephantulus edwardii. The sequence goes on along the minus strand of NW_006399985.1, from coordinate 675,290 downwards.
GGTGTGGTGCTTTCTCAAAAAGTTGCAAATAGAAATACCATTTGACCCAGCAATTCCACTACTGGGAATATACCCTAAAGAAACCATATGCGCCACCCAAGCAGATATACGCACACCCATGTTTATCACAGCTTTGTTCACAATAGCAAAGAGCTGGAAGCAACCCAAGTGTCCATCAACAAATGAATGGATAGAGAAGCTGTGGTATATTCACACAATGGAATACTATGCTGCATTGAAAAACAAGGAACTCATGAAATATTA
>NW_006399985.1:663859-674926 GCF_000299155.1 Elephantulus edwardii | reverse complement strand
CCCACAGAGAACAAGTGCCATCATCTCTAACAGCTGTCCTAAGTTCTTTTAACTCTCTCCCAACACATGGATATCACTGTAAAGGATGTTCAGGTGAGGTATATACTTTAACTAGAAACACATGTGCCTCCGAGCTAGCATCCCACTGATCATACAATACCTTGTGTAAAGGACACTCAGGTGTTGTGTGCACGTCAGGAGATCACACACATACCTCAGAGTTCCACCCAGCATCTCACTGATCACACAACACCTCAGCCCAAGAATTTCCCATTTCTTTACTGCTTTCTCTATATTGTACCCAGCTGCTTTCTTTGTTTTCCTCACAGGAGACTAGAGAAGAGAAGAGGTGGTGTAATCATCTTCTCTAAATTCTTTAGGGCTGTTTTTAGATCCCCTGCCATAACACCTTATAAATAGCTGATGATGCATTTCTTCTAATAGTGCCTGCTGCAGTCTTTGTCAAAACCTACTTATGATTGATCACCTTTGTCAGCATGTCCTTTGCCATTCCCTGTCATTTACTCTGAGATTTCACCCTGATTCAGTAGAAGAGGGGGTGTCACATCCTCTTAGCTACTTCCTGCTGTAAAAGGGTGTTGTTGATCCCAACATGAAAATCTTCTCTCACTAAAGGGCCACAGGTTTGCACATTAAAGACATGAACAGCAGTAATCTGAGGACATCAATAACTGTTGTCCAAAAGGAAAAAGCTTGCGATTGTGTAATTTTGACCTCCTACTTTGGTGACTGGGGTAATTGGGATGGGTGTGTCAGAGGCGGTGCAGTTGGTGCAGGATAGAGCAGGATTTAGGGCTGTTGTGCATAGGGTCACTATGAGTCGGAAACGACTCGACGGCACATGACAACAACAACAACAACTTTCTGACAAAGACATAAAACACTTGACTTGAGGATCTTTCATATTGCTTGCCGAATCTTTTAAATTGCCTGCTGAATTAGCCTTATTAAGGCAAGGAAGCACTTGCCCGATAAGATGGACTTATGTCAGGTTCTCTGCTCCCTGACAGGGGCAAGCACAGAAAGAGGAGAGAAGAGAGAAGGAAGAAAAGGAAAGAATTTTTCCCTTGCTTTTCATCCAAGTAAGGGGTCCTTTCCAGAAGACCTATGCCAGGTCTCTTCCCTTCCACCTACGTCAAATTTTAAGCTACTACATCAGGCCTCCAAAACTATGTCAGGGCACGTCAGGCCCCCAAAGCTACGTCAGGTCTTCCCTGACGGGAGTGAGCACAGAAAGGGGTGCTCATCCAATACCTGATAGGAGTGAGCATGGAAAAGGGTGCTCACCTGATACCTGACGAGAGTTAACACAAAGGGTATTCACCTGAAAACTTGACAGGTGTGAGTACAGAGGGTACTCACCTGATACTTCATCAGGTCCGTCCCTGTTCCAGGTGCCTTATGTCACTGTCAGTTCACCAGCAACTTAACAGCGACACCCTGATGGGGGGAAGCACAACAGAGATACACCACTCCGGGAGAGGATCAGAGAGTCAATCCAGCTGGATTTTATTGGCATCTGCAGTGCATTTATATACATCCAGGTAAACAGGAAGACAGGATAGGGTGGGTTTACAGATGTGGGACATGCGGATTGGTTAGGAGAACCTCAGCCTCGTGAGGACCACTCACAGCTCAACAGATGCGACAGCCATCTTCCCAGGTGGAGAGCTTTCTCAAGCCGACACAGCCAAGCAGTGAGGAGCTTTCTCTACCCCATATTAGAGGCCATTGGGAGGCTTGCACTTATCCGGAGCTTAGGCGATCTGTCCTGACCAGAGACCCTCCCTTACTTCCCAACATTCTGCAACAATATGTGTGTGTTCTCTTGGCTGTCCATGGGATGTTCAGTGCTTTTCTCCAACACCACAGCTCAAAGGCATCAATTTTTCTTCTGTCATCCTTGTTCATTGTTCAGCTCTCAGATGCCTAGCAAGTGATCAGAAAGACCATGACCTGAATCAGACACACCTTAATCCTCAAAGTGACATCGTTACTCCTCATACTTTGGAAAGGTCCCTAACTGCAAACTTACCAAGCATATTATGTCTCCTGATTTTCTGACTGTTGGTACCAAGGACATTAACTATAGGTCCAAGTAAGATGAAGTTATTGATAGTTTCAACCTCTTCTCCATCCATCATGACGTTACCTGTTGATCCAGTGGTAAGAATCTTTGCTTTCTTGACATTGAGATGCAATCCATATTCAAGATTGCATTCTGTGAACTTTTGCAACAAATACTTCAAGTCCTTCTCATCTTAAGCAAGCAAGGTTGTTTCATCTGATCCCACATTTCTCCTCATAGAGTCCAAGTTCTCATAATTTGCTCAGCATACAGACTGAATAGGCATTGATGGAGAATACCACCTTGACACACTCCTTTCTTAATTTTAAACCATGCAGTGCTCCCCTGTTTAGTTTGCATAACAGCCAGGTATAGGTTCCTCATGAGCACAATCATGTGTTCTGGGATTCCCATTCTTCACAAAGTCACCCACAATTGATTACGATCCACACAGTCAGATGCCTTTGCACAGTCAATAAAGCACAAATAGACATTCTTCTGGAAGTCTTTACTTTCAGCCAGGATCCATCTGACATCAGCAATGATATCTCTAGTTGCATGACCTTTTCTAAATCCTATTTGACCCTCTGGTAGCTCCCTATATAAGTACACTGTTCTAGCCATTTTTAATGACCTTTGGCAATATTTTGTTGCATGTGATATTAATGATATTGTTCAATAATTTCCACGTTAAGTTGGATCATCTTTCTCAGGAATGAAAACAAATAAGGACCTCTTTCAATCCATTGGTCAAACAGCTGTCCTCCACATTTCCTGGCATAGACTGGTGAGCATATACACAGATGTAGCCAGTCTAACTCCTGTGTAGTTCATCAGGTAAGACCCATGTGTATAATAGTCTTTTCTATTTTTTTAAAAAAGATATTCACGATGAGCAAATCATTTTATGTACAAAATCCAACCATTCTATTTCTGGCCTCATTTCTGCCCCCAAGTCTTTACTTTCTAGCTATCATTCCTTCTTCATCATTTCCAACATTCGCATTCCAGCCGCCAATCATCATTAATCCATCTTGACTGCGTGCTTGATCAATGTCAAACTGCAAAATCTGGCAAAAATCTTCACTTGCTATGCATTTGTGATAACTTGGCAATGAATAAGGATGACAGAAAAATTGGTACCTTTGAGCTGTGGTGTTGGCGAGCAGCAGTGAACATTTTGTAGACGGCCAAAAGAACAAGCAAATATGTCTGGCAGAAACAGAAGCCAGAGTGCTCCTTGTAGGAAAAGGTGACAATGCTTCATGTCACACACTTCAGGCACACTGCCAGAAGAGACTATTCCTTGGAGAGAGACACCGTGTTACAGCCATGTGTCAATCCATCTGATTGAGGATCTTTCCCTTTTTTGCTGCCCCTCTACATTTAGAATATGATGTCCCTTGCCAAGCTGTAGCCTCTTCTAGCAACATGCCCAGAGCGTGTGAGATGAAGCTTCTCCATTCTTGCCTCCAAGGAGCACTCTGCCTGCATTTTTTCCAAAACATATATCCTGTTCTTTTGGCAATCCATGGGATATTCAGTACTCTTTTCCAGCACCACACCTCAAAGGCATCAATTCTTGTCATGTCCCCCTTACTTATTGTCTAGTTTTCAGATGCATAGCAAGTGACTAAGAAGACCAGGACCTAAATCAGTTGCACCTTTGTCTTTTAACTGGCATAATTGCTCCTCAGTTATTCAGAGAGGTCCCTGAGAGCAGACATGTTATTTTTAGGTGTCATCGGGTTGGGTATGACTCATAGTGATCCAATGAACTAATTATCTGAATCCTATTCTATCTTGTGCCATCCTCACACTTCCTGACACACAGAACCCATTGCAGCAGTCACCGTGTCAATCCACCTCATCGAGGGCCTTCCTCTCCTTTGCCAACCCCTTCCCAGCATCATGTCGTTCTCCAAGGAATATCCTCTCCATGCTCAAAGTTTATGAGGCAAAGCCTGATCATTCTTGCTTCCAAAGAGCACTCTGGCTGCACCCTCTCCACGTCACATTTGTTTGTTTCCTTGGCCGTCCATGGGATGTTCAGTGATTTTTCTCCAACACCACAGCTCAAAGGCATCAATTCTCTTTCTGACATCCTTATTCATTGTCCAGCTCTCAGATGCATAGCAAGTGATCGAAAAGACTATGGTCTGAATCAGACTTACCTTAATCATCAAACTAACATCAGTTTGGAGAGTTCCCTAACTGCAGGATTTCCCAGTGCAATGTGTCTCTTTATCAGCAGACTTAGAAGCGAGAAAATGAATTCTTCACAAAATCTCCAGAAGGAAGATACCTTGTACATTCATTTCAGACATCTCTAAACTACTGGAAAATAAGTTTGTGTGGTTTCAAGTTACTGAGTCTGTGGTAATTTCTTACAAAAACAATAGGAGATGAATATAGATTTTAGATTGTTCTTGGACATTACGTTTGGTCTTGAAATTCTGTTTTAATGAGTGTGTGTGTGTGTGTGTGTGTGTGTGTGTGTGTGTGTGTGTTAATTTTCTTCTAGTTTACTTACAAAATTTGAATTCATGTTTTCAAGAACAAATTCTTTCAATTTTCCTCACCACCCCACACATCAAATTGTACAACCCCATGATTAATCCCCTACTCCCTGCTGAACTTCAGACATTTGCCATCATAAATTACTCAAAAGTATTTGTTATTATAAAAAAAAGTAGATGTTCCTATCTTGCCACATACTCTCCAACATCTATTATTTGCTGTCCTGTTGAACTTTGCCACTCTTACTGGAGTGAAATGGTATCTCATTGTGGTTTTGATATGCATCTCTCTTATTGCCAGTGTTTCTGAGCATTTCTTCATGTGTTTCTTGGCCATTCGAATATCTTCCTCTGTGAAAAATTTTCCCCATGTCTTTTGTCCATTTTGTAATTGGCAAATAATAGTCTTTTTCTCATTACTGAGATTGTAAAATGGTACAACCACTCTAGAAGGCAGTTTGATGCTTCCTCAAAAAGCTGAACATAGAAATTCCATATGGAAGCAGAGGGATGGGGATGTGCAGGGGGAGGGGAGATGAATCATGGGGTTGTACAATTTCATGGGGGAGTGAGGGAAATTGGAAGAATATGGCATGAAAAACAATGTATTCAAATTTTGTAAATAAATACAAAAATAAACTAAAAGCAGGTTTCTTATCTCACCATGATTCTAGGTTTTCCAGTTTTCTCTTTCAGTCCTCACTGATCAGAGCAATAAATACATTTATTCAACACTGATACACGTACACGTGATTTCTAACTCTTAATATAAAAATCCTCACATTAAAATTATTAACTATAAATTGAGCAAAGGCAACATGAGGATAGTGGAGTTGACCACTATGGCGCCTACTAAGGGAAATTGTCCTATCAACCACATCCAGAGTTTAAAACTGATCCCCACAGGGTCAGATATGCACCTCCCCACCCCCTTGTACCTACTTCTGCAAATCACCGGCTCTGGTAGTCACTGCAAATTGAAGCACAGAATTTGCTTGTAGTTGTGAAGAAAGGGTGGAGAAGGCAAAGGACATCACACAGCGCAAGTCCAGGTTCAGTTAAAAAACACAAATGCGAGGGGAGCTCTGGTGGCCTAGTGGCAAGAAGCTGCACTGCAATCCCAGAGGCGCAAGGTTCGAATCCACCAGATGCTCTGCTGGGGAAGGAGGGACAATCTCCTCCTGTACCAGTCAGATCTGATTTGACGGTACACTCACACAAAAATAATAAAATAAAAATTAAAAAAAAAAACAACGCAAATGCAAAAAGGCCTCAGGTTTCCTTAATCGTCGAGCAAGCTTTCTCTCACAGCAGTCACAGTCAAACCTTCCTTCAATCACCTGGCAAGCAAAACTTTGGACTGTAACTCCGTCTCCAGGGTCCTGTCAGGCTGTGCCTCACTGCAGTCTCTCCAGAGTCTGGACATCTCTCCTTCTTATGTTGGTCCCACAGCTGTTGATAATGTAGGAGACACTGACCATCGGTGACTCACGTCTGCAGATGAGGCAGCAGGAGACTACACTTCCAGAACGCGCTAAGGCAATGGCTAGAAAAGCCATTTTCGAAAGTCCTAACACCGTATTAACCAACCGCTTTTACTAATTATTAATCGTATCTCTAGAGTGAGCTCTGGTGGCCTAGTGGCAAGAAGCTGTGCTGTAATCCAGAGGTATGTGGTTCGAGGCCACCTGCTACTCAGCAGGAGAAGGATGGGCAATCTCCTCCCAAGTGTTTAACTGCCTCTAAAATCCTCTAAAATCAGCTATGGCTTGGTTCGAACTACACGGTACACAACAACAGCAGTAATTTCTGTTATATTTAATATGTGTTAACCAGAATGTAATTTCTTTTTCCAAACTTCACCACTACTTCCTAAATTTCTATTATTTGGATGTTACTAGATAGCGAACTGCTGGAAGTTTAAGTTGGTTGTAGAAGGAGGTTGTGGCACCAGGGATATCATTGCTGATGTCCAATGGATCCATATTGAAAGTAAAAAATACCAGAAGAGTATCTATTTGTGCTTTACTTACTATGCAAAGGCATTTTACTGTGTTCATGACGAAGTATAACTAACACTAGAAAAATGGTCATCTCAGAGCACTTAATTATGCTGGTGCAAAACCTGTACCTAGACCCATAGATTATTGTGGAAACAGAGCTAGGATACATCACATGGTTTAAAATTGAGAAAGATTTAGTGGTGAGAAGAAATAGGAAAGATCCGGGTGAAAAGACAGGGTAATGATGGACAAGGTCCAATTATGATTAATTTTATAAAACATGATGCATAAGAATGACTGTATGAAACACAATATGAATGAAGAATAGTGTGAAATACAACATATCCGAACTTTGTAAGCAGATTGATAAAAATAACTCAGAAAAAATTAAGAAAGGTGTGTGTCAGGGTTTATCCTTTCTCCATACTCATTAAATCTGTATGCGGAACAAATTATTTGAGAAGCTGGACTTTATGGAGAAGACGGTGACATCAGAATTTGAGGAAGATTCTTCATTAACCTCTGTTACGCACATGACAACTTTTCTTGATGAACGTGAAGAGGACTTGAAGACTTGCTGTAGAATCAGGATAGGAAACTTGGCGGGATGGCAAAAGAGAGGAAGACCCTCAACCACAGGTATTGACACAACGACTGCAGCAATGGGCTTACGTAAGTCAGAGATTTTGATGACGGCACAGTATCGGACAGAGTTCAGACCTGTTTTCCATTGAGTTGCTGTGAGTTGCACTCAATTCGATAGCACCTAACAGTAACAACATCAGCCTCTTAATTCCTTCAACTCACAACTCTCATATTAGAGTTGATATTACTTCTTCAGTAATTTTACCCAGGAAGAAAACAATCCCTTGAATTAAGCTTACATCATGCTTATACTTAAAATTCCCCACTATCACTACTAGAATCAAATGAAGACTTCTTAACATGAACTACAAGACTCAAGACCCTAAAGAAATGTTCTGAACTCTTCCCTTCTCATGTCATATTCCAGAACTCATCACTCTAAATCCAGTTATGCTGCTTTCCTTTCCATTCCGCATGACTTTCAATGGTTCCCTCCTTGTTGCCATGGAAGTCTCAGTCTCCAAGGCAACTCTGTGACCAGCCTACCTCTGTTAAGTCCTATTTCATTGGCTAGTTGTATTTTCTCCAGAGTTCTCACTTCATTTACTTGTTCACTATCCACTCAATCTGCTCTCATCTTATGGCCACACATGTGCATGTGAAAGTAATTTGTGTGAGATTCCAAGCGATGGCTTTTCTGTCTTGCTCTCCTTTGTTTCTTCAGGACCTACTTTCCTACGCGGAAACCAGCAGAGACTCCTGGCTCCACAGCTTTTTTAAGTATCCTCCGTACTTTATGAATTATTAAGGTTCTAGCGCCACCAGGATTGTAAGCCCAAAAACAGGAGGACAGAATTATCAAAAACGAAATAATAAATATGTTCATGCATTATGAAGATTGTAATCTATGTCACTGAACAATTGTGTGAAAGTAATTCAATGCGAGTCAAAATTGTTGAGTAAACACATTAAAATGTTGTTGTCGTCATTGTTGTTATTCACTGCTTTTGAGTCAAGCACGACTCATAGCGACCCTATGAACAAAAGACCTGAAGCTTTTCTATAACTATAGTCATTTTTCAACGCTCATAGAGTTTCCGGAGGCATGTTGTTTAGGAAGTGGATGCCACAGTTGAATAATAATGGACGGGTGAGGAATCTATTGCATTCACCAGTAGGCTTCACCTTATAACAATTTGATTCACATGCAGGCACTTAATAGCTATCCGTAGGGAGAGGGAAGAATGGAAGGAGGGAAGGGAAAGAAAGTGAAAAGATAGAATCTAGGTGCCCATCCATTCCAGTTTGTCCAGGATTGAAAGGTTTCCCAGGACACAGGACTTTCAGGGCCAGAACAAGAAACTCTCAGGAAAATCAGCGTGAACTGGTCACACTCACTTAGAGCACAGTCATTCATGACATGAACACACCTTCAGGGAAAGATTGCAAATCTCTCCTACACACTCAACAAAATATCCAGAATCACTTCTATTTGCCTGGTCCAGTAAAGGACCTTCCAATAACTTGTACTGTTTTGACATGGATTTATAGTTCTTCAAAATTTCTGATTCACATATAATGGATCTTGATACAATTAATCACAGAGGTTTAGACCAGGGGTGAGCAGCTGATCCAGGAGCTGGTTTTAGAAGCAGGCTGGCCAATTCTGAGATGATCCCATAGAAAAACTCTGCCCAGTGGGGTGCGACCATCATAAAGGAAATAATGATTAACTCTGCCTCCCTTTAGGGGGTGAGTTAGACCTGATGTTTACAAATAGTCACTAAGAAGTGGTAGAAGCAGTAGATGCAGATGTAGCAGGTTATGTCAGCATAATGATGAGATGGAGAATAGGAAGCAGCGGGTGTCTGATTCTCAGAGTGTCAGATCTATTACGAATTATACCCCCAAACATGTGGCAGGATCCTTGATACCTGAGGGCTTAGTGGTTGGAACTGTTTCTTGCTTCCTTATTTCCCAGGGTATCTTTACAATCAACCCCATTAAGTAAGGTAATCTGAGCATGCCTCTGTTTCGTGCAACTTAAAAGAATCTAAAAGATAATTATTTCTTCAGTCAACAAGATTAATGGAGTAAAAAATGAGAATCAAGGCATAAATGTCAAAAAAAGAATCTGAGCTATATCCCAAGCCCCAGGCTATAAACTATCACAGATCCGTACTCAGGATTACTGGCCCAACAACTAGTCTCAGTTATCACTAAATCCTTGTTTGTTTGTTTTTAGTGATTATTTATAATCTAAAATTGCTCTTGAATGAGTTCTTAAAGATCCTGTCTATAGCAGTAATTCCCAAATTGGAGTAGGCACACTGGAACAATCTTCTGACAGTTATGGAATATAAAGGAAAATTAAATACTTTAGTTGAACATCCTTCTGTCTGTAACTCCTAAACTCAAAGGAACATGGAGTTCTAGGGATCGTTAGTATGATTGCAAACACAAGAACGCAAACAGAGAATTGAGAATAGAAGCTTCTGTTCATTCCCTTGGGCATTTTATGAAGCAAAGTGTCCCTTTAATTAGCAAGCTGTGCCTGAACCGAACCTAACCTCTCTGCAACTGCCTCTTCTCTAAGTGATAATTTGATCGTGAAAAAGAAAGTTGGAAGAAGAATTGATGTAGACAATGGACGGTGTTGGTAATGAATATTGAGTTTATTATGGATTGAGATCAAACAAATTACTTTTAGAAGAAATATAACCTACATGCTTCTTAAAAGGGAGGATGAGAGAGAAAACTTCAGCTCCCTAATTTTGAATATGTTCACAGGAAAGGCCAATTGCAAGGAAAGAAGCAGATCGGCAAAAATCTACAGTGAGACGACCTAACCACTCACTCACTGCTGTGAAGTCAGAACAGACTCGAAGCTGACCCTCCAGGGGGTATTCAGAGGCTGGAGATTGTCCATCTTTCTCCCCCTCAGCTGCTGGTGGCTTCAAACCTCCAGCCTTTAGGGTTGGCAGCAAACTCCTTAGCTTCTAGATTAATAGCCACAGCAATGACGCCAAACATACCCGCGATGATAAAGATGACAGAGCCAGTCGAAGCTTCCTCCTGTTACACACAAGGTCTCCAGGAAGTGAGGTCAGCTCAACAACCACTAACGGTGGTCCTTTTTTCTTGTCATTGCATCATTTCCATGAAGCTCTGTAACTCAGAATCCTTCATCGTACAGTTTTAGAAAAAATTTTAACAAGTTTCAAAGGATTCCAAATTATACAAGAAGGGCTATTAGAAACTTGTTTCTAAGAGTGACTTTCCACTAACAGTTTAAGATCATCTTAAAACTTGACAAAAAATCCAATTTTAACTAGTACTTGCTCACTTTATTTATATTCCAGAGAGCAGAGTTTCCAATGGATTTCTATGTAAACATTTTAGTGGAAACAGGTGGCATAGTGTGCAAGGAAGGGGACTGCTGACCCGGAGGCTGGACCTCTCTGGCAGTTCAAATTCACTAGCAGCTCTGTAAGGAAAGATGGATAATCTCCCCCCAAAGGTATAAGGTTCGAATCCACCAGCTGCTCTGCAGGAGAAGAATGGGCCGTCTCCTCCATTGATTAACTGCCCTTGAAAACCCACTGGAAGGTCAGCGATGGGTCAGTTGCAACTCAGTGGTACACAACAACATTTGATTTACAGCTTCAGAAACAGAAAAAGAGTCAGTTGAGAGTTAGTTCTGACTCAACAATATTGAATTTTAATTTGAGTAATGCAAATTACTAGGGAGGATAGAAGGAGAATTGACACCTTTGAGCTGTGGTGCTGGAGAAGAGTATTGAGTGTACCCTGGACTGCCAAGAAAACAAACAGATTCATCGTAGAGAGGATTAAACCAGGCTGCTCCTTG
>NW_006399985.1:654763-663759 GCF_000299155.1 Elephantulus edwardii | reverse complement strand
GCATAGGGCCACTATTGTAAAATGGGACTGACATCAGGGTTAGGGGAAGACTGACAAAGATGGGATAAATAATGTATACTGCATTGAAACAGATGAGGAAGAGAACTGTTTAAAAGGGATATATGATTGGGTATTACTGTCATGACAGAAGTCCAGAATGAAGGCTGCATAGTGGAGTGGACTTGGGGGAAGGGATTGCTTAACAATGAAAGAGTTTTTCTTTTCTTTTTCAAGAAGAGTGAATTGGGGGGGGAGGGTGTGGGCAGGAAGAAAAGTGCAACAATGAATGACTGGAAAGCCTAAGTCTGTAAACTTTCATTAAAATTAATTTTAAAAAGTTCACCTTGCCTACTGAAATCTCTTGAAAGTTATTACCTTCTGTTGAAATGTGTACTAAACTGTGAAGTCTAGACCATTCTCTGCTTTCTACTTCCTTTTCGTCCAGTCTCTATCTGGGACAATACTACGCGGTGTCTGTGTATGGTTGCAGAAAGTTCTAAGTCATCAATACTCCAAACATGTCTTCTACTCTCTTGATCCCTTTCTTCTCGCATCTGCCTGGTTTTCCCATCTCTGTATGTTGCACCTTCTGTAACTATCCCACCATCACCACCTCCAGCTGACATCAAGGCAATTCCAACTCGCAGTGACCTCATGTGTACCAGGATAGAAATGTGCTCCAGGAGGTTTTCAGTGGGGGATGGTTCAGCTTACCACAGCTCTTTCCCAGGGTCCATCCACTGTGAACTTGAACCTCCAACTTTTCCATTACCACCTAAACATTCTAATCATTTGTAAACCAAGTAACTCCTTGAAGCCTGGGATTTTGAAGCTTCATCTCACACACTTTGGGTACGTGGCCAGGAAGGACTGATCCGAGGGGAAGTACATCATGCTAAAAAGAGTCAAGAACAGTGCAGGAGGGGAAGACCCCAGATGAGATGGATTGATACAGTAACTAGGACAATGGGGGTGGGTGTGTCCGAATCAGTGAGACTGGCTCAGGACAGGGCAGGCTTCGGAGTAGTTGTACACAGGGTCTCTATGAGTTACAGGCAATTTGACAGCACATAACAACCGTTCAGATAATTCTACAGTTGGTATCGTTTCTTTCCCCATCACTCAGACTATTATTCTTCACATTTGTAGAAGCCTTCTACATATCCATTTTTTTTCTTTTGATTCCTAGCCTTTCCTTTTGATTCTTAGAGTTTCTTTTGATGTACACCTATCTGATCTTCAATGTTATCCACTTTTTTCATCAATCAGTAGTTGGAATATATGGTCCTTGGAGACAGAAATGAGGCTGGAGATAGAATGATAGAATTTTGTACCATTTGTGATTTAATAATTGCAAGTACATTTTATAAGAAACACAACGACCATAAAAATAAAACCACAATGACAACTATACACATGGACCTCACCTTCCAGCCTTCACAGGGATCAGATTGATTGCACCTGTGAAAATAATCATTGGCGAAACTCATTATCAGCTGTGAAAACTAGGCCAGGTGCTGATAGTGGAACGCACCATCATATGCAAGTTCAAACTGAAGCTAAGGAAAATGAAACCAAATGCACCAGAATCAGAACTTGAACTTAAGTCAATATCACCTGAATTTAAAAACCATCTAAAGAACAAGACAGGGGCCTTGGACACTAATGAATGAAGACCTGATGAACTGGAGAAGATATCAAGAATATCATCCATGATGAATGCAAAAGCTCATCACAAAAATTGAGGAGGGAAAAAAGACCAAGACGGATAGTCTTTGAACACGGCACTAGAGTCCTGAGAAGCCAAAACAACGTTGAGGGGATGGGGGGAGGAAAACAAGAAGTTAAGGAGCTGAGCAGAAGATTTCAAAGGACAGCATGGAGAGACAAAGCAGAGTATTATAAGAAAATGTGCAAAGAACTTGGGTCAGAACATCAAAAGGGAAGAACTCAGCATGTCTTAAGCTGAAGGAACTGAAAAACAAATTCAAGGCTTGAGTTGCAATACTTAGAGACACTATGGACAAAATATTAAATGATCCAGGATGCATCAAAAGAAGATGGAAGGAGTACACAAAGTCACTACACCAAAAAAAATTGGCTGACAAAGAAGAGTTTCATGAAACAACATAAGACCAAGAGGCAAAGGTGAGGAATAAGAAAGTTCATGCTGCTAACAAAGAATTGGCAAAAAAACAAGGCACCAGGAATTGATGAAATATCAATTTACACGTCAGCAAACAGATGCTGCCCTGGACATGCTCACCAAGTTGTGTCAAGAAATCTGGAGCACAGCCACGGGGCCAGATTACTAGATAAGGTCCATATTTATTCTCATTACCAAAAAAAGTTATCCAACAGAGTGTGCAGATTGTTGAACAATATCATTAATATCACATGCAAGCAAAATTCTGCTGAAGATTATCCAAAATCAACTGGAACTGTACATCAACAGAAAACTACCAGAAGTACAGGCTGGATTTAGAAGAGACCATGACACTAAGGACATCGTTACCAATGTCAGATGGATCTTGGCCAAAAGCAGAAAGCACCAGAGGAATGTCTATCTGTGTTTCACTGACTACACAAAGGCATTTGACTATGTGGATCACACAAATTGTGGCTTGTCTGGAGGAGAATGGGAATCCCAGAACACCTGATTGTGCTCATGTGAAACCAATACTCAGACCAGGAAGCAGTCTCAGAACAGAGCAAGGAAACACTGCATGGTTCAAAATCAAGAAGGGAATGTGTCAGGGATGTGTTCTGTCTCCATACCTTTTTAACCTATATGCAGAACAGATCATTCAGGAGGCTGGGCTTTATGAGGAGGATTGTGGTATCAGGATTGGAGGAAGACTCATCAACAACCTGTGTTATGCAGATGACACAAGCTTGCTTGCCAAAACTGAGGAGGGCCTGAAGAACTTGCTGCAGAAGGTCAATAACTGTAGTCTTCAATATGGATTGAAGCTCAACATCAAGAAGACAAAGATTCTCACCACTGGGCCAATTGGCAGCATCATGATAGATGATGAAGAGTTTGAGATTGTTAGCAATTTCAGCTTGCTCCGGTCTATAATTAACACTTTTGGAATCAGCAGCCAAGAAATCAAAAGATGAACTGGATTAGGAAGTCTGCTTTCAGGGACCTTTCCAGAGTGCTGAAGTACAAAAGTGTCAGTCTCGAGACTAAGATGTGCCTGACCAGGCCATAGTTTTTGCAAATACTTGCTATGCATCAGAAAGCTGGACAACAAATAGGGATTACAGAAGATTTGATGCCTTTGAGTTGTGGTGCTGGAGAAGAGTATTGAACATACCATGGGCTGCCAGGAGAACAAACAGGTCTCTCCTGAAGAGGCTGAAACCAAGCAGCTCTCTGGGGAGTAGGATTTTGAAGCTTCATTTCACATACTTTGGGCATGTTGCCAGGAGGGACCAGTCCTTGGAAAGGGACATCATGCTTGAAAGGGTGGAAGGTCATTGCAGGAGAGGAAGTCCCTGGATGAGATGCATTGACACATGACTAGGGTAATAGAGGTAGGTGTGTCAGAGACAGTTATATTGGCTCAGGCAGGATACGACAGGGTTCAGAGCTATTGTACTTAGGGTCACTATGAGTCACAGGCCACTAGATAGCACATAACAATAACATAACAATAACAACATAGCTTTTAGTAGTCTACTACAACACTGCAGTTTAAAGACAATGATTCTTCTTCTGGCATCAATATTCAATGGCCAACTTTCAGATGCATAGCAAATAAGTAAAAAGACTATAGCCTACATCAGGTGCCCCTTAGTCTTTAAACTGGTAACATTGCTCTTTCAAATTTTGGACATATCCTCGACAACAAGTTTTTCCTAATGCAACACTTCTGATTTCTTAACTGCTGTTAGTGTTGGTGTTGATTGTGGATGGGTGTTCATTGTGGATGTTGATTGTAGATCCAAGTTAAACAAAATATCTGATAACTTCAATCTTTTCTCCATCTCTCATGATGTTGTTAAGTGGTGCAACAGTAAGGAGTTTTGTTTTCCTGATGGTGCTATGTAATCCATATTGAGGGCTGTAGGCTTTGATCTTCTGCAGGAAATCCTGTTTTATCTGTTTCAAGTCCTCTTCACTTTTCACAAGTGAGATGTCATCTGCATAATGCAGGTTTTTAGTGAATCTTCATTCAGTCTGGATGCCACATTTTTCTTTAAAAAATAAAGCCACATATTGGGTCTCATGGAAGCAGTTTCTACCCCCAACAAATAGGGCTTCTCTGTAATAGTTTGTTTCTCCACCTTATGGAATAGCAATGCGTTCTGTGACCTAGATTCTCTGAAAACCCTAAGAACATTTCTTTTCCCAGTTTTTTTTTCTTTTTATGAGGATAAGTGATGATTTCTGAGTCCTCAGTATAGTGAATGGAAACCATAGATGAAAATTTAACTCGTAAAACAGAAATTTAGTAATTTATAGGGTGACCTTTAAATAGTATCATATCCATTTAATATGAAAGAAAGAAACATAATTAAGAAAATCTCTTTCTTCTGTGATGTTTACCCTTTCTGCATCTTCTCAATGGGCTAAAACCATACAGTCATTTCATCTCCCATGTTATCCTTTTTAAGGAGAAATCATTTTCTGCTACACTCAGGTCCAATTTTTTGTTGTGATTGTTGCCCTCAAGAAATAAACACCACGGTCAGGATGTCTGCCCAGCATCCTCCCGGCCACCGAGCAGTGGTTTCCAGTGAAATGTGAGAGCTGAGGAGAGACTGCACAGGCCCCAGTGGCTGCAAACTTATATGAACCAGAGATTTTCAAACCACTGGCAGAGTTTCAAGCCATTTAATTGAATGACAGGGCCCTAAACCAGCTGTCACTTAAGATTCCTGGGTTTGGATGAGAAGCCAGAAGTATTGGTAATTACTCCCCTCTAGCACCCTCTCCCCAAACACAGCACATAGAACTCGCAGCAATTTTAAAAAACCATCACCAGAGTGGATAGGGAAAGATGAAACAAAAATGGAAAGATGGAATTATTTAAAATACGTTTTTCCTTTATTTTTAAATACAATGAACTCCGAAATCTAAGAAAGATTCCAGTTCCTGAGACCTCACTAGTTCCAGTCTCCTTCCATCCTTCAGTGAATACCAAGATTCCATTCCTGTGGTAACTTTGCTGACCCCATTTTACCCAGTAGAGTTCATCAAAAAAGGAAATATTACTTTCCTGAGTGAAGGGAGTCATTCTTTCACTTGAATATCGTGATACAAAAAAACCTCATTTATCTTTGGTTGGTAATTTGTGCTTCCAACACGAAGGTACAAGGTTCAAATGCACCAGATTATCTGCAGGAGAAAGTCTCCCCCTGGGCTATTTACTGCCTCTAAAAACTTGCCAGAGAGTCAGTTATTGGTTGGCTATAACTCAACAGTACACAAGAACAACAATGTGGATTGATAATATCCTTGAAGTCATTCCACCACTCATCCAGCATTTGATCATTAGTGTTCAATATCTCAAATGTACTCTTAAGATGATTTTTAAATTCAAGTGGCATAGAATCAGGATCATATTTTCATTCTTGTGGCCTTGTTTTGATCTTCTTCAGCTTCAATCTGAACTTACACAGGAGTAACTCGTGGTCTGGGCCACACTCTGCATCTGGCCTACTTTCAACAGCTGAGACTGAGTTTCTCCAGAAATTCTTTCCATAGATGTTGTTGGTGTTGTAAGGTTCTGTCAAGTTGAGTACAACTCATGATGACCCTAAGAACAACATATCTGAATCTCATCCTATCCTGTGCCATCTTCACAGTTGCTGACATACTAGAGCCCACTGTGGCAGTCATCGTGCAATCCACCTGGCCGAGGGTCTTCCTCTCCTTCGCCAAGCCTCTACCCTTCTAAGCATCAAGAAATAGCCTCTCCAAGAAATAGCCCCTCATAGCAACTTGCCCAAAGCATGTGAGGTGAAGCCTCATTATCCTTGCCTCGAAAGGGTACTCTGGCTGCACCCTTTCCAAGACATATGTTGTTGCTATCAGTTTGCCAGCAACTTAACAGTGACACCCTGATGGGGGTAAGCACAACAGAGATAAACCACTCCGGGAGAGGATCAGAGAGTCAATCCAGCTGTATTTTACTGGGATCTGCAGTGCATTTATATACATACATCCAGGTAAACATGAATACAGGATAAGGTAGGCTTACAGATGTGGGACATGCGGATTGGTTAGGAGAACCTCAGCCTCATGTGGACCACGCCTAGCTCAACAGACATGGCAGCCATCTTCCCACTTGGTGAGCTTTCTCAAGCAGGTCTAATCAAACACAGGGAGCTTCCTCTACCCCATATTAACGGCCGTTGGGAGGCTTGCACTTATCTGGAGCTTAGGCGATCTGTCCTCGCCAGAGACCTTCTCTTCCTCCCCAACATATCTTCCCCTTTTAAATGAGCCCCAAAAAGGGAAAGTCTCTGGTGTAGAGCCTCTGGTGTTTCTTGGGAGGAGGACGATCCAATGACAGTAAGGGTAGAAAGACTATTCAGTGCAGCTGCTTGGGCACTCTGTCTTATGAAAAGGTCTTTGGCTGCTCTTATAATGACAACTGCGGAGATAATAAAAAGGTAAAAATTGCCATAACTTGATTTCTGGATTGGATTGGGAGATGAATATAGGATAGCGAAGAGAGCCACATACATTTAGGAAATGGAGGTGAAGAAACAAAAGCTTACAAAACTGATTAGCATCTTCGTGACACTGTTGACGGTCAAAGCAGTGACAAGCAGTGTTATAAGCACAGGACCACTGACTGGGTTTACCACTGCCAAGGTTAAGGTCGAGAGCCTTTTGGTGAGTGCCTTCAGCATGCCCCAGGTCAAAGGTGTCTGTGGCACCTGGGGCTTCCACTTCCTTTCCCACTATCTCATCTTCTTGTCGTGGATGCTCAATTGATGCACCTTCTTAACAGGCTGGTTGGAATTGAACATGACAAGCAGGAACCCACATAGGATGTGATTTGTTCTGTGGGAAAATACAAACAAAGCTTCTTCCAATGGTTAGTAAAGGATCCCCTTTCCATACTTGGTCTAATGGATCCTTCCATGTAACCCACATTGGCAGCTAAGAGGTGTATCTGATTGCCGGTGAACACACCTGGGAGGTTTTGGGAAAACTGTCCTCATTATATTAAGGCTTAATGAATTAAGCTGTGCCTTCGCCCACAGAGAACAAGTGCCATCATCTCTAACAGCTGTCCTAAGTTCTTTTAACTCTCTCCCAACACATGGATATCACTGTAAAGGATGTTCAGGTGAGGTATATACTTTAACTAGAAACACATGTGCCTCCGAGCTAGCATCCCACTGATCATACAATACCTTGTGTAAAGGACACTCAGGTGTTGTGTGCACGTCAGGAGATCACACACATACCTCAGAGTTCCACCCAGCATCTCACTGATCACACAACACCTCAGCCCAAGAATTTCCCATTTCTTTACTGCTTTCTCTATATTGTACCCAGCTGCTTTCTTTGTTTTCCTCACAGGAGACTAGAGAAGAGAAGAGGTGGTGTAATCATCTTCTCTAAATTCTTTAGGGCTGTTTTTAGATCCCCTGCCATAACACCTTATAAATAGCTGATGATGCATTTCTTCTAATAGTGCCTGCTGCAGTCTTTGTCAAAACCTACTTATGATTGATCACCTTTGTCAGCATGTCCTTTGCCATTCCCTGTCATTTACTCTGAGATTTCACCCTGATTCAGTAGAAGAGGGGGTGTCACATCCTCTTAGCTACTTCCTGCTGTAAAAGGGTGTTGTTGATCCCAACATGAAAATCTTCTCTCACTAAAGGGCCACAGGTTTGCACATTAAAGACATGAACAGCAGTAATCTGAGGACATCAATAACTGTTGTCCAAAAGGAAAAAGCTTGCGATTGTGTAATTTTGACCTCCTACTTTGGTGACTGGGGTAATTGGGATGGGTGTGTCAGAGGCGGTGCAGTTGGTGCAGGATAGAGCAGGATTTAGGGCTGTTGTGCATAGGGTCACTATGAGTCGGAAACGACTCGACGGCACATGACAACAACAACAACAACTTTCTGACAAAGACATAAAACACTTGACTTGAGGATCTTTCATATTGCTTGCCGAATCTTTTAAATTGCCTGCTGAATTAGCCTTATTAAGGCAAGGAAGCACTTGCCCGATAAGATGGACTTATGTCAGGTTCTCTGCTCCCTGACAGGGGCAAGCACAGAAAGAGGAGAGAAGAGAGAAGGAAGAAAAGGAAAGAATTTTTCCCTTGCTTTTCATCCAAGTAAGGGGTCCTTTCCAGAAGACCTATGCCAGGTCTCTTCCCTTCCACCTACGTCAAATTTTAAGCTACTACATCAGGCCTCCAAAACTATGTCAGGGCACGTCAGGCCCCCAAAGCTACGTCAGGTCTTCCCTGACGGGAGTGAGCACAGAAAGGGGTGCTCATCCAATACCTGATAGGAGTGAGCATGGAAAAGGGTGCTCACCTGATACCTGACGAGAGTTAACACAAAGGGTATTCACCTGAAAACTTGACAGGTGTGAGTACAGAGGGTACTCACCTGATACTTCATCAGGTCCGTCCCTGTTCCAGGTGCCTTATGTCACTGTCAGTTCACCAGCAACTTAACAGCGACACCCTGATGGGGGGAAGCACAACAGAGATACACCACTCCGGGAGAGGATCAGAGAGTCAATCCAGCTGGATTTTATTGGCATCTGCAGTGCATTTATATACATCCAGGTAAACAGGAAGACAGGATAGGGTGGGTTTACAGATGTGGGACATGCGGATTGGTTAGGAGAACCTCAGCCTCGTGAGGACCACTCACAGCTCAACAGATGCGACAGCCATCTTCCCAGGTGGAGAGCTTTCTCAAGCCGACACAGCCAAGCAGTGAGGAGCTTTCTCTACCCCATATTAGAGGCCATTGGGAGGCTTGCACTTATCC
>NW_006399985.1:645275-653751 GCF_000299155.1 Elephantulus edwardii | reverse complement strand
ATTGGCACAGGATAGAGCAGGGTTTAGGGCTGTTGTACATAGGGTCGCTATGAGTCGCAGGCGACTCGACGGCACATAACAACAACAACAACAATGCAAATAAGAATAGAAGTGGTCTATGCAAGCTAGGTTTAGAAGAGGTAGTAGCACGAGGGATATCCTTGCTGATGAGAGTAGGTCTTGGCTGAAAGTGGAAAGTTTCAAGGATGTTTATTTGTGTTTTATTGTCTGTGCAAAGGTGTTTGACTATATGTATCACAACAAATTGTGGGTTAACATTGACAATGGGAATCCCAGAACATTTGATTGTATTCATGTAAAACCTATACTTAAACCAAAAAGCTATTGTCAGAACAGAGGAAGATACCACTACATGGTTCAAGATCAAGACAGAAGTGCATCAGGGATGTATATTTTTTTTCATACTTTTTCAATCTTAATGATGAAAAGATCATTCTGGAGGCTGGACTCTATGAAGAAGAATGTGGCATCAAGATTGGAGGAAGAGTCATCCACAACCTGTGTTATGCAGATGACACAACCTTGCTTGCCAAAACTGAGGAGGACTTGAAGCACTTGCTGCGGAAAATCAAAGAGTAAAGCCTTCCAGATGGATTGCATCTCACCATCAGGAAATCAAAAATTCTCAACACCAGGCCAAAAAGCAACATCATAACAGGTGTAGAAAAGATTGAACTTGTTAGTTATTTCATCTTGCTTGGATCCACAATCAAGTCAGGAAATCAAAGATGAGTTGCACTGGGAAAATCTGCTGTCAAGGACCTCTATAGAGAACTAAAGGGCAACGATGTCCATGTAGAGACTAAGGTGTGCCTGATCCAGATCATGGTGTTTTCAATTACTTTCTATGCATCTGAGGGCTGGACAAAAACTAAGGATGATAGAAGAAGAATCAATGCCTTTGAATTGTGGTGCTGGAGAAGAATATTGAACATATCATAAACTACCAAGAGAACAAACAGGTATGTCCTGGAAAGAGTGATACCAGGGTGCTCTTTGGAGGCAATTTTGAAACTTCGGGCTTGTTATCCAGAGGAACCAGTGTTTGGAGAGGGCATCGTACTTGGGAGGGTGGAGGGTCGGAGCAGGCGAGGAAGACTCTGAATGAGATGGGTTGACTCAGGGACTGTGGCAGTGGAGTCAGGTGTGTTAGAAGTGCTGACACTGGCTCAGAAAAGGACAAGGTTCAGAGCCATTGTTCTTAAGGTCACGATGAGTCACAGTCAACTGGATAGAACAAAAACATCATCATGAAAATGGGACCTAACTTTACTTATTCTACTAAAAAATATTTTTTAAATAATTGTGTATGTATTCCTTTCCCCCTTAAAATATCACTCTACAGGCTTATTTACTTATTTTCATAATATCCACTTTTTTAATTCATTTTAATGAAAGTTAACAGTGATTAAGGTTTTCCATTTATTCATTGTTGCACTATTCTCCCTGTTCACCCCCTCCCCCAAATTCACTCTTGCCCTTGAAAAGTAAAACTGTTTCATTGTTATACAATCCCTCCCCCCCAGGTCCACTCCACTATGCAGCCTTTATTCTGGACTCCCTTCATGACAATAATACCTAGTCACATATCCCTTTTAAACAGTTTTCTCCCTCATCTGTTTCAATGCAGTATGCATAATTTATTTCATCTTTCACAGTCTCCCCCAACCCCTATGTCAGTCCTGTTTTACAACAGTGGCACTGTACAGTATTTGTCCTTTTGTGACTGAGATATTTCACTCAGCATAATGTCCTCCAGGGTCACCCATTTTTAATAATATTGCATGAGTTCCTTGTTTTTCAATGCAGCGTAGTATTCCATCTTGTGAATATACCACAGCTTCTCTATCCATTCGTTTGCTGATGGGACACATATCCCTTTTAAACAGTTCTCTTCCTCATCTGTTTCAATGCAGTATACATCATTCATCCTCTCCTTCTCTGTCTTCCCTCAAGCCCAATGTCAGTCCCATTTTACAATAGTGGCCCTATGCAATATTTGTCCTTTTGTGACTGCGATATTTCACTCAGCATAATGTCCTCCAGAGTCACCCATTTTAAATAATATTTCATAAGTCCCTTGTTTTTCAATGCTGCATAGAATTCCATTGTATAAATATACCAGAGCTTCTCTATCCATTCATTTCCTGATGGGCACTTGGGTTGTTTCCAGCTCTTTGCTATTGCGAACAAAGCCACGTAAGTATGGGTGTGCTTATATCTGCTTGGGTGGTGGTTATGGTCTCTTTAGGGTAAATTCCCAGTCGTGGAATTGCTGGGTCAAATGGTATTTCTATTTCCAACTTTTTGAGAAAGTGCCATACAGCCTTCCATAGTGGTTGCACCTTTTACCCTCCCACTGACAGTGTGAATAAGGGTTCCAGTTTCTCTGCAACATCGCCAGCATTTGATGCTTGCGATATCCACTTTTATAGTACCTCACAAATCAAAATAACTGCAGGAAAATAAATGAACTATGGGGGGAAAAATCTGAATCAAGGGTTGAAGGAGGCATATGAGGAAATGGAGACCTCTATGAGTCTACAAATGACAGAGATGCAAACCAGAGTCAGCTACCTGAAGAAAAACTCACAAACGTTTTGTGAAACTGATTTTATGTGCTTTCCATAATCCAGTGACTATAGTCTGAGGCATGTACTGTAGATGATGTCTATCACAAAGGCAAAAAGGCACATTTAATTGTGTTTATTATATTGCTATTTTTAAAATAGTTTTAAAACAGTGACTGTACAAAGGCAGTTTTGACTGTGTGAATCACAATAAATTGTGGTTAACCCTGAGGAGAATGGGAATTCCAGAATACCTGATTGTGGTTGTGTAAAACCTCTACTTGGACCAGGAAGCAGTCCTCAGAACAAAGCAAGGAAACACTGCATGGTTCAAAATTAGGAAAGGAGGGTGTCAGGGATGCATCCTGTCTCCATACTTTTTCAATCTGTATGAGGAACAGACCATTCAGGAGGCTTAACTTTATGAGGAGAAATGTGGCATCAGGATTAGAGGAAGAGTCATCAACAACCTCTATTATGCAGATGGCATAACCTTGCTTGCTGAAACTGAGGAGGACCTGAAGCATTTGCTGAGGAAGGTCAAGGACTGCGGTGCTCGATATGGGTTGTGGCTCATCATCAAGAAAAGCAATATTCTCACCACTGGGCCAGTTGGCAGCATCCACAATCAACACTGTTGGCATCAGCAGTGAGGAAATAAAAAAAACAAATTGTACTTGAGAAAGCCTACTGTCAGGAACCTCTCCAAAGTACTAATGAGTAACAGTACCAGTCTAGAGGCTAAGGTGCACCTGATCCAGGCCATGGTCTTCACAGTTACTTGCTGTGCATCAGAAAGCTGGACAATGAATAAGAAGGATAGAAGAAAAATCAATACCTTTGAGTTGTGGTTCTGAAGAAAGCATACAACATACTATGAACAGTCAAGAAATCTAACATATTTGTCCTGGAGAAAGTGAAACCAGGCTGCTCCCTGGAGACAAGGATTTTGAAGCTCTGTCTCTCCTTGGAGAAGGACATCATGCTTGAAAGGGTGGAGGGACAGCACAGGAGAGGAAGACCCCAGATGAGATAGATTAGATTGATACAATGACTGGGGTAACGAGGGTAGGTTTCTCATAGACAGTGAGATTGGCTCAGGATAGAGCAGGGTTCAGAGCAGTTGGGCATAGGGTCACTAAGAGTCACAGGTGACTCAATGACACATAACTACAGGCAAGATGAGTTTTGTTGTTCCTCGATGTCACAGAGCTCAGTATTTTTCCTTTATAATACCACTATTTGCAACATATATTTTTATGTATAAATATTTTATAAATGCTTCATACCTAAATTACAATGTAACTGTCAGGAAAGTTGAAAATCAGAATATTTTGCCCATATGTGTATCCTCAATCTTATCACCGTTCACATTTCACTTGGTAAATGTTCTTTGAATGTATAAATAAATCATAGCAGATTACCACATCCCAGAAATTATCTACCACCTTCCGGTAAAATTCCGTAAGAACTCTAATTCCTCACTTCATTAAATATTAGCTCCGTCAGCAAATGCCTCCAATGCTGATTATTATCCTTCGATAGCTTGGCTCTTTGGAGGCAAGGATTCTGAGGCTCCGTCTAACATACTTTGGACATGTTGTGACGAGAGACCGGTCCTTGGAGAGGGACATCATGCTGGGGAGGGTGGAGGGACAGCGCAGGAGAGGGAGAACCTCAGTGAGATGGATTGATTCAGTGACTGAGGTAATTGGGATGGGAGTGTCGGAGACAGTGCGATTGGCACAGGACAGAGCGGAGTTTAGGGCTGCTGTACATAGGGTAGCTATGAGTCGCAAGCGACTCAATGGCACATAAGAACAACAACAACAACAATCTTGTCTTCCTTACTATGGAAATGGAATTCCTAAGCTTTAGCCAAGGGAGCTCTGCTGGCCTAGTGGTAAGGAGTTGTGCTGCCAGTGCAAAGGCATGTGGTTCTATTTCACTAGCTGCTCTGCTGGAAAATGAGGGGCAATGACCTCCTGTGCAACTTACTGCCTCTGAAAACCCCCTGGGGGATCAGCTAAGGTCCATTCCAGCTTGATGATACTCGATGGTAACAATAGCAGCCTTTCGCTAAGA
The DNA here is from genome assembly GCF_000299155.1 of Elephantulus edwardii. Lineage (NCBI taxonomy): Eukaryota > Metazoa > Chordata > Mammalia > Macroscelidea > Macroscelididae > Elephantulus > Elephantulus edwardii. The sequence continues at coordinate 649,075 of NW_006399985.1, read as the reverse complement.
GCAGCCACTCAGGAAAAAGAAAATGCAACAGACATTCATTAACTTCCTGATTGTGACCTTAAAAGAAGGAGTGTGCCCTTGTCCTCCTCTTTACCTCACTGTCCTTCATACTTGCCAGACTGCAGACAGGGTGATAAGCAAATGAGAACAGTCAGGATGGGAAAATGTTTTTTAAAAAATCTTCTCTTCAAAATGGGTGACCCTGGAGAACATTATGCTGAGTGAAATATCTCAGTCACAAAAGGACAAATCCTACATGGTGCCACTGTTGTAAAACAGGACTGACACCAGGGCTAGGGGGAGACTGAGAAAGATGGGATCAATTATGTATGCTGCATTGAAACAGATGAGGGAGAGAACTGTTTAAAAGGGAAATATGATTAGATACTATTGTCATGACAGGAGTCCAGAAGGAAGGCAGAATCGTGGAGTGGACTTGGGGGGAGGGATTGAATAACAATGAAAGAATTATTCTTTTACTTTTCAAAATGAAGGCTGCCTAGTGGAGTGTACTGAGGGGTGGGGGGATTGTATAACAATGAAAGAATTTTTTCTTTTACTTTTCAAAGAGAAGAGCGAACTGGGGTGGGGGAGGTTGGGCAGGGAGAAAAGTGCAACAATGAATGAATGGAAATCCAAAGTCTCTGTAAACTTTCATTAAAATTAATTTTTAAAAAAAATCTTCTATAACTTTGTGTATAGAGTTAATATACTGCTGAAATTCTTAAAGAAAAAAAAGTAGAATTATAACTTCATATGAAACCATGTCGTTTCTCACCTCCCTTCCAAGCACTAAACTAAGTAACTTATCAACATACTCAATTAATGAATATATTCCATTAGTGAGTATGTCTAGGAAGAGTAACACAAAAAGTGATTTTTATATGAGGATATAGTCCTTTTAGAAGAATCAATGCCTTTGTGTTGTGGTGTTGGAGAAGAGTACTAACTATCCCATACACTGCCAAGAGACCAAACTGGTATGTCTTAGCCACGGTGCATCCGGAGTGCTGCCTGGAGGTAAAGACGATAAAACTTTGTCTCAAATACGTTGGGCATGCTGCTTGGAGAGGCTATTCCTTGGGGAGGAATGCCATGCTTGGAAAGGTAGAGGATCAGCCAACAAGAGAGGAAGCTCCCCGACCAGGCGGATTGATACAGTGACTGCAGCAGAGGGCTTGAACGTATCAGAGGACGCAGGACAGAACAGGGCTCAGATCTGTTGTTCAGAGGGTCAACACGAGTTGACAGCAGCTAGCAACAACATATATTCCTCTTAATCAGCAAGACTGTACCCAAAAGAAGGTTAAGTAGGATAGAAGGGAAAAGAAATACAGATTCAAAGAAAATATATTTTTAAAAAAAAAACCACAAAAACAACAAAACCTTAATTTACTGCAACTTTTTTTTTTCAGTCCTAACCAAGTCAACCATATACTGAGCTAATAGGCTTCATCATCAAAAGCTCCGTCAAACACATCAGCGCCACGTGCCCTCCAAGCCCACATTCTGGCCCTGCCTGCTCTGACTGGAGGGCAGGGCTCCGAGCCTTGAGGTACCCATCTGTCTCCAGCTGTCTTCAGTTTGTTTTGCATTCATCCTCCTGCCTTCCTCCCTTCACACCCTGCAGCTTATCAAACCTGAGACTCCCCCTCACACGCCTTTCAGAGAGGAGTCCTTGGTAGCAAAAGAAAAATAGTCTCTCTAATTTAAGTTCAAATACCAGAGCTCCATAAATCCTCCACACCCCGTGCCAACTCCCTTCTCAAGATTGTTTACATATGCCTTGTGACAGCTACTGCCAATGCTGGTCCCCACACCTCCAGGAGATCCCGCTGAATGGCTGATGCTTGTCTCTGTATCTGCACAAGTGAAGTACTGCCTTGGCTGGGTCTTCTTTTACCTGTCTGCTTTTCCTTGTTTATCTTTCCCTCGGTGCTTCCCTTATTTCAGATAATCTCAAATCATTTGATGATGCAACAGGCATCCAGAAAGTCAGTTCAAGTCAGTGATGTACCTAGATATTACCACCCTTGAAAAAAGTTATTGTGTTGTTATGTGACCTCGAGTCACCTACAACTCATAGCAACTCTGTGTAGATTAGCTCTGAAAACTGTCCTATCCTGAGCCATTCTCATCGGCTCTGACAGACCTAATCCCATTACTCCAGTCACTGAGTCAATTCATTCCATCCTGGGTCTTCCTTTCCTGTGCTGTCCCTCCACCCTTCCAAGCATGAAGTCGTTCTCCAAGAATTCGTCCCTCCTTGACATTTGTCCAAAGTATGTGAGACAGAGCTTCAACATCCGTGCCTCAGAGAACGAATTGGTCTCACCCTCTCCAGAACAGACTTGTTTGTTCTCCTGGTTGTCTGCGGTATGTCTAACATTCTTCTCCACACCACAATTCAAAGATATCAATCCTTCTCCTGTCATCCTTAGATACTGTCCAGCTCTCTGATGCATAACGAGTAATTGTGAAGATCATGGCCTGAATGAGGCTCACCTCAGTCTCCAGATTGAAATTGTTGTCCTTCAATACTCTAGAGAGATCCCTGACTGCAGACATTCCCAGCGCAATTTGTCTTTTGACTTCTTGACTGCTGGTGCCAAGACTGTTGATGGTGGAAACAAGCAAGTGAGGTTATCAACAATCTCAATTTCTTCTCTATCATGAAGCTACCAGTAGCTCCAGTGGTGAGAATCTTTGTTTTCTTGATGTTGAGCTTCAATCCATATTGAAGGCTGCAGTCCTTGACCTTCTGCAACAAATGCCTCATGTCCTCTTCTGTTTCAGCAAGCAAGATTTTGTCATCTGCATAATGCGGTTGTTGATGAATCATCCCCCAACCCTGATGCAGCATTCCTCCTCATAAAGTCCAGTCTCTCAAATGATCTGTTCTGCATGTAGATTGAAATGGTATGGAGATAGGATGCATCTCTGACACACACATTTCCTGATCCTGAACCATGCCACGTTTCCCTGCTCTGTTTTGACAACTGCTTCCTGGTCCAATCACAGGTTTCACTTGAGCACAATTAAGTGTCCTCGGATTCCCATTCTTCTCAGAGTCAACCACAGTTTGTTGTGATCTACACAGTTCAATGCCTTCATGTAGTCAATGAAACACAAATAGACATTCCTCTGGTACTCTCTGCTTTCAGGTAAGATCCATCTGACGTTGGCTATGATATTCCTGGTGACACAGCCTCTTCTAAACCCAGCCTGCACATCAGTCAGTTCTCTACTTGTGTACTGTTCCACTTATTTCTGGATAATCTTCAGGAGGATCACGCTTGCGTGTGGTATTGGTGATCTCGTTCGATAATTTCCACACTCTTTCAGGTTACCTAAACACTGCTCTGTCCTGTGCCAATCTTATTGTCTCTGACACACCTACCCTCATTACCCTAGTCACTGAATCAATCCATCTTGTAGACGGTCTTCCTCTCCTGCACTGTCCCTCTACCTTCCCAAGCATGATGTCCCTCTCCTAGGACTGGTCCCTCCTTATAACATGTCCAAATTATGTCAGACAAAGCTTCAGAATCTTTGCCTCCAAGGAACACCCTGGCTTCAGTCTCTCCAGGACAAACTTGTTTGTTCTCCTTGCAGTCCGTGGTATATTCAATACTCTTCTCCAGCACCGCAGGTCAAAGATATCAATTCTCTTTTTCTTATCCCTAGTCATTGTCCATTTCTCTGATGCATAGCAAGTGAATGCAAAGATGATGGCCTGTGTCAGGCGCACCTTAGTCTCCAGACTGACATCATTGCTCTTCAGTACTTTAGAGAGGTCT
>NW_006399985.1:644460-645175 GCF_000299155.1 Elephantulus edwardii | reverse complement strand
ATGCATAGCAAGTGAATGCAAAGATGATGGCCTGTGTCAGGCGCACCTTAGTCTCCAGACTGACATCATTGCTCTTCAGTACTTTAGAGAGGTCTCTAACCACAGACTTACCCATTGCAATACATCTTTAAATTTCCTGGCTGCTGTGAGATTAAGTATCTAAAAATGTATATCCATTTGTGTGTTTTTTTATTGATAAATCTTTACTTGTATATAAATCCCAAATATTTTGGAAACAAACGATCATAGAATGAAGAGAGAAAGAGTATCTTGATTTTGATTATAAAGAAAAACCAAACTTACGTACTCATAGTGTTACATCATTTAAGCCCTCAGGTACACCATGGATAAATGCTAGGCTCCTAATTGAAAAGTCAGCAGTTCAAATCTACAAGCTATTCTGTGAGAGAAAGATATGGCAATATGCTTTAGTAAATGTTTACAGTCTTAGGAAACTTCTGGGGCAATTCTACTCTATTGTTCAAGATCCATAAGGAGCAAGTGGGAACAAGCTTAATATCGGTGGGTTTTGTTTGGTTTGCCTGTTGTTGTTGTTATGTGCCATTGAGTCGCTTGCGACTCATAGCGACCCTATGTACAACAGCCCTAAACTCCTCTGCTCTGTCCTGTGCCAATCGCAGTGTCTCTGACACTCCCATCCCAATTATCCCAGTCACTGAATCAATCCACCTCATAGAGGGTCTTCCCCTCATGC
>NW_006399985.1:639056-640996 GCF_000299155.1 Elephantulus edwardii | reverse complement strand
GGTATCAGCAGTCAAGAGATCAGGAAATGGACTGCACTAGGAAAGTCTGTAGTCAAGACCTCTCCAAATCATGAAGAGTAATGAGTAAGTTTGTAAGAGTAAGTTTGAGGACAAAAGTATGCCTAATACAGGCCATGGCCTTTTCAGTCCCTTTCTGTGCATCTGAGAGCTAGACAATGACTAAGGATAATGGGGGAAATGGATGTCTTTTTATTGTGGTGTTAGAAACTTGAACTGAAGCTTCCATGAACTGCCAAAAGAACAAACAGATAGGTCTTGGAGAAGATGCAACCAGAATGATTCTTGGGATCAAGGACGATGCGGTTTCATCTCCTACACTCTGGGCAGATTGCTGGGAGAGGTTATTCCTTTGAGAGGTACAGCAAGCTTGGGAAGATTGAGGATGGCGAAAGAGAGGAAGACCCTCAGCCAGGTAGGTTGATATGGTTACTGCAGCAATAGTATTGAGTGTGTCCGGTATTGTAAGGACAGCACAGGCTAAGACAGTGTTAAGACCAGTTGTTTATAGGGTCTCTGTGAGTCATACTTGAGTCTGCAGCACCTAATAATGACAATACCACCAGTTTATCAATTGTGTATCATGATGTATGATTTAATGCAGAGAGGAAGCCCTTTATGTTCCAATATAGCTCATCTTTGCAGTCACTTTGGAAGCAGGAGTGGCATCCACTTCCTAAAGCGCATGCCTCTGGAAACTCTATGAATTTTGATAAATGTTGATAGTTATAGTGAAAGGAAAATTTTTTAACCAACGTCCCCACACCCAAGTATTGTAAGAACCTATACCTTTGATCTTGTGTGAATGTTTATGTTCCAGGAACTAGCCGACCACAAACTGAACAAGCAGTTACTGGACTGACCACAAGCTCAACAAGCAATCATTGGCAAAAACCATACCTTAACTAATATCAGCAGCAGGTGACTGACTTAAAATTGAACTTCTGCTTTTCCAAAGAGCCAATGAGTGAATTCCACTCTAAAGAACCCCTAGACCTTGTATAAATTCCTTTGCTTTTTCGGTTCAGGGTCAACTTCCCTGTCTGCTGCATGAGATACAAGTGGTCCCAAAGCTTCGTCAATAAAGCCTCTTGTGATTGCGGCGAGTGGATCTGGTGTGAGTTGCTCGGGGTCGCGCCCGGTCTGGGAAAAGCCCTAGTTTGGAGTCTTTCAATAGAAAGGCTTCAGGCCTTTTGTTCATAGGGTCGCTGTAGGCATGCTTGACTTGAAGGCAATCAACAATAACAACAACTGCAATCACAAGCTGGAGTAAAGCCCAGTATTGCACCATGAGAGTTCTTTCTTTGGCTTAAAATTATTATATATTAGAGAATTAGCTATTACAATTCTGCTTGTATGTCACTTTACATAAAGTAAAATTTTCTTTTAGCCCCTCACCACAAACTTGCAAATTGTGCACTGTTGACCTCAATTAAAATTAAGAAAACTAGAAAAAAAATTTAAGGAAACTCAGCAGTGGATAAATAGTATTTGTTCTTTGGGGATTGACTTATTTGACTCAACATAATGTCCTCTAGAATCATCTATGTTGTGTTTCACAAATTCTTCATTTTTGCTCAGTATTGCTTAGTGCTACATTGTATGAGCGATTTCTCTATCCGTTTATTAAATTGATGGACACTTGAGTTTCTTCCATCCCTTTGTTATTATGAATAATGCTGCAATAAATATGAATGCATATGTAATTGTTTGTGTCACCTTAAAAAAATAAAATGCTCCTGACAGGAAAAAAAAAAGTAAACTGACATTTAACTTGGGAGGGACTGGAGAGTATTATGCTGACTAAACTAGCTCAGACCCATAAGGACAAATACTGTATAAAACCATTATTGTAGAATGCGTATGAGGATCCAAGCACAGAGGGTGGGCCCAGAGGGGTGAGGATGTGTGGGGACAGGCTG
>NW_006399985.1:636802-637986 GCF_000299155.1 Elephantulus edwardii | reverse complement strand
GACTCTCCTTCATAGGGTCGCTATGACAACAACAACATATAATAAATATGTAATCATATAATAGAATCCACTCATTTGTAGCTTTTCCTTGACCCACAAAGGAGCCCTAGTAGCAGGTGGTTGAGAGCTCAGCTCCAGACTGAAAGTTTGGGTGTGAAGCCCCAGATGCACTCCTGGTGAAGGCCATGCGGCCTGCTTCTGTAGAGACAACCTTCTGAGGCCTTTCTGCTCTGTACCATGGAAACATCAGGAGATGGAAACAATGCAGGGGCAAAGGCTTGATGCGTTTCTTGATCTTTTCTATTTCAACCAACTTCAACTTCTCAGCTGGCAGGAAGCCTGTTGAGGAAAAAGACCGACAGAGAGCTACAAGGCTTAAAGGACTCTTGATGAGCTCCCCTCCTCGACAACTCCAGCCAGGAGTCCACACGAGCAGGCAGCCGTTCAGGTAAGCGGCAGACAATCCCTCCATTATGAACTAAGAGCTAAGCCCTTAGAGTGAGCCGAGCACCTGTCTTCTTAAAGCCAAGGGTTGAATCATTCTCTGGAGGTGAGACTGGCAAGTTTCTTACACAAAATAATTTGAGGATACTTAGTAGCTATCATGCACCCTCAGAATGGCATTTTAAATAAAATAATCAAGACAGAAAATACTTCTGCTTTATACCTTATTTATTGCGTCATTTCAAATGATTTAAAATAAGAAACCTTGTTACTACCTTTATATAAAGGATAACAACACCAATAATTCAATCTTCAATACCTATATGATGGTAATTATCTGTGTGGACAATGTTTTTGCATGCCTAAATGTTTCATTCTTAAGCAGTTGTTACTCTTGTCTTTCTTTGCTGTACCTGTATCATCTGCTAGATACTGGGAGTACATCTTAATCTCTGAGCAAGAAAATGAAACAAACCATTCTGATACAGTGTGGTAATGCTATGAGGGAGCATACATAACTTCCTGTTAGAGAAGTTACACTTCAACTTCATCTATTTTAAAAATAGAGTGGGTCATTTTTCACAGCAATAAGGAGAATATATTCTATACTTTCTACCCACTCCAGCTCCCAAAAAACCTGCGTGCACAAGTGCAAGGTTAAGGAAGCTACAAGATAACTAGAGCTGCAGCATCAGGAGCTAGAGGGAAACAGCACAGAACAAGAACAGAAAGGTGAGGGA
>NW_006399985.1:632955-634465 GCF_000299155.1 Elephantulus edwardii | reverse complement strand
AAGAAGGTGGCTGTGAACAACTGAAGTCACTGGAGGGCAGTTAACAATGCAAATACTTAATAGTAGGAAGCTACAGATTCATTCGGAAACACTTTAATCTGAATTATTCTTTTTGCCTCTTTATAAAATTTACTTATAGTAAGGTTACCATACATTCATTTTTTTTTCTTCATAAAAGTTAGCAGAATTTTGATTCTATATTTCTAGGTAATTATTTGAGTTACTCCACTAAAACATTTCCCTACATCGTGCCAAAAGCTCCACAAGGCTGAGGAAGGTCCATTTATGTTCACTGTCAAATCTCAACCGTCTAGCATTCGCTCCAGCAAAACTCCCTTCCTCTTTCTTCCCTTTTTTTCAGTTGCTCCGTCTTAATTTTCAAGATTCCTCTTCTTCTAACTTCCTGTCAAGGCTTCTGTTCCCAGAAGTTGATCCTTGATTCTCTTTCTATTCTAATTCTTCTCCCTGGTTGATCTCTATACAGTCATGCCGTCATCTACTCCTGAGGTCTGTTAAACTACCTCTATCGGTAAAGAATTGTCTCCTGAGATCCTGAGTTATATTTCCATTTACTAACTATACTGACTGACAGTCATCTCAAACCTGTGGTTGTTAGGTGCTGTCCTGTCGACCAGGACACATAATGACCCCATGAGCAATAGATCTGAACCCTGACCTGCCCTGTGCCATTCTCATCATCTCTGAAATACTGTAGTTCATTGCTGCAGTCACTGTGTCAATCCATCTCACTGAGGGTCTTCTTTTTTGCTGACCCCTCTTTTTACTTCGTAACAACATGCCAAGTAAGTGAGCAAAGGTCAACCATCCTTGCCTCCAAGGAGCACCCTAGCTGTCCTTTCTCCAGGACATATTGGTTTATTCTCTTGACAATCCATAATATCCGGTACTCTTCTCCAACACCACAGCTCAAAGACATCAATTCTTCTATCATTGTTAATCATTGTCCAACTTTAAGATTAAGAAGAAAATGAAAAGATAATTGTATCTGAGTCTTTAAACTGACATCATTGCTCCTTAACACCTTAGAGATATTCTTGATGGCATATTTACCCAGTGTAATATGTCTTTTTGGAAGGCGGAGTGGGAACCACTTCCATAATAGCTTGCCTCCGGAAACCCTATGAACCTGGAGAGAGGATGAAAGGCATCCAAGCGTCGAGGATTCTCTTTCATAGGGTCACTATGAGTTGCCTGCGACTCAATGGCACTTAACAGCAACAACAACAATATGTCTTTTGATTTCTTGACTGCCGATACCAAGGATATTGATTATGGATCCAAGTAACATGAAATTGTTGATGTCAATTTTTTTCTACATCAGTCATGATGTTACCTATTGGCCCAGTGGTAAGAATTTTTGTCTTCTTAATGTGGAGATGTCAAGAAAACAAAGATTCTTACCGTTGGACTGATAGACAACATCATGATGGATGGAAAGGATATTGAGACTGTCAACAACTTCATCTTGCTTGGATTCGTAATTAACAAC
>NW_006399985.1:626258-631281 GCF_000299155.1 Elephantulus edwardii | reverse complement strand
TGAACAGCCAAGAGAATAAACAGATATGTCTTGGAGAGGGTGCAGACGGAGTGCTCTTTGGAGGCAAAGATGATGCGGCTTCACCTCACATACTTTGGGCATGTTGCTAGGAAGGGCTATCCCTTGGAGAAGGACATGATGCTGGGAAGGGTGGAGGGTCAGTGAAGGAGAGAGAGACTTTGACCAGGTGAATTTACATAGTGACTGCTGCAAGGCTTTAGTGTGTCAGGAAGTGTGAAGATGGCACAGGATAGGACAGAGTTCAGATCGGTTATTCATAGGGTCACTAAGAGTTGTATTCGACTCAGTGGCACCTAACAGCAACAGTGTTGAGATGTAATCCACATTAAAGGCTGTAGTCCTTGATCTGAAAGATATGTTTTAATTCAGACATATCTGTTCATAGAGTTTTAAACGGCTTATTATTTAAGAAGTAGATGGCCAGTCCTGCATCCTAATCTGTCTTAATCAGGGAGTTACACCAAACCACAGCTTGCCCTTGCAGCATTGGACACACCTTTTGGCACAGCTTTCAGTATCACAGAACCTCCAAGTTATCTCTGTTATGTCTCTCAGATGTGTTTTGTAGAGGGTGCAGCCGAAATGCTCTTTGGAGGCAGGAATGATGAGGTTTCACCTCACATACTTTGGCATGTTGCTAGGAGGGGCTGTTCCTTGAAAAAGGACATGATGCTGGGAAGGGTGGAGGGTCTGAGAGGAAGACCTTCAACTGAATGGATTGACACGGTGACGGGTGCTAGTGTGTCAGGAAGAGTGAGGATGGCACAAGATAGACAGGGTTCGGGTCTGTTGTTCATACTGTCTCTATGAGTTGTACTCAGTTCGACGGCACCTAACAACATAGCAACAACGATGACATGTTGCTAGGAGAGGTTTTTCCATGAAAAGAAACACTAAGCTTGAAAAGATGGAGCGTCAACAAGAGAGGCAGACCCCCGACAAGACAGATTGTCACAGTGATTAAAGCAATGGGCTCGTGTGTGTCAGGGACAATGAGGGATGAAGAGTGATGAAGAAATATTAGCTTCTTCAGTCTCAAATTTTAAAATATTACTTACAACTATTCCACTCACCCTCTGCCCACGTCAAACTAACTCCGTCCTATCCAATCTTCCTCCAAAATATTCCTGCCATTTTCACTCTCCGTTCCTACTGGCTCTATCCCACTCATCAAACAAAACTCAAACCAGTTTCCAACAAGTTGATTTTAGTTCATGATTCCATAGACTGCCCAGCTAGAACCGTGCTGGGAGGTTTCAGTGGTTTTTCAGATAGAGCATGAGATCTATCTTCTGAGATGCCAATGAGTAGATTCATACTGACAATCTTTCTATAAGAAACAAAGTGCATTAATTGTTTGTCCCACTGGGAATGTCACTAAATTTAACTCCTACTGTCTATCTCCTACTATTCTTCTAGGTGGTACAGCACTGGTCTGTCCATTTGCTGTATAGAGGTAACTTGTAGATGCTGTGATGCTAAACATTGTGACACTGATGTGCCAAATGCGATATTGGTCACCCATGGTGGACAGTGTACGGTGGAGCTCCCCAATTTAAATAACTTGGAAGCAGGAGTGACAACCACGTCTGAAATAGCTTGCCTCTGGAAACCCTATGAGCTTTGAGAAACAAAGAAAGTTCATAGGGTCGCTGTGAGTCGCCTACGACTTGATGGCATATAACAACAACTATCTAATTAGGTTGGAAGAAGGAGTGACATCCACTTCCTAAACAACATGACTCTGTAAACTCTATGAACTTTGAGAAACAACTATAGTTATAGAAAGGCTTCAGGTCTTCTGTTCATAGGGCCACTATGAGTCATGATCAACTCAATGGCAATCAACAACAATCTAATTAGGAGCTCTGGTGGCCTACTGGTAAGAATCTGTGCTGCAATGCTGAAGGTACATGGTTCAATTCCACCAGCTTCTCAGTAGGTAAAGTATGAGCAATCTCCTCCCGTGAGATTACTGCCTCTGGAAAAACACTGGAGGGTCAACTATGGCTCAGTTTCAATGGAACAATCTAATTACCTCCAACTTAAATCCCTGTAACCAGTCTTTTTCCCCTCTCAGGGGATCTTCTATTCAAATGATCCTCAAACTCTATGTAATATCTGGGACCAATTTTTCCCATTCCACAAGGAGATAAGGCACTTACTCCAAAGATGCTGTTACGTCAACCATGTCACTAAGCACACTACTTAATAGCCAGCCTTTCACGCTTTCAGAAAAGGAAGACTTGAAGCAATTATTGAAGAAAAGTAAAGATGACAGCCTGCAGTATGGATTACACATCAACACCAAGATAACAAAAGTCCTCACCACTGGACCAATAGATAACATCATAATAGATGGAGAAAAGATTGAAGCTATCAATTATTTCCTTTTACTTGGATTTGCAATTGATACTCATGGTAGCAGCTGTCAAGAAATCAAAACATGTGTTGCATTGGAAAAATCTAGTGTCAAGGTCCTCTACAAAGTACTGAAGAGAAATTGTGTTATTGTAAAATGTACCAAACCTAAGATATGATCTTTTTAATTGCTTCCTGCGCATCTGAAGTTTGAACAATGACCACAGAAAACAGAAGATGAAGAATTGACACCTTTGAGATGTGGTGTTAGAGAAGAATACTACGATGCCAAAAGAACAAACCAGTCTGTCTTGAAGGAAGCAGAGTTAGGGTACTTCTTAGAGGAGAGGTTGAAGAGACTGCGTTTTACTTACTTCGGTCATATTCTTTTTTTTTTTTAAATTAATTTCGTTTGTTTATTTTTCATTTCAATGAACATCTACAGAGATTTTGGAATTCCATTCATGCACCCTTCTCCCCGCACAAGCCCCTCCCCACCCCACCCCCGTTTGCTCCTCTCCTTGAAAAGCAAAATAAAAACTCCCTCATTGGTACACAATCCACCCCCCCGCACCTCACCAAACCCCAGCCCCTACCCCCAAATATAATCCACTCTGCAACCCTCATTGCGTACGCCTACGATAAAAATAATGCCCTAAAATATAGTACTTTTAGACTATTCTCTCCCCCATAGACTTCAATGCCGTAAACATATTTCATCCGGTCATATTCTTAAGCGCAGCCAGCCCTTGGAAGGGGACATCGTGCTGAGAAAGCGAGAGAGTCAAAGACAGGAAGCTCCTCAACAAGACAGATTTGTCAATCCATCTACAGTGAGTGTAACCATGGATTTGGGGTCTTAGAGAGGATGGCACGGTCACGGTACAGGGCAAGGTTCAGAGCCATTGTTCATAGGCTCACAGTGAGTCACAGCAGACTCGAAGGCACATAACAACAACAATCTTTCCTGATGAATGAAACAAGTCATTGCTCTAAGAGTTCGTGCAAGTTCCTTAACTCATTGAGAAACTACAACCAACCACTCACAGGCCTGCAACTGCCAACAGGACTGTATCCACACCATCTCTGAAAGAATTAGATGCTCTACTCTGATCACCATTCACTATCAGTGCAGCCTTTTGAGGGGTTGGCCCTGACCTTTTTCCACAGACTCAATTAAGAGAACCCTCAGTTCTGTTACCTTACAATATGCACACACATCACATTACTTCACAATCTTTAATCTTTAGTCTTCTATCTCTTGCCATGATCCATAAATTTTAGTCTAATTAGTCAATAGATGCTTTATATAAGAAAAATCCTGTATATTAGTTATGATATGTATGATATCTACCCCATAGATTTTTAATTAAGTAAAAATGTGTTAAGTTCAATGAATGACTGGAAACCCTAAGTCTCTCTAAACTTTCATTTAAATTAATGAAAAACTTAAAAAGCAAAAGCAAAAATATGTGTTAAGCACATGCATATTTTAGAGAAAGTCATTTATTGGGTTTTTTTCAAAAATTATTGTAGTCATATGACACACCATTTACCTGATACAGGATTTTAAAAAATCATACATTTTTGCAGGAAGTGATTCTGACGTTCTACAAATATTTTTGGCAGCAATTTCAGTAGACAGCTTGCTGTCCAAATCAGATTTGGCATTCGAGACCCATTTCTAAATTTACTTGGCCCAAAGCTTACTGTACTTATCACTTGAAACCTAGTTTCTCAAATGATAATGTTTTAGGAATTGTACAAGCATGCATTTTAGTCCTGTGATAGTAAATATGTGTAATTATGTGCATGTTATGTTCTGGGAGGAACAAAAAGAATGTGACTTGAGTTTTCTAAAAAGTGTTAAAAAAAAAAAACCAAACCAACCACACATTTGCTGATACACTTTTAAGACAACAGCCTAAAAACGTACTTCCTAAAACGTCTCACCAGCTCTGTGGAGAATTGCAGCCAGCTCTGCTCTTACTCCACCTTCTCCTCAATTATTTACTTATTTACACTTACAACTTAAAGTTGTCCCTGATGTGTAGCTGTCATATGGAAAAAGAAACAATATTTCTTCTCCAGCCCACCCCATCTCCAGACTCCACTTTCTACTCAGAGGAACTCAGAAGCAGCGATCCAGCTTAGCCTGTTGACTTTCTCAATGGAGAATGTGTGTCTAAAATAAGTTACACAAGTTAGTAAAACTGTATCTCTTTGCAAAGGAGACCTTTATCATACCGTCTTGTGACTTACCTGAAAGGCTGACAGTGTCTGGTTGTCCCACGCCATCGTGTATGGCTGTTAGATGCCGCAGAGTTGGGTACGACTCAGAGAGAAACTGCAAACAACAGATCTGATCCCGGTCCTGTGCCATCCTCATCATCTCCAACACACTGGAGCCCAGTATTACAGTCTCTGTGTCAATTCATCTTGCTGAGGATTTTCCTCTCTTTTACTGACCTCCATCTTTCCAAGCATGAGGTTCCTTTCCAAGGAATAACCTCTGTTAGCAACGGACACAAAGTGTGTGAGATGAAGCTTCACCTCTAAGGACCATGCTAGCTGCACTTCCCCCAAGACATAGCCACTTGTTCTTCTGAAAATCCATGGTATATTCCATACTCTTCTCCAA
>NW_006399985.1:597071-625063 GCF_000299155.1 Elephantulus edwardii | reverse complement strand
TGTGCAGGGATCTGGTAATCTTCTCTGTATCGTTCCAGTTTTAGTATATGTGCTACCAAAGCAAGAACACCTGTTCATGGATAGGAAGACTCAATATTGTGAAAAGGACAATCCTACCAAAAGCAATCTACATGTTCAATGCAATCCCAATCCAGATGCCAAATTCATTCTTCAAGGAGATTGAAAGGGAAATTATCAAATTTATTACGCGAGGGAAGAGACCGCGAATAAGAAAAACACTTCTGAGAAACAAAAAGGATGTGGGAGGCATAGCACTCCCTGACCTCAAAACCTACTACACAGCAGTGGTAACCAAAGCAACATGGTACTGGGACAATGCCAGGCACATGGACCAATGTAACAGAATTGAGAACCCAGAAATAGAGCCAGCTACCTATGGTCAACTGATATTCGACAAGGAAAGCAAAGCTATCAAATGGGGAAATCATAACCTCTTCAACAAATGGTGCTGGCAAAACTGAACTTCAACTCAAAGTGGATCAGAGATGTGGGAGTGAAGCCCAAAACCATAACGTTCAGAAGAGACAAGTTTAGAAGCGCTAGTCCAAGGTATAAAGAGACTGCCAAATACAACCAAAAATGCACAATCTGAAGAGGATAAAATTAATGCAAGGTACCTTCTAAAGCTTCTATTCATATGAGCATCAAAACTTTTCCCAGCAGGTTGAAAAGAAAACCTACAGACTGGGAACAAACATTTGGCAATACCATCTTAGACAAGAGTCTTGTAACAAAAGTTTACAGAATACCCCAGGGCCTCTACAAGAAAAAGACTGATAACTCAATCACAAAATGGGCAAAAGAAATGGAAAGAATTTTCACAGAGGAAGATATTCAAATGGCAGACACATGAAGAAATGCTCCAAATCACTGGCAATAAGAGAGATGCAGACCAAAACCATAATGAGGTACCACCTCACTCCAGTAATGGTGGCAAAGTTAAACAGGACAGCAAATAATAAATATTGGAGAGGATGTGGTGAGAAAGGAACTCTTATACATTGTTGGTGGAATTGTAAAATGATAGAACTACTCTGGAAGGCAGTTTGGCGCTTCCTCAAAAAGCTGAACAAAGAAATTCCATATGACCCAGCTATTTTACTATGTGGAATAAACCCTGAGAAAATGAGAACTGAGGCACAAATGGAAATTTGTTCACCAATGTTCACAGCAGCATTATTCACCATCACAAGAACATGGAAACAGCCCAAATATCCAACCACAAACAAATGGATTGAGAATTTATGGTACATTCACACAATGGGATACCATGCAGTGAAGCACAGAGCAACAATGATTCTGTAAATTACCTAACTTGGGGGGAACTGGAGAGCATTATATTGAGTGAACTCAGTCCCACAAGGATTAATATTGCATCAAACCATTATAGTAGAATCCATGTAGAGTATAAGGATCCAGGAGGGGTAGGAGAGTCTGGAAGCAGAGAGATAAGGATGTGCCAGAGGAGGAGGAAATCCCTCATGGGGTTGTACAATTTGATGGGTGGGGGGTGAAAACAATGTATTCAAATTTTGCAAAAGAAGAATTGATGCCATTGAGCTGTGGTGCTGGAGAGAGCACTGAACATCCCATGGACAGTCAAAATAAGAATATGTCATGGGGAGGGTGCAGCCAGAGTGTTCTGTGGAGGCAAAGATGAGGTTTTATTTACTTCACATATTTCAGGCTTGTTCCTAGGAGGGGCTATTCCTTGGAGAGGGACATGATGCTTAGAAAAGTAGAGGTTTGGAGAGGAAGAGAAGAAGATGCTCTACCAGGTGGATTGACTCGGTGACTGCCGCAATGAGACCTAATGCATCAGGAAGAGTGAGGATGATAGGACAGGATTCAGATCTGTTGTTCAGAGGTTCTCTATGAGTTGTACTCTACTCAACAGCACCTGATAACAAAAATTAACTCACAGCAGCATATGGTGGAATTTCAAACTGATCTCTTGAATCAATGAGCAAATATGTTTACATTGGTGGGCTGGAAGCCTCTTATTTTAGCAATCAGGAACTGATGTGTGGGCCTTTGTATTTAAAAGTGGATCGGTGTTGAAACTCCAGAGGTGCACTGGCTAAAGTGTCAAAGGTTGGCAATTTAAAACCTCCACCCTCTCTTGAAAGGCTTCCATGAAGATGTACGGCCTTCGAAATGCTCTAGAACATTTCTCCTCTGTCCTATACCATGTTGTTGTTGTTGTTATGTACCATAGCTAGGAATTTACTTCGACTGCTTGGCAACAGGGTTTTCTGTTTTGTTTCCATTTTACCTTGATTTCTTTCATTCCTTTTTAACTTAGTATTTGCTTTGATTTGTTTGTTTGTTTGTTTGTGTTTGGTTTGTCATTTCAATTTTTTTTAATTTTAAATTTATTTTAATGAAAGTTTATTGCACTTTTCTCCCTGCTCACCTCTCCCCCCAGTTAGCTTTTCTTTTTGAGCAGTAAAAAAAAATCTATCATTGTTATTCAATCCCTCCCCCCAAGTCCACTCCACTATGCAGCCTTTGTTCTGGACTCCTTACATGACAATAATATCTAATCGTATATTTCTTTTATACAGTTCTCTCCCTCATCTGTTTCATTGCAGTATACATTATTGTCATTTCATTTTTGTTTAATCTAATATTTATTCTTTCAGTCTGGGCTCTACCACTACACTACTATAACTATCCTCTTCCTTTAGTGTTCATAGGGTTTTCCAAAAGCCTGTTATTTAGGAGGTAGATGGCCCCTTTTGCCTCCTAGTCTGTCTTAATCATAGAGCTCCATCAAAATCTGTCTACCATAGGTAACCCTTCTGTCATTTGACACATGAGAGGCACAGGTTTTAGTATCATAGCAACCCAATAAACTGACAGATAAGTGCTGTACCACTTAGTGCTCCCCAAATACAGTCAACACCGATCCACTTTTAAATACAAAGGCCCACACCCCAGTTCCTGATTGCTAAAACAAGAGGCTTCCAGCCCACAGCTCTTTGTTAATGAAATCAGAAACAGAAGACAGAAATCACTCCAGGTGGATTGACACAGTGACTGCTGCAATGGGCTCTGGTGTGTCAGGAAGTGTGAGGACGGCACATGATAGAGCAGTGTTCAGATCTGTTCTTCATAGGGTCGCTGTGAGTTCTACTCAACTCGATGGCACCTAAATGTTCTACGAACATTTGTTCGTAGAATCATTACTCGACTCAGATTAGGAGAAAATGTGAGCATCTCCTTTTGTAAACCCCAGGTTTCTTTTGCACAAGCCTAAAACAGAAGAAACATTAGTTTTGCATTTGGTTTGCATAAGTTATCTTTATTTTCCTATATTTAATTTTAACATTTTTCAATTTAACAGAAGTTGGATAACAAAGTGATCTTTTATAACAAGGCAGTTTGGGGAAACTGAGCCCACGTTAACGTGATTTGTCTAACAAGCTTCAGCAGCTAAGTAGCAGAGCAGGACTAGATGTTAACACTTTGGCTGTTTCAGTTCTGTCAAAGGGAAACCCCTGACAGACCACTGGGCAGAATTTGTGACATTCTCACATACTGACTGTGACTGGTTAACTTTATGTGATTCTGGGTAGAGAATTTTCCTAGAGCTCAAAGACACTGTCCTCTTCATTCTCCCATTAGCAGAACAACGGTGGCACAGTGACTGAATCACTCAGGTTCTAACTGACAGCTCAGGGGTTCGAACCCAGCTGCTCCCCAGGAAGAAGGCTCTGACATTTGTGTCGTAAAGGTTTGCAGCCTTGGGCACGATGTGTAGCCTGCTCTGTCCTGTAGCATCATGACTCACAATAGAATCCACAGGGCACATCAGTTTTCGGCTTTAAAGCAAAGAAGGTCGTGCAGGCCATCATGTGCTGTCCTCTCCAATTATAAATGAGGTTCCTGCTTTAACAACACGTCCACTGCTTTACCCTAGGGTTTTCCTTGCCGTTTTTCTAGTCCTGGTTCAAGTCTTCTCTGAGCTTTAGTATGTCTCACTTCATCGATCTCAGCCTCTTGTGCAATGGTGTTGGCTTTTGCCAATGTAGCTTTTCTTATCACTTCTCACCATTTTACCTCCCTCCCTAGTCTTCCCTGGCACGCCTCTGCATTTTATATATTTTTTTCATTTTATATTTTACCATTCACACACTACCTTTTTCTTTCCATGGTGGGAGATTTGCACATTCTGAAACTTTTTGAAAGGGTTAATAAATCCTTCTGGTGACGATTTCTTTTCACACTGTAACTTTTACCCTCCTGAGCCTTTTCCCCTGACTTTGTGTCATCGTATCACCTTTCTTTCAGCATTTTCCCTGCTTCGATTTAGCAGTTCATCATCCAACCATTGACTTCTGGGTCTCACTTGACTCCCAATTACAATCTAACTGAATTATGATGGCTATCGCTCGGCTAAGCGGTCCCTTATGTTTACATCACCAATCATTTCCTCTGTATTTCTCAGAAGACAGACATAAATCGTTTCCTTTCCCATTTCGTCCTTTAAAGTCCATATTGGGTAACCAGCCAGTTCCTCAGCATGTACACAAACTCGGACTTAAACTGATTTAACATCCTGTGGCCCACTTATGTCCAAGTGGGTGAACATTTCCATAGCCCCTTATTTATTCTTTCCGTAAACTCTTTCCTTGTTTTTCCATTTCCTCAGACGGCAATAGGCACATGCCTCATATCGGCTTACCTCTATGGGAAAATTTAATTTTGAGCTGCTTAACAATGATACTACAGTTCTTTAAAGGTCTTCTCACTCTCTCAATTGCTCCTTAACATCATTTAGTTAGAAATTTGTGTGTCTAAATTGAGTGAAATATTCTCATCTTATTACATAGCAAGCTGTGGTGGCCAAGGGGTAAGTTATTGCCTTGTGAATCCAAAGGCATGAGGTTTCAATCCACGGGGAGCCCCAAAATACAAAGATGGACAGTCTCCAAACAGACACTTTTGATATTTTTGAAATCCCACTAGGAGTTCATCTATGACTCATGACTAACTGATAGTCCATAAATTTTGAGTTTAAAGAAGTAAAGGAACAGATGAATGAGTAAGGTGATGAATAGAGAAAAATAGGTCTTCAGTAAAAACATGTTTAAGACAGATAAAACTCCCATAGGTACAAGGATACATATTTAATAATGAAAATACAAGGAAGTTAAAAGTTCTGTTCTAACAAAGAATAGAGTTTTCGAAAAAAAAATTGTTTTGTTTTGTTTTGTTATGTTATCTTGCACCATGCTTGAAAAATCTTAAGAAACTGTATAGTTATTTGCCATATATATATTTCCCTCCAATATGGTAAATATAAAATATTAAAGATACATCTGACAGATAATAAAAGCTGTATTAGGATTTAATAAGAATTATTTGGAATCAAAATTCACATGGTGAGTTAAGAATACTTTGAAGGGTTTATGTGCTGAATGAGCAAATATTTTTATTACTAAACTTCATTTTCTTGGTTCCAAAATGATTCAACTCATAGTAAACTTATTACACAATTTCTGCATTCCCTCTAAAATGGCAAGTTTTTTCAAATAAATAGACCTTGTTTCTGTTGTTATTATTGTCTTTAGGTATTGTCTTTAGGTGAGTTGAGTACTACTCACAGCAACCCTGTGAACAACAGATCTGAACCAAGTTCTACCCAGCACCATCCGCACACCTTCTGACACACTAGACCCTATTACAGTTGTCACCGTGTCAATCCAGTGGTTAAGGGTCTTCTCCTTTGCCAAACTTTTACCTTTCGGAGTCTCATGTCCCTCTGCAAGGAATGGCCCCTCCTAGCAACATGCCTGAAGTATGTGAAGTCTTGTCACTTTTTCCTCTATAGAGCACTCTGGCTGTACCCCCTCCAAGACATGTTTATTTGTTCTTTTGGCTGTCCATGGGATTTCAGCGTTCTTCTCCAACACCACAGCTCAAAGGCATATTCTTCCTCTGCCATCTTTATTCATTATGTAGCTCTCACATGCATAGCAAGTGATTGGAAAGACCATGCCCCAAATCAGATACACCGTTGTTCTCAAACTGACATCATTATTTCTCAATAATTTGGAAAGGTCCCTAACTGCAGACTTTCCCAGTGCCAATGCATCTCCTGATTCTTTGACTGCTGGTACCAAGGGGATTAATTGTGGATTCAAGGAAGACAAAGTTGTTGACGGTGTCAATCCTTTCTCCATTCATCATAATATTGTCCATTGGTTCAGTAGTAAGAATATCTGTCTTCCTGACATTGAGATGAAATCCATATGGAAGGCTGTTATTCTTTGGTCCTCTGCAACAAGTGCTTCCCATTTTCCTCACTTACAGCAAGCAAGATTGTGTCATCTGCATAATGCAGGTTATTGAGGAGTCTCCCCCTGATCCTGAAGACACATTACTCTTCACAGAGTCCAGCTTCTCAAACAATTGGCTCAGCATACAGACTGAATAAGTATGGAGAGAGAGTATACTTCTGACACACTCCATTCTTCATTTTAAACCGTATGAAAAATGACTGAAAGAGCACATCAGCAGAGAACTTCCAGAAGTCCAGGCTGGGTTTAGAAGGGGTCGTGGTCCTAAGGATATTGTAGCTGATGTTAGATGGATCTTAGCTGAAAGCAGGGAATACCAGAGGAATGTCTCTCTGTGCTTCATTGACTATGCAAAGGCACTTGACTGTGTGGATCACAACACACTGTGGTTGACTCTGAGAAGAATGAAAATCCCAGAACACTTGATCGTGCTAATGAGAAACCTATACTTGGATCAAGAGGAAGTCATCAGAACAGAGCAAGGAAACTGCATGGTTCAAAATTTGGAAGGACGTATGCCAGGGATGTGTTCTGACTCCATACCTTTTCAACCTGTATGCAGACCAGATTATCCGGGAGGCTGGGCTCTGTGAGGAGAAATGTGGTATCAGGATTGGTGGAAGATCTATCAACAATTTGCGTTATGCAGATGACACAATCCTGCTTGCTGAAAATGAGGAGGAGCTGAAGCACTTGCTGCAGAGGGTCAAGGACTGCAGCCTTCAGTACGGATTGAGGGTCAAGGACTGCAGCCTTCAGTATGGATTGAGGCTCAACATCAAGAAGACAAAGATTCTCACCACTGGACCAATTGGCAGCATCAGGATGGATGGTGAAGAGATTGAGATTGTTCACAGCCTTAGTTTGCTTGGCTCCATAGTCAACACTCTTGGCACCAGCAGCCAGGAAATTAAAAGACGTATTGTGATGGGAAAGTCTGCTATTAGGACCGATTGTTCACAGCTTTAGTTTGCTTGGCTCCATAGTCAACACTCTTGGCACCAGCAGCCAGGAAATTAAAAGACATATTGCGATGGGAAAGTCTGCTGTTAGGGACCTCTCCAAAGTTCTGAAGAGCAATGGTGTCTCTCTGAAGACTAAAGTGCATCTGATGCAGGCCATCGTCTTTGCAATCACTTGCTATGCATCAAAGAGCTGGACAATGACTAGGGATGATAGAGAATTGATGCCTTTGAGCTGTGGTGCTGGAGAAGAATATTGAGGGTACCATGGATGGCTAGGAAAACAAACAGATTCATCCTGGAGAGGGTTAAACCAGGTGGCTCCTTGGAGGAAAGGATTCTGAGGCTTCATCTAACATAGTTTGGACATTTTGTAAGGAGTGACTGGTCCTTGGAGAGGGACATCATGCTTGGGAGGGTGGAGGGACAGCGCAGGAGAGGAAAGCCCTCTATGAGGTGGATAGATTCGATGACTGGGGTAATTGTGATGGGTGTATCAGAGACAGTGAGATTGGCACAGGACAGAACAGAGTTTAGGGCTGTTATACATAGGGTCACTATGAGTCTCAAGTGACTCGACAGCACATAACAACAACAATGTTCCATTGGCTATGCAAAGGCATTTGACTGTGTGTATCACAACAAACTGGCTAACTCTGAGGAAAATGGAAATCCAAGAACCCTTTCTAGTGCTTATGTGAAATCTATACTAGGGCCAGGAGGCAGTCATCGTAACAGAGCAAGGAAACACTGCATGGTTCAAAATCAGGAAGGGTGTTTTCAAGGGATTCATCCTATTTCCATACCTCTTCAATCTGTACGTAGAACAGATTATCCAGGAGGCTGGACTCTATAAGGAAGCCTCAAGATTGGAGGAAGACTCATCAACAACCCGTGTTATGCAGATGACACAATTTTGCTTGCTGAGGAGGACCTGAAACTGAGAAGGACCTGAAGCTCTTGCTTCAGAAGGTCAAGGACTGCAACCTTAAATATGGATTGAAGCTCAACATCAAGAAAACAAAGACACTCACCCCTGAGCCAATTTGCGGCATCATGATAGACAAAGAAGAGATTAAGATTATTAACAGCTTTAGTTTTCTTGGTTCCACAATCAACTCTTATTACCAGCAGTCAGGAAATCAAAAGACAAGTTAAATTGGGAAAGTCTGCTGTCAGGGACCTCTCCAGAGTACAGAAGAGCAATAATGTCAGTCTCGAGACTAAGGTGCACCTGATCTAGGCCATGGTCTTCACAATTACTTGCTATGCATCAGAAAGTTGAACAATGATTAGGGATGATAGAAGAATTGATGCTTGTGGCCTGTGGTGCTGGAGAAGAGTATTGAATATACCATGGATTGCTAGGAGAACAAACAGGTTTGTCCTAGAGAGGATGAAACCAGGCTGCTCCTTGGAGGCAAGGATTCTGAAGCTTCATCTTACATATTTGGGCATGTTGCAAGGAGGAACCAATCCTTGGAGAGGGACATCATGCTTGGGAGGGTGGAGGGACAGAGCGGAGACACACAAGGTGGAGGAACCTAACAGAGGGAGACTCTCAGTGAGATGGATTGACTCAGTGACTCGGGTAATGGGAGTAGGTGTGTCAGAGACAATAAGGTTGGCTCAGGATAGAGCAGGGTTCAGAGCTGTTGTACACAGGGTCACAACAAGTCACAAGCGATTCAATGGCATATAACAATAGTGTTCCCTTAATCTGTTCACACAACAGCTTCCTGGTTTTGGTATAGGTTTTGCATGAGCACAATTAAGTGCTCTAGGACCCCCATTCTTCTCAATGTTCCCCAGGACTTATTATAATTCATACAATCAAATACCTTTGCATAGTCAGTAAATCATAAATATTCTTCTAGCTGTTGTTGTTGTTGTTGTTGATTGCTTTCGAGTCGAATATGACTCAATGACTCTATGAACAAAAGGCCTGAAGCCCCTCTACAACTAGTGACATTTATCAAAGTTCATAGAGTTTCTGGAGACAAGTTGTTTAGGAAGTGGATGCCACTCCTGCTTCCAAAGCTGTCATAGTATGTTATTGGTTGAGTCGCCTGCCATGCATAGTGACCCTGTGTACAACAGCTCTGTACCCTTCCCTGTCTGGAGCCAGTCTCACTAACTCTGACACACTAATCCCTATTGCCCCAGTTACTGTATCAATCCATTTCATCCAGGGTCTCCCTCTCCTATGCTGTCTGTCCACCCTTCCGAGCATAATGTCCTTGTCCAAGGACCAGTCTCTCCTGGCCACATGCCCACAGTAAGTGAGGCGGAGGTTCAAAATCCTAGCCTCCAAGGAGAGATTGGTGTCATGGCCTTTTCTAAATCCTACTTGAACTTCTGACATTCCCTGTGTACTATTCTAGAAGTTTTAGAGTGATCTTCGGCAGTATTTTGCTTTTATATAATATTGTTTGAAAGTTTCAATATTCTGTTGGCTCACATTTCTTGGGAATGGGAACAAATATGGACGTCTTCCAATACCTTAGGTATACAACTGTCCTCTAAAGTTTCTGGCATAGACTACTGAGTGCATCCAGGGCTTCATCTGTTAGTGGAAACAAGTCAATTGTAATTCCTGAGGCCTTATTTTTCGCCAATTCCTCAAATGCAACTTCCACCTCCTCCTTCATTACCATTGGCTCCTGGTTGTATGGTACTTCCTGAAATGTTTCAGTGTCAGCCAGCTCTTTTTGGTGCAGTTTTTTGGTGTATTCCTTCCGTCTTCTTTTGATGTTTTCTAGGTCGTTCAATATATGGCCCACAGCATTTTTCACCATTGTGACTCATAACTAAAATATGTTTCTCATTTCTCTCAACTTGAGAAATTCAGGGCAAGTTCTTCCTTTTTTATTCTCCAATTCCAGATCTCTGCAAATCCTTTGTAACACTTTGCCTTGTCTTCTCAAAGTGACCTTTGAAATCTTCTATTCAACTCTTTTACTTCAACATATTTTCTTTTTGTTTTGGTTTATTGACGCTCTAGTGCAATTCTTGGAGTTTCCTAACATCCATTTCAGTGTTTTCTTTTTCCTCTGTCTTTGTAATGACTTTTTGTTTTCTTCATGGATGATATCCTTGATATCATCTCACAACTCATCTGGTCTTCTATCACTGGTGTTCAGTGCTTCAAACCTATTAATCTTAAGATGATCTTGAAACTCAAAAGGATTAAATTGAAGGTCATTTCTTGGTTTGGTAGTTGTATTTTCAATTTGTTCAGCCTCAATTTGAACTTGCACATGATGATAATCTGACCCATCGTCTGCCTCTGCCCTAGTTTTGATTGCCGATATTGAGCTTAGGCAATGATTTCTTCCACAAATGTAGTCAATCTGATTCTTACGCACCCTATCAAGTGAGGCCCGTGTAGAAAGTCATCTTTGTGTTAAAAAAGGTATTTGTTTGGTGTTTTTGTTTTTGGTTTTTTTTGTTTGTTTGTTTTGTTTTGTTTTTCTTTTTTTGCTTTTTTAAAAAAAAAATAAAAAAGGTATTTGTAATAAATAAATAATTGAAAATACAAAATTTGATTGTTCTGTTTCCAGCCTCATTTCCACCACCAAGCCCATACTTTCCAATTACTATTCCTTCTTCACGGTTTCCTACTTTTGCATTCAAGGCTACATTTATCATTAATGCGTCTTGAGTGCATTTTCAGTCCATTTTGGACTGCAAGATTTGATAAAAGTTTTCCTTCTTCTTCAGTTCTAAATGTAGGAGCAAATAGTTGAATAATAGTCACATGTGTGTGGATAATATCCTATCATTCACAACACTGTACTTCAGGATAGAACTTGAATTTGACTTTTTTACTATGAATGCAACACCATTCTTCTTTTTTTTTTCATCCCCAGCACAGTATCCAATACCATTATCAGATTCAAAGTGCTCCACGCCAGTCCGTTTCACCTCACTAATGCCTAGAATGTGGAATTTCATGTGTTCCACTTCATTTTTTAAAATTTCTAGTTATTCAACATTCAAGCTACAGATGGTTGCTATCATTTTTAATCATTTTAACTGACTTCCAATCTGGGCTCTACTACTGTAACTATCTGCTTTCCTCTACTGTTTTCAAAGGGGTTTTCAAAGCCTGTTATTTAAGAAATGGGTGACCAATCCTGCTTCCTAGTCTGTCTTAATCTGGGAGCTCTAATAAAACCCGCCCTCCATGGGAAACCCTTGTGGTATTTGACACACCAGTGAACCAACAACACAGCTTTTAGTATAACAGCTATGCCATTGGTGGTGGTGTTTTGGTTTGGTTTTTTTCTCTGTGACATATTTATTGGTTCTTTTGGTAATATATGATATAGTCAATATTTTTTGCCAATTTCTTAGTTTCCAAGCTTGTTTTAATCAGGAAGCTCCACCAAACACTGTCCACCACGGGTAACCATCATCGCATTTGTCACATCAGTGACACAGTGTTTAGCATCACAGCAACCTCAAGTTACCTCTGTACAGCAATGCATAGACCAGTGCTAACCCACTTAGAAGAATGTTTAACCAAAACCAATTAAAACCAGACCTGAAGGCTGCAGATTAAAATCACCCACCTTTGGCTTGGTAGCAAAACTTTCTATCCACTAGGCCAACAGAGCTCTCTCTATGTTGCTGTTGTTGTTGTTAAGTGCTGCCGAGTCATAGACAACTCATAGCAACCCTATAGACAAAAGACCTGAACACTTTCTCCAGAAACTCTAAGAACGTGGAGAAACGACGAAAGTTATATAAATGCTCAGGTCTTTCGTTCATAGGGTCACTATGAGCTGTCTACGACTCGACAGCACTTGTTACTGTTGTTGTTGTTGGTGGTTTATATTTTATAATGATTGCAGATGTGTTGTCTATATGGTTGCTATGCGTCAACTTGACAGCACCTAACAACAAATGATGATTAGGTTGCTGTTACGTGCTGTCAAGTCGACTCATGGAAACCCTGTAAACAACACATCTGAGCCCTTCTCTTCGGCACCATTCTCACCATCCCTAAAACACGTGAGCCCCGATCAATCTTACTTAAGAGAAAACAATAACAACAAATAAAACATATAAAAACAAATAATAAATAAATTCTATAACTACCTTTGTTAGATTTACTATCAGCAGCATATATGCTTTTTCCTTAAGATTTGCTTTTCACTTTTTAAACATATATTATTTTGGTTCATTTTACTGATCAACAATCATTTTTCCATACACTTGGCCAGTACTGTTTGCATAAAATTTGGTTTTATCTGGTATTTGCCTTTAAGGCATCTACTAATTTTTATTTTCTCTATCCTCCATTAAAGACATCTTAAGATTAGAAGACCAAAACCCATTTTATCATCAGCGTGATGCTAAGTGTTACTGATTTATGCTTTCCCATTTACTGCATATTAGAACATAAACTCTTCTGGGAATAAGGTTCAGTCTCGGAAAGAACCTACAATATTGATAAACTGCTTAACCATTCAGTCCCTAATGACCATTTAATGCACTCAGGAGCCATACATTAAGGGATTGCCTGCCAAATAAAACTGTCCCAAAGTCCCTAACTGAATTTCAGACTTTGACCATTTCAGTCTAATTAAATGGAATGAGGGGAGCTAGCAATCTGGGAAAGTGAGCTTGCCAGACAGATTTAAATAGATATAAACTGATGTAATAGGCTGTAAAATTCAAAGCATCAGTCTAGAGACTCCAGAGATTGAAAAACTTGAGACATCCTATTCTAAATCTGCTTTTGTCATAAGAAAACGGTACTGTTAATTTACTTTGTATTACAAACCATGCATATTTTATGTTTTAGGAAGGTTATTCAGTGTGGATTTTCTAGCCTTTGCTTTTGGCTTTTACCTGATGGCTGCCTATTGTTGTTGTGAGGTGCTAACCAGTCGAGAACAACTCATAGCGACTCTCTCTGCCAGGCCATCGCATCATCTCTGACATGCTTGAGCCCATTGATGCAGCCGCTGTATTGATCCATCTTGTTGATGGTCTGCCTCTTTTTCACTGACCGTCCATGTCTGCCAGAACAAGGAACAGTGACAGGCTGTCCCTACTCAGGAAATAGCCCCTTCTAGCAACGTGCCTAACAGATGTGAGAAAAAGCTTCCGCGTTCTTGCCAACGAGGAATCCTCTTAGAGAGCTGTTTGGGGGACAGCTCTTGGGCTGACTGGAAGAAATCGATATTTGTTCTCATTCTCAAAAAAAGCAACCCAGCAGAATATAGAAGTCGTTGAAAAATATCATAAATATCACATTCACGCAAAATATTGCTTATGATTGTTAAAAAACCAGTTAGAACCGTACAGAGATAGGGAACTGCTAGAAGTTCAAGCAGGATTTAGAAGAGGCCGTGGCATCAGGGCTATCATTGCTGATGTCAGGTGGATCCTGGCTGAAAGTAACAAAAGAATGTCTATTTGTGCTTTATTGACTTAGAGAAGCATTGATTGTGTGGCAAATAACCACTAACATTGAGAAAAATTATAATCCCAAAACATACAATTATATTCACGCAGCACCTCTATGAACTGTTTCCTTGTGTTTATTTCTAATAGTTAACATGGACTCCAGCATGGCAGAGACGGTGAGGATGTTGTAGAATTAGGGCAAGTTTGGGAGATCGGTTATTCTTGGCGTCACTATGAGGCGTCATCAACAACAACAGTTACTAGTAGTAGTATTTCTAGTAGTAGTGGGTTACTGTTGTTGATGTTATGTGTCCTCGAGTCCTATCCTGTGCCATCGGCATCATGACCCACTTACATGAGCCTGTTCCAGTAGTCACTGTGTCAATCCCTCGGCTGACGGTCTTCCTTTCTTCAGCCAACCCTCCACCTTCACAAACATCGTGTCCCTCTCCATGGAAGGGCCCCTGCTAACAACACACTTTCATACGTATTTGTCATCTTTACTTCCAAGGAGCTCTCTGGATGCACTTCCTCCAGGATCTATCAGTTGGGTCTTTTGGGATATTCAGTACTCTTTTTCTAAAACCACAACCAAAAGATATCAGTTCTTCTTCTGTCATCCTTATTAATTATCCAGCTCTTGGAAACATAGCAAGTGATTGAATCAAAAGAACCAAAGTCTGAATCAGGCATAACTTAGTCTTCAAACTAATATCATTGCTCCTCAGTAATTTGGAGAAATCTCTGGCAGCAGACATTCTAAACACAATATATCTCTTAATCTTCTGAATGTTGATAACTTGAGTATTGATTGTGGATTGAAATAAAATGAAGTTTCTGACAGTTTCAATTTTTTCTCCATCTATCATGATGTTGCATTTTAACCCAATGGAGAAAATTTATGTTTTAATGATGCTGAGATGCAATAATACACGTTTTTAATGAGTCTTTCACTAATCCTAATTCCACATTCTTCATCATAGTGTCAAACTTCTAAAATGAACTTGAAATTGCTTTTTTTATCTATGAATACAATACCATTCTTCATGTGTTTTGCATTTCCAGCATAGTATATCATGTGATTTTCTAATTCAAAGTGACCAGTGTTGATCCATCTTGTCTCACTAATGCATAGAACGTCAATGTTTATTCCTTTCATTTAATTTTTTACAATTTTCCAGTTTTCTACATTCATACTATGTACAGTCCACATTCCAAATATTAAAGGATGTTTGCAGTTGTTTCTCTTAATTCTGATTGACTTCCAATCTAGGTTTTACCTCTAATACTATAGGTACCCAAGCCCCCAGTTTAGAGTTGTCAGAGGCCTGCTATTTAAGAAGTGGATGGTCAATTGTGTGTCTCTATCTTAATTTGAAAGTTCTACTGAAACTAGTCCAGGAGTGGTCCTTCTGGCATTTGACACACCAGTGGTGTAGCTTCCAGGATCACAGCAACCCGCATGTTAGCCCAGTACAGCAAACTGACAAACAAGTCCTACACTAACAAGAGAAAATTATAAACAAGCAAGTATATACACAGCTAAGCTATGAAATAATGGTTGTTGTGTGCCATCAGATCTCTGCCCATTCTGGCTCTCTGAACAACAGATCTGAGCCGTATCCTATATCCTATTCTGTGCCGTCCTTATCATCTTTGACACACTTAAGTCCATTGCAGCAGTTACTGTGTCAATTTATCTAATTGAGGAACTTCCTCACTTTTGCTGACCTTCCATCTTTCCAAACATGATGTCCCTCTCTACATAAGTAGCCTCTCTTACCAAGACTCTCAATGTATGTGAGACAAAGCTTTATCATCTTTGTTTCCAAGGGTCATTTCAGCTGCACCTTCTTCGGTGCATGTTTGCTTGTTTTCTTGTCAGTTCATAGGTTAGTCAGAACTGTTCTTCAATACCACAGCTCAAAGACATCAATTCTTCATTGATCACCCTTATTCATTGCCCAGTTCTCAGCATCATAGCAAGTGATTGGAAAGACCATGGCCTGAATCAGATGTGCGTTAATCCTCAAATTAATATAATTGCTCCTCAATAATTTGTAAAGGTCCCTGATTGCAGACTTTCCCAGTGCAATATGTCTGCTGATTTCCTAACTACCTATACCAAGTGTATTGATTATAAATCCAAGTAAGATGAAGTCGTTGACAGTTTCAATCTTTTCTCTCTCATGATTTTGCCTATAAAATAATCACCAGAATGTAACTCATTCCCCCAGTGCAAGATACTTACAGATAAGTTTTCTATCTCTAACAGCAAATTGCAGTGTAGATCTCATCTCAGGTCCATGGCAGTGTGATAGGAGGGGGCCCTGTGTGGGTGCTCGAGCCTTCCAGCTGAGGCCAAGGGCTGGCACAGAAGGATAACGTCCAGGTGAGTGTGATGGCTTGGCTCTATCGTCAAAAACCAGGAACAGTGCCTACATGGTGTCAAGATCATAGTAGTAGAAGTTAATAATTGTTTTTATTGTTGTTGTGTATTATTGAGTCTGAACCAACCCATAGCTGACCTTCCAGCTGGTTTTCAAAAGCAGTTAGTCACACAGAGGAGATTACCTACCCATCCATCTCCCATGGAGCCACTGGGCCAATTGGCAGCACCATGATAGATGAGAAGAGACTGAGGCTGTTAACATTTACAGCCTGCTCAGCTCCACAATCAACACTCCTGGCACCAGCAGTTAGAAAATCAAAAGACTAATTGCACAGGGAAAATCTGCCGTTAGGGACCACTCCAAAATACTGAGAAGTAACAGTGTCGGTCTAGAGACTAAGAAGTGCCTGATCCAGGTCGTGGTTTTCCCAATTATTTGCTATGTATCAGAGATAAGGACAAGGATGAAGGATTACAGAACAAGAATCAATGCCTTTGAGCTGTGGTTCTGGAGAAGAGTCTTGAACATAGCATGGACCACCAAGAAAACAAATGGGTCTGTCTTGCAGTTGACAAAACCAAACTTATCCTTGGAGGCTAGAATTTTGAAGCTTTGTGTCACATACTTTGGGTACGTGGCCAGGAGGGACCAGTCCTTGGAGAAGGACATCATGCTCAGAAAGATGGAGGGAGAGCACAGGAGAAGACGACCCTGGTTGAGGTGAATTGATTCATGACTGGGGTGATGGGAGTAGCTGTTTCGGAGTCAGTGAGACTGTCTCAGGATAGGGCAGAGTTCGAAGCTGCTGTACATAGGGTCACTACGAGTTGCAGGTGACTTGAAGGTACATAACAACAACAACTTCTCAGCACCGAATACAAAATGGAAGACTCTGGTATCAGACGGAGGTAACAAAAGCATAGGAACACCCTCAGTGGGCAGGGAGAGCCACTACCCCAATCTCTGAAAACAACAAAAGGACTATTACACCTTTCCCACCTGCCAGCCGTCAACCTTGGTTAACACCACAAACTGGGTTAGCTATTCAAACTGGTCTCAGTGTGCTGTTAGCGGCCCCAGCCTCCATCTGCCCTCTCTTTATGGGGTGGTGTAGTTTTGGTTTTAGATGGGTGCTTTGTTGTTTTTTGGTTTGGTTT
The DNA here is from genome assembly GCF_000299155.1 of Elephantulus edwardii. NCBI lineage: Eukaryota > Metazoa > Chordata > Mammalia > Macroscelidea > Macroscelididae > Elephantulus > Elephantulus edwardii. Next base: position 607,799 of record NW_006399985.1, on the reverse strand, counting down.
TTTTGTTGCTGTTTTTTTAAGTTCTTCACTTATAACCCCTGCTTTTGAAAATTTTAAATTGCTGCAGAGCGACTGAACTGGTATCTATGTATCTCCTCTGCCGACTTGCCCAGAAGTCCTGTCAAGTCAAACCTGGCTCATAATGGTCCTGTCGTCCTGAGTAGAACGGCTTCCTAGAGTTTTCAAGGCTGTGACCTCTCAGAAGTGGCCTAGCAGGCTTGTCTTCCTGTAGTAGTGAAATTTGTGTCCATCGGTGCTAGTCAAGAATTCTTGATACTCAGTTCAGATCGTTGCCATTGAGTCGGAACAGACGCCGCTGACCCTCTGGTGTGTCTCTGAGGCTCTGCATCAGAAGAGAGGCGACTGGTCCTGAGAAGCCGCTGGTGGACTCAAACCTTCAGCAAGATATTGTCCTTGGATGAGTAGTACAACTCCCTACAGACTTTGTTGTTGTTAGGTGCCGTCAAGTCAAGTAACCTTATGAATGACAGATCTGACCCCTGTCCTGTCCTGTCCCATGCCGCCCTCACCCTCTGACACACTCGAGCCCGTTGCTGCGGTCACTGTGCCAATCCATCTCATTGAGGGTCTTCCTCTCTTTTACTGACCCTCCACCTTTCCAAGCATCATGTCCTTTCCCAAGGGATAATCTCTCCTACCAATATTGCCCAAAGTATGTGAGATGAAGCTTTGTCATCACTAGCTCCAAGAACCGCTCTGGTTGTACTTTCTCTAAAACATATATGTCCATTTTCTTGACAATCCATGGGATATTCAGTGCTCTTCTCCAACACCACAGCTCAAGGGCTTTAGTTCCGTCCCCTTTATTTCTTTTTCCATTTCTCAGATACATAGCAAGTAATTGAAAAGAGTATGGCCTGAATTAGGTGCTCCTGAGTCCTCAAACTGACATCACTGCTCCTCAGTAATTTGGAGAAGTCCCTGACAGCAGACTTTCCCAATACAAAGTGTCTTCTGAGCTTCTGGTAACTGCTGGTACCAGGGGTGTTAATTGTGGATGCAAGTAAGTTGAAATAATTTACATTTTCAATCTTTTCTCCATCTATCACGACGTTGCCGATAATATCCCCAGTGGGGAGGATTTTTATTTTCTTGATGTTGAGATGCAATCTGTAGAGAAGACTGAAGTTTTTACCATTCTGCAGCAGACACTTGAAATGCTCCTTAAAGACTAGGCCCCCAGAACTCTCACATAAGTACAGAATATATGTAAATATAAACACGAGGGAAACCCTGGGCATCTACAATCTTGAATGACTACGATGGCATCCACCACAACATATGTACCCAAAGACTTGGCACTGACTTTCAGAACAAAGTTGTTTAAGTAAAATGCTCAGCAAAAAAGCTTTTTTAAATAGAAAAGAGAAAAATTACATATTTTACCCAAATCCCTTTAGCTCTTTGGATGATGTTTTAAATTTATAGTCTCATTTATAAAACCAATCAATGAGGTACTGGCAAAAGCCAATGCCAAAATTTTCACATGTGTTTGAAATCCAACTGAATAGATTCATTTTAGTCCCTTCTCTCTTGTGACTAGAAGAACAATCTTAATGTGAATTGGCTTTATAAGTAAACAAGTGGCCAAGTGCCTTTCGAAATGACAGGCCTCTGGTCAGTGATGCAGAGGAACTGGCTCATCTCAGGTCACAAGAACCAACTGTCAAATTTTCCAAAATCTGGCCAACTGCTTGACATCATGTTGGTAGCTTGAAGGAGCCATGGGGGAGCGTATTTACGCCAGAGAAATGGGCAAATGCTATAAAACCAGTCTTTCAAAAAAAAAAAAAAACAGTCTTTCTTTAAGAGAGTGAATTATTAGACATTTACCACTGCATCCAGTTACCAACAAAGTAAATAATTATTATAGTAAAAGCAATCATTTCTCAAGCTTAGCTTGGAAATCTGGCATCCCGGGAAGATGACAAGCTTTGTGCTAAGGAACAAACCCCACTAAATCCTCATAATAACCCTCTGAGGTGAGATCATCATTACAAATGATGAATTGTTCAAGAAACAGGGGCTTGAGCATGAAGGAGATTAGGAGAAGGCACAATATAAAGTAAGGTTTCTACCTGCTTGCTGATAGGGTCTTGTAAGTCATAGTTGACCCGATGGTACCTACCAACAACAACACAAATCATAAAAGTCAAGATGGAGTGACTGAGTGACTTTGCCGGTGTCACATAGACAGTGGTGTGGTGGTAACTCGAAGTCTCAAAATAAGGACTCACGTCTTTAACTCAAAGGTGAGGGCACTGAAGTAGAGTTCAAACGGAGCCAGCCCTGTTCTTTTCCTAGACTTATCAAAGGTATCACGGGTATTGTCTATCTAAGAACTAGCTAACCTTTCTTCCTGATCTTACACAATCCTGGACGGAGTGATATTGGAGGCTGTTGAGTCAATTCCAGCTTGTAGCTACCTTGACAGCAAAGTCCTGCCACATCCTGCTTCGTCCTCACAATGTCTGCAGTCACTGTGTCCGTCCGTCAAAGATCCTCTCTTTTACGGACCTTCCACTTTTCCAAACATGATTGTCTTTTCCAGGGACTGGCTGTCTTGAAATCACGTCCGGAGTATATGATATAGAGTCTTACATTTGTGTTGCTAAAGAATGCTTTCATTTCCCTTCTTCCAAACAGATTGGTGTATGGTCTCAACTCATAGTATATTTGATTCACTTCACCAACACTGGAATTCAAGGATAGTGCATCTTCTGTGTGCTCTTCCTTATTTTGTTTTCCAACATCACGGACATTTGAAGCAACTGTAAATACTCTGGCTTGTATCAGGGCACCTCTGACCTCAAAGGGCGCCCTAGCTCTTCAGTGTCTTAGGAAGCGTCTTGGCGATGGAGTTGCCCCTGTGCTTTATCGTTTGATTTCTTGCCGCTACTTCGATGCCGTTCAACGTAGATTTAAGTAATATGAAATCTTTCACAGCTTCAATCTTTTCTCTGTGTACGTTGCTTACTGGTCCAGGTGTGAGGAATGTTGGTTTCTTTATGTTGAAATGTAATCCATACTGAAGACTATACTCCCCCACTTAGTCACCATGACTGGTTTCAGTGAAGAGATTTGGAAGGGTTTTGTGTAATCTTACTTTATAAAGCAACCTTTTCCTCTTCTCCCTCTTCAATGAAGACCAAATAACCTTCAGTTGAGGTGTTCTTGTTGAGTAGGCTGTAGCGCGTCACGCTGACAACCAAGGGAATTAGATTCCATCAGCACCTCCTCTGCACAGTCACAGCTTCAGAGACACAATGGAGGTTCACTGAGAGGCAGAACTGACTTGATTGTGAGGAGAGAGGGAGGGAAGGAATGAGTTGCCCATTTAAGTGAGCCTTGGTGGTTAAAGCGCTCATCCATTAACCAAAATATTTTAAATCTATTATTTGAAAGGGTTCATAGTGTCACTATGAGTTGCCTATGACTCGACGGCACTTAACAACAATAACACCAACATAGAGAGAGTTCAGTTGGCCTAGTGGAGAGAAAGTGATGCTGCCAAGCCAAAGGTGGGTGACTTCTAATCCACAGACCTCAGGCCTGTTTTTCATTGTGTTTGTTCAAACATCCTTCTAGGTCCTATCGCCCTGATGTGTCCATTTGCTGTACAGAGGGAATTCATGGTTGTTGAGAAGCTGAACACTGTGACACCGATGTATCAAATGCCTTAATGGTCACCCATGGTGGACAGTGTTTAATGGAGCCTCCCAATTAAAACAAGCTTGGAAGAAGGAGTGGCATCCGCTTCTGTAAATAGCTTGCCTCTGGAAACCCTCTGAACCTAGAGAAAGGATGAAAGTCACACAGGTGTTGAGGACTTTTTGTTCATAGGGTTGATATGACTCGACAACACTTAACAACAACAACAATTATCTAAAAGCTATCTAATGAAAAGCTACCAGCCACTCTGAAGCAGAAAAATGTGAAATCTGCTTTAAAATAAATATTTGCAGCCTCTGGGTCAATTCTGTCCTGTCCTAACTGATCATCGTCAGTGAGAATTCACTCAGTAGCACTGAATATTGGAACCGTCTGTAACTTTGGAGTCATGTTTGAATTGAGGTGGTTGTTGTTGTTGTTGTTGTTGTTGTTAGGTGCCATTAAGTCAATCGCAATCCTAGGAACCGCGTATCTGAACCATGTCCTACCCTGCAGCGTTCTCACGGTCTCTGTCCACTCAAGCCGTGGCGGAGGTCACCGTGTCAATTTATCTCATTGAGGGGCTGCCTTTGTCTCCCCGACTCTCCTTCTTTCCCAGTATGACATCTTTTTCCAAGGACTGATCCCTCATGACAACACGCCCAAAGCACGTGAGGCAAAGTTTCACCCTCCTTGCCGTGAAGAAGCGCCCGGTGACACTGCCTCCACACCGGATTTGTTCTTCTGGCAGTGAATGGCGTACTGAACACTCTTGACCAGCACGGCAGTTCAGCGGCACTGATGCCTCCTTGATCTTCCTTATTCATTGTTCAACTTTCAGATGCATAGGAAACACTTCAACATAATATGCCTTGGATCAACCACGCTGTAGTCTTTAAACTGGCATCTTTGCTCTTTAGAACTTAGGAAATGTCCTTGAGGGCAGATTTCCCAACCCTCATTGATTTTTTGATTGCTGCTACCATTTGTCTTGGTTGTGGATCCAAGATTTTCTCTCCATCTCTTATGATGTTGTCTATTGGTCTAGTGGTGAGAATTTTAGGGTTGCACAATTTGGTGGGTGGAGAGGGTGGGTAAAGGAAATGGCAAAGATATGGTGGGGATCTGCAAAGACAGTGTCATGGTGGGCATAGTTCAACGGTGATTCATTTTCTAAAACATAATGAATGAGAACTATTGTATGAAACACAATGTGAATGAAACATAGTGTGAAACACAAGCAAACCAATGTAAAATGAAAATTTTAAAATAAAACTTAATCCCCATTGAAGTATATCCACTCTTACCTGGAAATTCAACTGAAGATTAGCCATAGGTCGGTCTCAGCACAACAGTAATGAAAGTGAAAATGAACGAATGAGTAAGGACCAAAGAGCAGCATTTGCCCAACAATAGAGAACAGAGGGCTGGGAGGGGTAGGAATAGAAGGATTAATCGAAATGAGATAAAGAGCTGGGGAAAGTGTGATTATATTACAGGAATTGTAATTAACGCTACCAAAAGAATGTCTAAGAATGGCCAATTTCTAAACTCTCACTCAAATCACAATCAACAATAAATAAGTAACAACAACGAAAAGATGATCTTGAGATTCACGTGGAATAGATTCACGATCATATTTTGGTTCTCGCGGACATTGTTTTCCTTTTCTTTGAACTTGCACATGAAGTAACTGATTGCCAGACCCACGTCCGCGCCGGGACTACTGATATTGAGCTGCTCCAGCGATTCTTTCCACAGATGTAGTCAATCTGATTCCTGTGCAGCTCATCAGGAGAGAGCGTTGGGTAAAGTCATCATTTGGGTCTTTTAAGAAGGTACTTGCAATGAAAAAAATTATTGAACATACAAAATTCAATCAGTTTATTTCTAGATTCGTTTCAATAACTAAGACCCAGGAGTTGATGAAATACAAGCTGACAGAGTTCAACAACCAGTTGCAGCCCTTGACATGTGCTAAGAAATTTGTCGGACAACCGCCTGGCCAACTGACTGGAAGAGATCTATATTTATTCCCATTCCAAAAAAACATGACTCAACAGAGTGGGTAAATTATAGAACGATATAACTAATATCACACGCAAGCAAAATCCTGCTAAAGATTATTCAAAAGTGACTGAAACAGTACATCAACAAAAAGCTGCCAGAACTACAAACTGCGATAAGAAGAGATCGTGGCTCTAGGAACATCAGTGTGAATGTCAGATGGATCTTGGCTGAAAGCAGAGAGTACAAGAGGAATCTGTGTTTCATTGACTATGCAAAGGCATTTGACTGTGTCGTTACAACAAATTGTGGTTAAGGTTGAGAAGAATGGGAATCCTGGAACACCTGATCCTGCTCATGTGAAACCTATACTCGGACCCGAAGACAGTCATCAGAACAAAGCAAGGAAACACTGCATGGTTCAAAATCAGTAAGGAAACGTATCAGGGATGTGTCCTGTCTCCATACCCTTTCAATCTGTATGCAGAACAGGTAATTCAGGAGGCTAGACTTTATGAGGAGAGAGGCAGCATCAGGATTGGAGGAAGATTCATCAACAACCTGTATTATGCAGATAACACAACCTTACTCACTGAAACTGATGAGGGCCTGAAACATCTGCTGCAGAGGGTTAGGGACTGTAGATTGCAATGTAGATTGAAGCTCACTCTCAAGAAAATGAACATTTACATAAGACCATTATTGTAAAATCAGAGGGATAACTAGTAAAATATGTATAGGAACCCAAGGGCGGAAGGGGTGGGGGAGGAGGGGAGAGGTTGGGTAGGGCTGAAACCACAAGGTTGCACAGTATGGGGGGCAGAGGAGGATGGAAGGAAATGGGAAGGATCTGGGTGAAAAGACAGGGTTATGATGGGCAAGATCCAATGGTGATTAATATTATAATATTATAATGCACCATTTTACAATCCCACCAACAGTGTATAAGGGTTCCCACCTCTCCACATTCCCTCCAGAATTTATTGTTTGCAGCCACACTAAACTTTGCCACTGTTACTGGTGTGAGATGGTATCTCACTGTGGTTGATATGCATCTCTCTTATTGCAGTGATTTTGAGCATTTCTTCATGTGTCTGTTGGCCATCTGAATATCTTCCTCTGTGAAAAGTCTTTCCATGTCTTTTGCCCATTTTGTAATTGGGTTAACAATCTTTTCCTTCTGCAGTATTCTTTAGACATGGTACAACTACTCTGGAAGACAGTTTGGCATTTCCTCAAAAAGTTGGACATAGAAACTCCTTATGATCTAGCTATTCTACACTAGGACTATTCCCCAAGGAAATTAGTACTGAGACACAAACAGACATTTGTACACCAATATTCCTAACAGCATTATTCATGGAACATGGAAATAGTCCAATGTCCAGCCACAACCAAATGATTGAGAAATTGTGATACATTCACACAATAGAATGCTATAAACCACTCAAGAGAAATAATTTCAAAAAAATACTACATAACTTGGGACAGGCTGGAGAGTATTATGGTGCGTGAACTCAGTCTCATAAGGACAAATACTGAATAAGACAATTTTTCACTAATTTTCAATGTTTTATTCTAAATAAAAAAGTCCATTTAATACATTTAACTTATGTTTGGTGAAAACATATTAAAATTATATATACTATGAGCATAAGTAATTGCTATTATTTGCTATGCATCGGAGAGCTGTATAATGACTAAAGATGACAGAAGAAGAATCAATGCGTTTGAGTTGTGACACTAGAGAAGAGTCTTGAACATATCATGGACTGCCAAGAAAACAAGTAGGTCTGTCTGTCTTGGAGAGAGTGAAACCAATAAGACCATTATTTTTAAAATGGAAAGATAACTAGTAAAATAAGTATGGGAACTCAAGGGGGGGAGGGTTGAGGATGGGTAGGGGTGAAACCACAGAGTTGCACAGTTTGGTGAGTGGACGGAGGTAGGGAAAGAAATGGGAAAGATCTAGGCAAAATGACAGGGTAATGATGGGCAAGGTCCAGTGGTGACGATTTTCTAAAACTTACTGCATGAGAATGATTTTATGAAACACAATATGAATGAAGAATAGTTTGAAATACAATGTATATGAACTTTGTAAGCAAACCAATTGGCATTATTGTTAAGTGCCGTCAAATCGTAAGTGCCTCATAGTGACCCTATGAATGAAAGATCTGAACACTTGAATAACTTTCATCATTTCTCCAGGTTCATACAGTTTCTGGAGGCAAGTTATTTCAGAAATGGATGGCACTCCTGCTTCCAAGCTTGTTTTAATCGGGGAGCTCCACCAAACACTGTCCACCGTGGATAACCATTATTGCATTTGACACATTAGCATCACAGCAACCATGAGTTACCTCTCTGTACAGCAAGTGGACAGACCTGGGCTATACCACCTAGAAGAAGGTTTGAACATAAACAATTAAAATCATGCATGAGGGCCACAGATTAAAGTCACCCACCTTTGGCTTGGTAGCAGCACTTTCTGTCCACTAGGCCAACTGAGCTCTCTCTACGTTGGTGTTGCTGTTAAGTGTCTTCAAGTCATAAGCAAATCATAGCGACTCTATGAACAAAAGACCTGAACACTTGTATGACTTTCATCATTTCTCCAGGTTCATAGGGTTTGGAAGCAAACCAGTTTTTAAAAAATGTACATTTTCACTACTGGACCAATTGGAAGCATTGTAATAGATGGATATGAGATTGAGATTTTCAGAGAGTTGGGGAATGACCAAGAACGACAGAAGAAGAAAGATGCCTTTCAGTTGTGGTGTTGGAGAAGAGGATTGAACATAACAAGAAAACTAACAGGTCTGTCCTAGAGAGGATGAAACCAAGCTACTCCTTTGAGGCAAGGATTTTGGGACTCCATCTCACATACTTTGGGCATGTAGCCAGAAGGGACCAGTCTTTAGAAAAGGATATCATGCTTGGAAGGGTGGAGGGACAGTGTAGGAGAGGAAAACCCTGGAGGATGAGGTAGATTGACAGAATAAGTGAAGTAATGAGGGAAGGAGTGTCAGACAGTGATTTGGCTCAGGATAGAGTTCAGAGCGATTGTGCATGGGATTGCTATGAGTCATAGTCGATTTAACGGCATGTAACAGCATTCCTTCTTCACTTTTTCTAACTACATTCCAGTCACCAATTATTATTAATGCATCTTGATTGCATCTTTGGTCAATTTCAAATTGCTCAAGATTGGGTAAAAATTGTCAATTTCTAAAAGATAAAATTTTTTTAATTATCAATTTCTTCCTCTTTAGCATTAGATGTTGTTGTTGTTGTTGTTGTTGTTGTTGTTATGTGCCCTCAAGTAGCCAGAGACTCATAGCGACCCTATGTACAACAGCCCTAAACCCTGCTCTATCCTGTGCCAATCGCACTGCCTTTGACACACCCATCCCGATTACCCCAGTCACTGAATCAATCCATCTCATAGAGGGTCTTCCCCTCCTGTGCCATACCTCCAACCTCCCAAGCATGATGTCCCTCTCCAAGGACCTCTCCCTCATTACAACATGTCCAAAGTATGTTAGACGGAGCCTCAGAATCCTTGCTTCCAGGGAGCAGCCCAGTTTAACCCTCTCCAGGGTGAATCTGTTTGTTTTCTTGGCAGTCTAGGGTACATTCAATACTCTTCTCCAGCACCACAGCTTAAAGGCATCAATTCTCCTTCTATCCTCCCTAGTCATTGTCCAATTCTGTTACATAAAAAGTGATTGCAAAGACCATAGCCTGTATCAAATGCACCTTAATCTCCAAAGTGACACCATTGTTCTTCAGTACCCTGGAGAGGTCCCTAACAGCAGACTTTCCCATCGCAATACGTTTTTTCATTTCCTGTCTGCTGGTGTCAAGAGTGTTGACCATGGAGTCAAGCAGACTAAAGTTGTTAACAATCTCAATCTCTTCACCATCCATCTTGATGCTGCCCCTTGGTCCAGTGGTGAGACTCTTTCTTGATATTGAACTTCAATCCACACTGAAGGCTGCAGTCCTTGACCCTCTGCAGCAGGCATCTGGTCCTCCTCAGTTTCAGCAAGCAGGGCTGTGTCATCTGCATAACGCAGATTGTTAATAGATCTTCCACGAATCCTGACACTTCTCCTCATAGAGCCCAGCCTCTAGGATAATCTGTTCTGCATACAGGTTGAAAAGGTATGGAGATTGGATGCATCTGTGGCTTAAGCCCTTCCCAATTTTGAACCATGCAGTGTTCCCTTGCTCTGTTCTGATGACTGCCTCTTGGTCCAAGTATAGTTTTTGCATTAGAACAATTAAGTGTTCTGGGATTCCCATTCTTCTCAGAATCAGCCACAGTTTGTTATGATCCACACAGTCAAATGTCTTTGGATAATCAACGAAACACAGATACACATTCTTCTGGTATTCCCTGCTTTCAGCTAAGATCCATCTAACATCAGCTACAATATCCCTAGTATCACGACCCCTTCTAAACCCAGCCTGGACTTCTGGAAGTTCTCTGCTGATGTGCTGTTCCAGTTGTTTTTTGGATAATATTCAGCAGAATATTGCTTGTGTGTGAAATTAATGATATTGTTCTATAGTTTCCACACTCTGTTGAGTCACCCTTCTTTGGGATGGGAACAAATAAATATCTCTTTCAGTCAGTTGACCAAGTGGTTGTTCTCCAGATTTCTTGGCATATCTTGGTAAGCACATCCAGGGCAGCATCTGTTAGCTGAAATATGTCAGTGGTATACCATCTATTCCTGGAGCCTTATTTTTTGCCATTTCCTTCACAGCAGCCTGAACTTCTTCTTTCATCACCATAGGATCTTGCTCATATGCTTTTTTCATTAAATTCTTCTGTGTCTTCCAATTCCTTTTGATACAGTGACTCAGTATATTCTTTCCATTTTCTTTTAATACTTCCTGAATCATTTAATATTCTGCCTATATCATCCTTGATTATAGCAACTCGAGGTTTGAATTTGTTCTTCAGTTCCTTGAGCTTAAGAAATGCTGAACGAGTTCGGCCCTTTTGATTTTCCGACTCTAGCTCCTCACACATTT
>NW_006399985.1:593818-595826 GCF_000299155.1 Elephantulus edwardii | reverse complement strand
TCAGACGCCTGCTATTTCAGAAGTGGATGGCCAATCCTTCTTCCTAGTCTGTCTTAATCTGAATGTTCAGATTTAGAGGAGTATCTGACAGACAAGCAATTTCTAGAACAGTGAATGATAAATCCCTCATTGTGGAGTTAACCATTAGTTACAGTGTTGTCCTTGTCCTTGGCCCAGTGTCTTGACCCACTTATTTCCCAGCTCCACTTTCCACCAGCATACCCCTTCATGTCTACCGAATCCCTTCAGCATTTATCTTTCATTGTCCAACCCTTAATCTGACAGCTTGTATCTGAAGTTTTCTTGACTTCTGTGATTCCAAACACTTGAGCTGCTGACAATTTCTTATGCTGTGAACAGTGTGTCTCTGAAGTTTCATGGTAATGTCTCCGAGGAGAGGTTGATGTGTCCTGTAGAACTGGTGTATAGATTGTATTTTTTCTTCCTGGCCTGAACGATCTTGGCGCAGCCTCTGGCCTTTTGTATCTGTGGGCGTGGTAAGGCTTTTCCTGCGAGTCTCTTCTCTATTGTTTGGCCCCTGGTTCTGTCTGCACCCTCCGTGCAGCCCAAGAAGCATAAACTTGAATAATAGTCATATGAATGGGTCTTCCTTGTATGTGTATAGATAATATTCTGTCACTCAAAACATTGTATTTCGGGATAGAACACGGGTTGACTTTGTGACTACAAATGTAACATCATTCTTCTGTTATTCATGTCTGTCATAGTATATCATGTGAACATCTGATTAAAAGAGGCCAAATCTGGCCCATCTCAGCTAATGCCTAGCACATAGATGTCTGTGTGTTCTATTCCATTTTCCACAATTTCTAGTTTTCCAATATTCAAGTTACATACATTCCATGTTCCAATCATCAAAGGATGTTTGCCATTATTTATCCCCATTTCAACTGACTTCCAATCTTGGCTTTACCACTACTACTATACTATTTGCATTTCTCTACTGTCCATAGAGTTTTCAGAGCCCTGTTGTTTAATAAGAGAATGGCCAATTCTGCTTCCTAGTCTGTCTTAATCTGGAGCTCTCCTAAAACTTATCCAACATGGGTAACACATGTGATATTTGGCACACCAGTGGCATAACTTTCAGTATCACTGCAACCCACAAGCTATCTCAATACATTAAACTGATCGACAAGTGCTGTACCAATTAGAGCAATGTTCTCCCCAAACAAAACAAACTGCCAATTCAGTATGTAGCTGTAATAGTAAATTAGTCTTACACGGACTAACACTGAAGAATTTCAGGAAGAACCCTATGAGCTGGAGCCAGTGGTAATGACGAGGAAGGGAAAGCTGCATTGAAGGCAGTGCCAAAAACTAAGGCCCCAGGAATCAATGACATATTTCAATTAACAGATGCAGCTCTCGGTGCACTCATCAGTCTATGGCCAGGAAACTTGGGGGACAAGTGTCTGGCCAACGGATGGTAAAAGGTCCATTATTGTTTCCATTCCCAAGACAGATGATCCAACAGAAGACTGTGGAAACTATCAAACAATATCATTAATATCACATGCAAATGAAATGCTGCGGAAGACCATTAAAAAAAAAGTCAAAACATAGAGAATTGCCAGAAGTTCAGGGAGGATTTAGAAGAGGCCATGGCATCATTGCTGATGTCAGATGGATCCTGGCTGGAAGTAAAGGATGCCAGAAGAAAGTCTATATGTGCCTTATTCACTATGCAAAGGTGTTTATGTGGATCATAACAAGTCATGGTTAACATTGAGAAGAACAGGGATCTCAGCGCACTTAGTTTCACTCATGTAAAACCTATATCTAGACCAGGAGGCTGTTGAATGAACAGGGCAAAGAATACAGTTGTTGTTGTTGTTGTTATGTGCCATCAAGTCACTTGACATTCATAGCAACCCTCTGTACAAGAGCCTTAAATGCTGTTCTATCCTGGGCCAACCTCACCGTCTCAAACACACTCATTCCCACCACTCCACTCACAGAATCGATCCATCTCATAGAGGGTCTT
>NW_006399985.1:592473-593423 GCF_000299155.1 Elephantulus edwardii | reverse complement strand
TCTCTTGATTTCCTGGTTGCTGTTACCAAGAGTGTTGACTGTAGAACCAAGCAAACTAAAACTGTTAACTATCTCAATCTCTTCACCATCCATACTGATGCTGCCAATTGGCCCAGTGCAGTGGTGAGAGTCTTTGTTTTCTTGATGTTGAGCTTCAATCCATATAGGAGGCTGCAGTCCTTCTGTAGCAAGCGCTTCAGGTCCTCCTCAGTTTCAGCAAACAGGGTTGTGTCATCCGCATAATGCAGGTTGTTGATGACTCTTCCACCAATCCTGATGCCACGAAGTTTAAAATTAAGAACGGAATGTGTGAGGGTTGTATTCTGTCTCTAAACCTTTTCAGACTGTATATTGAGCAAAATATTTGAGAAACTGGATGATATGAAGAGGAATGTGGCATCAGTAATGGTAGAAGACTCATCAAAAACCTGAGTTATGCAGATAACACCACATTGTGAGCTGAAAGTGAGGAGTACCAAAAGCACTTGCTGCAGAAGATCAAATTGAATACCTTCAATATGAATTGCATCAAAGAAAACATAACTGTCACCCAAGCAGATATATGCACACTCATGTTTATCACAGCTTTGCTCACAATAACAAGAAGTTGGCACCATGCAGTACTTGTTCTTTTGTGACTGAGATACTTCACTCAACATAATGTCCTCCAGGGTCACTCATTTTGAATAATATTGCATGAGTTCCTTGTTTTTCAATGCAGCGTAGTATTCCATTGTGTGAATATACCACAACTTCTCTATCCATTCCTTTGTTGATGGGCACTTAGGTTGTTTCAAACTCCTTGCTATTATGAACAAAGCCACAATAAACATGGGTGTGCATATATCTGCTTAGATGTCAGTTATGGTCTCTTTGGGGTATATTCCCAGTAGTGGAATTGCTGGGTCAAATGGTATCTCTATTTGCAACTTTTTGAGAAAGCACCATAC
>NW_006399985.1:590650-592188 GCF_000299155.1 Elephantulus edwardii | reverse complement strand
CATGCTTGTTAGCCATCTGAATGTCTTCTTCGGTGAAGTGTCTGTTCATATCCTGTGTCCATTTTTCTATTGGGTTATTTACCTTTATCTTGTTGTGGTGCTCAAGTATTTTATAAATTCTGGATGTAAGTCCCTTATCTGATATGTCATTACCAAATACTTTTTCCCAGTCTGGGGCTTCCCTTTTTACCCTGTGGGAGAAATTTTTGGATGTGCACAGCGATTTGATTCTTAGAAGATCCCATTCATCTATTTTATCTTCTCCTGGTTGTAGGTAAACAACTTTATTTTACTTGAATCTACAGTCAACAACTTGGTCCCAGCCATCAGGAAATCAGAAGACATATTGCACTGGGACAGTATGCAGTCAGGGATCTCTCCAAATTATTGAGGAGTAAGTATATCAGTTTGAGGACTAAGGTGCATCTGATTCAGACTCTGGTCCATCTTTATGCATCTGGGATTTGGACAAAGAATAAAGATCACAGGAGAAGAACTGATGCCTTTGAGCTGTGGTGTTGTAGAAGAGTACATGAGCTCAATCAAATGCTCTGGGATTCCCATTCTCAAGGTTAGTGACAATTTGTTGTGATCCACACAGTCAAATGTCTTTGCATAGTCAATGAAACGCAGATAGACATTCCTCTGGTTCTCTCTGCTTTCTGCTAAGATCCATCTAACATTGGCTATAATGCTCCTAGTGCCGCAGCCTCTTCTAAACTCAGCTTTCACATCTGGCAGTTCTCTGTTGATGTAGTTTTTGGATAATTTTCAGCATGATTTTGCTTTTATGTGATAGTAATGGTTTTGTTTTGTAATTTCCACTCTCTGACAGACCAGCATTCTTTGGAATGGGAATAAATACAAATCTTTTACAGTCAGTTGGCATGTAGTTTCCTCCAGATTTCTTGGCCACTATCTGATGAGCATCTGTTTCTTGATATGTGTCAGCTGGTATGCAATCAATTCCTTGGGTCTTGAATTTTCCCAATTCTTTCAGAGTAGCTTGAAATTCCTCCTTCTTCACCATTGCCTCTTGATCATATGTTGTTTCATGAAATTCTTCTGTACCAGCCAATTCCCTTTAGGATAGTGACTCTGTGTACTCCTTCCATCTTGTTCTGATGCTTCCTGGGTCATTCAGCATTCTGCCCATAGCATCCTTAAGCATTGCAACTCGGGGTTCCTTCAGCTTAATAATTGTGAGCACCTTCATCCCTTTTGATTTTTCAAACTCCAGTTCTTTGCACTTTTCATTAAAAGGCTTTGCTTTGTCTTCCCCAGCTGCCCTTTGAAATCGTTTTTCTCCTCGCCGTCTTGAATTCTTCCCTTTGCTTTGACTTCTCAGTATGCTAGTGCATGATTCAGAGTCTCATCTGACATCCCTCTTGGTCTTTTCTTCCTCCATCTTTGTAATGACGTTTTGCATTCTTCATGGATTATATTCTTGATATTCTCCCACAGCTCATTTGGTGTTTAGCAACTATACACACGAACTTTACCTGAACGGCCTACACAGGAATCATATTGATTACATC
>NW_006399985.1:588893-590550 GCF_000299155.1 Elephantulus edwardii | reverse complement strand
GGGGGGGGGTGCGGGTGGCAATCACTAGAGAAGCCCAATATCAGCTGTGAAAACTAAGCCAGGTGTTGATTGTGGAACAGATCATCAACTCTTCATAGACAAGTTCAAACTGAAGCTAAAGAAAATCAAATCAAATCCTCAAGAACAAAAGTTTGACCTCAAGTCTATGCCACTGGAGTTTAAAGATCATCTCAGGAACGGATTTGAGGCCTTGAACACTACTTTAATAGGGATTGGCAAATCAGAAATTGAGTGTCTAAAAGGGGGATAATAGGGCATGAGACATGAAGTACCTGGCCTACCTACTTTCACAAAGGTAGTTATTAGTAAGATGAATATAAAAGATAGGATAAAACCCACAATATAAATAAATGAAATTTAATATAAATGAAAGGCTGTATTAAACAATGTACACGCATGAAACACAATGTACATGAATAATTTTTAAAGGGAAGGAGAAGCAAAGAGTGAAAAAAGTTATGAACAATTAACTTGTATCAGATTAAGAAACATTGGACCTAGAAAAAAATGTAAAAAGCACTTTTGTAAAATATGAAAATGTTAACAGTTTTAATCACCTTCACTTTAACATCAAATTGATCGAGAAACTCCCTAGAAACTGCATGAACAGGACAACAGAAGCTTTGAAAAATTGCAGATGCCAAACTGGTTTTTCAACTACTCATATGCTTGTATGAAGCTTAATCTTAATTTTTCTTCTCTTCATGAAAATACTTTCTATTATTAATATTAGTTTCACTTAGGAGTAATATTCAGAATTATTTACGATATTTTCTGTTAATTATCTGAGAGAGCAAAGAAGTGTTTCATAAAGTTGTTGTTGTTGTATACTGTCGACTCAGCATTGGCTCATAGCTGACCCTGCAGCAGGTTTTCAGAGGCTGTAAATCTCACAGAAGGAGATTGTCTGTCTTTCTCTCATGCTTTCATAAGATACACCTAACATTGGGGAGCTCTGGTGGCCTAGTGGCAAGAAGCTGCACTGCAATCCCAGAGGAACACGGTTCAAATCCACCAGACGCTCTGCCGGAGAAGGAGGCGCAATATCCTCCTGTACCAGTCAGATCTGATTTGACGGTACACGCACACAAAATTAAAAAAAAAAAAAGATACACCTAACATTTCTACTCACTATTTATTCTAGTTAACTCAAAGTTTTCTTTTTCCTTATACTTAATTTTTTCCTTATTTCCAACATTTTGTAATAGACTAGTCATCAATTTTTTTTATTTTTTTGTTAATTTTAATGAAAGTTTACAGAGACTTAGGGTTTCCACTCATTCATTGTTACACTTTTCCCCCTACCCACTCCTCCCCCCAATTCACTCTTCTTGAAAAGAAAGAAAAAGTCTTTCATTGTTATGCAATCCCTCCGCCCCCTCCCCCAAAGTCCACTCCGTTATAAAGATCATTGCATTTGTACCCTTTGCCCGGGAATATGTCTAGAGTATGTTGAAGATTACGTCAATTAGAGATTCACTCACAGAATCCATTTCCAAAGTACTGCACTGAGGTAAATAGTTAAGGTAGTTCTTTTTCAAGTTGTTGTTGTTATGTGCCGTCGAGTCGCCTGCGACTCATAGCGACCCTATGTACAACAGCCCTAAACTCCGCTCTGTCCTGTGCCAATCGCACT
>NW_006399985.1:586814-588553 GCF_000299155.1 Elephantulus edwardii | reverse complement strand
CCTTAGTCTCCAGAGAGACACCACTGCTCTTCAGCACTTTGGAGAGGTCCCTAACAGCAGACTTTCCCAAGACTTTTTCAAGTAGCCAATATAATTCCGTTCTATCAAATAATAAATAAAATATGCCTTAGTTGCCCCTTATTGGGTATCTATTTTTCATCTTAAAGCATGAAATGTGGTTTTGAGCAATATTTTATTGATTTATTCTCAAAAGCTCTTTTACCTTTAATCATGCACAGCTTGACTTCAAAAAGAAATTCAAAACTTTGTTTTTCGAATTCTTTGATAGGTGATATCTGCGTCTCCACAGCTTTTGCTACCCACTTCCTAACACATATACGTGGTACACATATTATTCAAATCTTCAGCATGTAAGAAGCCACCAGAATTTAACAGCCTTTAAAAATGACTGTGTTGAGGCTCTGTGCTAGAAATGCAAGTGATCAGTGTCTTCTCGATATGTCCAGGAAAAATCCAAACTAAAATTTTCCATTTATGAACTTAAATTCCTAGTAAATGTCTCTGATTTTCCTTCATTTAAAAAAAATAAAGTAAGAGCAACTGGAAAACAAAATATTATATTTAAAAGATTGTCATTCTTCTCATTCTTGGAGATGGATGGCTTTTTCTTGCTACAAACGTTGACAAAAATAACGATTTTCTGCTTTACGTTATAAAATGTCCATTTTAATGGAGATCTCCGAGGAGCACTTGATCCTCTGCTGTCCAGAAGACTCCGATTCCTAAGCTGCCTCCCCCAGGATTGCTGTTCCTGCTGGAGGTGACATCGAGTCCACCTTCGGACAGGTTAGTGCCTTATCCACCCCTGCCCCATCCCCATGATTGCTGATATCCTCGATCCCACTGTCACAGTCACTGTGAAAATCCATCTTGTTGAGGGTCTTTCGCTCTCTCTGACCCATCACCTTTCCCAGCATGATGTCTTTCCCCAAGGATCTGCCCCTCCTGAAAACACGGCCATAGCATGTATGTAGTATGAAGTTTCACTATCCTTGCCTCTATGAAGTAGCTTGATTTCATGTCCTCCCAGATTTGGTTGTTCTTTTGGCAATCCTCAATATATTCAAAACTCTTGACAAATACCTCATATCAAAGGCATAAATTCTCTGGCCTTTCTTATCATTGTCCAACTTTCATATGCATTGTTGTTGTTAAATGTCGTTAAGTCACCTGAGACTCATAGCGACCCTATAATACAACATTTCTGAAGTCTGCCCTGTTGTGAGCCAGTCTCACTGACTCCAACACACCAACCCCCATTGCTCCAGTTACTGTATCTATCAAACTCATGCAGAGTCTTCCTCTCCTCCGCTGTCCCTCCACCCTCTGAAAGATGATGTCCTTCTGCAAAGATCTGTCCTTCCTGGCCACATGCCCAAAGTATGTGAGACAAAGCTGCAAAATCCTAGCTTCCAAGGAGAAACTTGGTTTCACGTCTCTCCAGCACAGACCTATTTGTTTTCCTGGCAGTCAATGGTATGTTCAAGACTCTTCTCCAGCACCATAACTCAAAGGCATCAATTCTTCTTCTGTCATCCGTAGTTATTGGACAGCTCTCCGATGCATAGCAAGTAATTGTGAAGACCATGGACTGGATCGGGTGCACCTTAGCCTCGGGTGCACTCGTTGCTTCTCAGTACTCTAGGAAAGTCCCTGAAAGCAGATTTTCCCAGTGCAATTTATCTTTTATTTTTTTAATTACTTCATGTATATGAAAT
>NW_006399985.1:582613-586183 GCF_000299155.1 Elephantulus edwardii | reverse complement strand
CAAATGGTATCTCTATTTGCAACTTTTTGAGAAAGCACCACATCGCTTTCCACAGTGGTTGCACCATTTTACACTCCCACCAACAGTGAATAAGTGTTCCAGTCTCTCCACAACCTCGCCAGCATTTGTTGTTTGCAATTTATCTTTTGATTTCCTGGCTGCTGGTTCCAAGAGTGTTGACTGTGGAACCAAGCAAGCTAAAGCTGTTAACAACCTCATGTATCGTGGTGCTGCTAATTGACGCTATGGTGAGAATTCTTGTCTTCTTGATGTTGAGCTTCAGTCCATATTGAAGGCTACAGTTGTTGATCTTTTGCAGCAAGAGCTTCAGTTTAGCAAGCAAGGTTGTGTCATCTACATATCATAGCTTGCTGATGAGTCTTCGTCCAATTCTAATGCTACATTCCTCCTCATAAAGCCCAGTCTTCCCAATGATTTGTTCTGCATATAGATTGAAAAGATATGGAGACAAGATGCATCCCTGACATATTCTTTTTCTGATTTTGAACAATGCTGTGTTTCCTTGCTCTGTTCTGAGCATAATAAGCAACCAAAAGCACCTTAGCCTGGATCTGATAGACGTTTGTCTTTAAACTGGCATTCATACTGTTTAACACTTTAAAGAGGTCCTCGACAGCTGACTATCCCAGTTCGACAAGTCTTATAATTTCTTGACTGCTGCTACTAGTGTTGACTGTGGGTCCAAGTAAAATAAAATTGTTGTTGTTGTTGTTATGTGCCATGGAGTTGCTTGCAACTCATAGCGACCCTATGTACATCAGTTCTGAACCCTGCTCTACCCTGAGCCATTCTTGTCCCTAACACATCTACTCCCATTATTCCGGTCACTGAGTCAATCCATCTCATCAAGGGTCTTCCTCTCTTGCACTGTCCCTCCACCCTCTCAAGCATGATGTCCCTCTCCAAGGACTGGTAGCTCCTTGTAACAAGTCCAAAATATGTCAGAAAAAGCATCAGAATCCATGCCTCCAAGGAGCAGTCTGGTTTCACCTTCTCTAGGATGAACCTGTTTGTTCCCCTAGCAGTCCATGGTATTTTCAATAATCTTCTCCAACACCACAACTCAAAGGCATCAATTCACCCTATATCATCCCTAGACATTGTCCAGCTCTCTGATGCATAAAATGTAATTGCGAAGACCATGGCCTGGATCAGGTGCACCTTAGTGTCTAGACTGACATCATTCCTGACAGCAGATTTTCCCAATGTAATTCGTATTTTTATTTCCCAGCTGCTGGTACCAAGAGTGTTGATTATAGAACCAAGCAAACTGAAGCTGTGAACAATCTCAATCTCTTCACCATCTATCATGATGCTGCCAATTGGTCCAGTGGTGAGAATCTTTGTTTTCTTGATAATAAGCTTCAATCCATATTGAAGGCTGCAGTCCTTTACCTTCTGCAGCAAGCGCTTCAGGTCCTCCTCAGTTTCTGCAAGCAGGGTTGTGTCATATGCATAATGCAGGTTGTTGATTAGTCTTCTCCCAATCCTGATGCCACATTCCTCCTTATCTTTTCTCTATAATGAGCAATGATGTCAGTCTGGAGATTAAGGTGCACCTTATGCAGACCATGGTCTTCACAATTACTTACTATGCATCAAAAAGCTGGACAATGACTAAGGATAACACAAAAGGAATTGATGCCTTTGAGTTGTGGTGTTAGAGAAGAGTCTTGAACATACCATGAATCTCCAAGAAAACAAATAGGTCTGTCTTGGAGAGAGTGAAACCAAGTTTCTCTTTGGAGGCTAAGATTTTGAAGTTTTGTCTCACATACTTTGGGCGTGTGGCCAGGAGAAACCAATCTTTAGAGAAAAACATCATGCTCAGAAGGGTGGAGGGATAGCAGAGGAGAGGAAGACTCCGAATGAGATGGATTGACACATTAACTGTGGCAATGGTGGTAGGTGTGTGGAGTCAGTGAGACTAGCTCAGGATAGAGAAGAGTTCAGAGCTATTGTACATAGTGTCACTATGAATCACAGGGGACTTGATGGCACATGAAAACACCAATGACATTTATCGTGATGTTGCCTGTGATCCAGTAGTAAGGACTGATGTTCTCACGGTAATAAGATTTTGTTTATACTGAAGATTCTATGCTTTGATTTTCTTCGGTTCGTGCTCCAAGTGCTCTTCACGTTCAGCCAGCAAGGCCGTTCATCTGCATAATGAAGATCATGGCTGAGCCTTCCTTCAGTTCTTGTGCCACCTTCTCATTCACATAAGCCAACTTCTCAAATCATTGCTCAGCATATGTACTGGATAGGAATGGTGAAGGATAAAACCCTGAAATGCATTTTTCCTGATGTTTAATCAAGCTGTATCCCCTGGTTCAATTTTCACAACTTTTGGACTGTATCCAGGTTCTCCATGAGTACAATTTAGTGTTCTGTAATTCTCATTCTTCAATGTCTTTTGAGAAGAAAAAAAAAGCATAACATAGTATGCTCTGCACTGTTTGACGCCTTTATGCAGTCAGTAAAACACAAGTAAACCTTTCTGCTATTCTCTGCTTTCAGCCAAGATCCATCTGACATCAGCAATGATATATCTCATTTTTACAAATCAAAAACCTTTCCCCCCCCTTTCTTTCATCTACCCTACAGGTTAGTTCACACCAAGAATGGATTCCTACATGGACCATATCAACAAATAGGTGCAATCATAATGATTGTGAATATGGAACAGAAATGGACAGTGGTCCGCTCTATTCAGCACTGGAACCCAAAATGCATGAAGGAAAGGAGGCACTTGGGTGGCTAAGTGACTAAGTGACAGGTTGAAGGGTCTATCCAGTTGTCCCACAGAGAAAAGATGCGGAAGTTTGCTCCCATAAAGCTTACATCCTTGAAAACGGCATGGACAGAACGAGATAGTGCACCATAAAATAACTTTACTACACTAACTAAAAAATAAGTTCACTGCTGTAACATATTATTTTGGATGAATACTTGCTCAGTCTCACAAGTGTTTTCATTGTTAAATTTGATGGTGTCACCACTTACCCTATTTTCTGCTTGACACAGAGTACTAAATAACTTCTCCGTTTAATCTGACTCTGCTTCTTTTTTCTTGTGATTTTAACGAAAGTTTACTGGAAAGTTGGCTTTTCATTCATTCATTGATGGACACTTTCCTCTCTCAACTTGGGTTGCCACATCTGTTAATCTACTCTAAGTGTGCTCTGCTGTCCATAAGGTTTTCAAACGCCAGCTGTATTTCAGAAGTGGACAGCCAATTCTTCTTCCTAGTCTGCCTTAATTTGAATGTTCACTATTAGAAGAATATCTGACAGACAACCATTTTTACCTAGCAGGTGAAAGACACTTCCCTTACAGATTTAACCAATATATTCACTTCCCACCCACCCCAAGTACGTGTGACCTGTCTCTACCCCTTCTCTGCTAACTCTTCATTCCTTGCTCAATTGGCTACCTGGTCAAACCCTCCCTTCCCCAGCCACCTCTCAATATGATCACCAGTCACTTCTGTGATGCCTTGAACTACACACTTGCACTCCTTTCTCATGCTGCTGTCCTTCTCCT
>NW_006399985.1:580412-580928 GCF_000299155.1 Elephantulus edwardii | reverse complement strand
CGAGTTCGGCCCTTTTGATTTTCTGACTCTAGCTCCTCGCACATTTCATTGTAGTATTTTGCTTTGTCATTCCGAGCAGCCTTTTGGAATTTTCTTTTCAGCTCTTTAGTATCTTGAATTCTTCCTTGTGCTTTGGCTTCTCTATGCTCCAGTGCAATCTTCAGAGTGCACTCTTGCTTAGGAGGATGTAAGTCCAAATCCCATGTACCAGCTTCAAAGAACTATTTTTGCTTGAGGCTCTACTGAGGAAGATCCAGGCCACAGAGCTTCTGCCAAGTTCTGTGACTTATTATCACTGTTCGTGTTGCTGACACAATATGATAGTCCAAGGTCTGGACAAGTCTCTTCTAGATCTGATGCTGTAGTGGTGTTTGTGTGGAGATGCCACTTGCTTCGAAATCCAGACCTTGACATAGAATTGAGACTGAAGATAGCCTTTTCCGAAAGATGAGCTTAAGGTAGCTGAGCCGACACTTTTCTGGAGGAAATGTGTCATGCTCGACTCAAAGGCAATCA
>NW_006399985.1:558284-579478 GCF_000299155.1 Elephantulus edwardii | reverse complement strand
TACAATCTCAATCTCTTCACCATCCATCCTGATGCTGCCGATTGGTCCAGTGGTGAGTATCTTCGTCTTCTTGACATTGAGCCTCAATCCATATTGCAGGCTGCAGTTCTTGACACTCTGCAAGGACTGCTGCAAGGACCATGACTAGAAAGTCAATAAAAATTCAGGGAGAAAATGTATTTCCAAACTCACTAAACAAATTCGTGCATTTACATTGTATGTACAGAATTGATGTGATTGCCATTGTGTGGGGTTCCATGTTTCTCTGTCTTAAGAGAAGGTAAAGAGTGGAGTAATTGTCCCACACTACTTAAAGAAGTGAGAAGAATGGAGTAATTCTTCCACCTACTTAAAGAAGTGATATTGCGTGAATACTCACTTCAATGCCTCCAAGATGCTTGTGGTTTCCTTTCTCTACTGTCTCCAACCTCCATTTGCTCCCCTCCCAATTTATTTTCAGGGCCCAACATAAGGAAGACTAAAAAAACCTTGATGAACTTTTGTTTTGGGAAAGAAGATTTGGCACACCACAGACTGTCAGAATAACAAATACTTCTGTCTTACGAAGTATACCCAGAATGCAGTGCACTTTAGAAGGGAGAATTGAAAGAGTTCACCTCATATTTCCATCATGTTATTAGGTAGAAAAAGTCCCTGGACAATTGTGAAGTAAAACAGAGGGATCGTGGAAGAGGGAGAGATCCCAGCAATGAGTTGGCAGCATGATTGCAACATAGACCCAAATAAAGCAATGATACAGAAGATGCAGCAAGATAAAACAATGTTCCATTCCTTTATATACAGGGTTTCCGAAACAGTGGCTTCTATTTTGTGTCCTACTGAGTATCGGCCTCATATTTGACCCTCTGGTGGGTTTTCAGAGGCAGTTAATCAGACAGGAGGAGACCCCCATCCTTCTCCTGCAGAGCAGCTGGTGGATTTCAACTACGTGCCTCCAGGAATGCAGCACAGCTCTTGTCAGTAAGCCAAGTTGCCTACACAAAGGTGGTTGTTGTGGTTATGTGCCATCGAGTCGTTTGCGACACATTGCGACCCTATGCACAACAGCCCTAAACCCTGCTCTATCCTGTGCCAATTGCATTGCCTCTAACACACCCATCTCAATTACCCCAGTCACTGAATCAATCCACCTCATAGAGGGTCTTCCCCTCCTGCGCTGTCCCTCCACCCTCCCAAGCATGCTGTCCCTCTCTAAAGACCTGTCTCTCCTCACTACATGTCCAAAGTATGTCAGATGAAGCCCCAGAATCCTTGCCTCCAAGGAGTAACCTGCTTTAACCCTCTCCAGGATGAATCTGTTTATTTTCTTAGCAGTCCATGGTACACTTAATATTCTTTTCCAGCACCACAGCTCAAAGGCACCAATTCTCCTTCTATCCTCCCTAGTCATTGTCCAACTCTCTGATGCACAACAAGTGATTGCAAAGACCATGGCCTGTATCAGACGCACCTTGGTCTCCAGAGTGACACCATTGCTCTTCAGTACTCTGGAGAGGTCCCTAACAGCAGACTTTCCCATGGCAATACTTTTTCTTTAATTTCCTGCCTACTGGTGCCAAGAGTGTTGACCGTGGAGCCAAGCAGACTAAAGTTGTTAACAATCTTAACCTCTTCACCATCCATCCTGATGCTGCCAATTGGTCCAATGGTGAGAATCTTTGTCTTTTTGACACTGAGCTTCAATACATACTGAAAGCTGCGGTCCTTGACTCTCTGCGGCAAGCATCTGGTCCTCCTCAGTTTCAGCAAGTAGGGTTGTGTCATCTGCATAAAGCAGATTGTTAATAGATCTTCCACCAGTCCTGAAGCCACACTTCTCATAGAGCCCAGCCTCTCGGATGACCTGTTCTGCATAGAGGTTTAAAAGGTATGGAGACAGGACACATCCCTGGCGTATACCCTTCCCAATTTTGAACCATACAATGTTACCGTGCTCTGTTCTGACTACTGCCTCTTGGTCCGAGTATAGGTTTCGCATTAGCACAATTAAATGTTCTGGGATTCCCATTCTTCTCAGAGTCAGCCACAGTTGGTTATGATCCACACAGTCAAAGGCCTTTGCATAATCAATGAAAATGTGACACAAAAGTATGTGGTTCAAATCCACCAGCTGCTCTGCTGCAGAAAGATGGGTAATCTACTCTCATACGATTTACTACTTCTGACAACCTGACGTCTCCCTTCCTACTCAAAGGTAACAATAATAACAACAAGAAGAAAGGGGACAGACTCCACAGTGCACAACAATTGCAGCTGTTTTCTATGTGTTTCAAGAATAGGTGTATCAGGCAGGCCACGTTGTCCAGAGACTAAACAGGACAACAGAGTTGGGGACACAGAGCCACAAGCAATGCACCAAAACTCTGGCATACAGTTAAGGCAGTCCTTTGGGGGCTATTCATAGCAATAGGAAAACACATTGAAAATGAAGAAACAAGCAAAGTTAATGATCTAATTCAACATGTTCATCAAACAGAAAAAGAACAACAATCTAACTCCACAGCTTCTAGAAGAAAGGAAATTATAAGAACAAGAGCTGAAATCAATGAAATAGAAAACAGAAAATCAATTGAAAGAAGCAGTAAGACCAGGAGATGGTTTTTCCAAAAGGTCAGTAAAGTAAAGTTGACATACCACTGACAAACTTAACAAAAGGAAAAAAGACACAAATAACTCAATTAAGGAATTACAGAGGTGACATCACAGCAGAACCAGAGAACAAATCTGTCTGTCTTGGAAAGGGTGAAAGCAAGTCTTTCCTTGGAGGCTAGGATGTGGAAGCTCCACCTCATGTACTTTGGACATGTGACCAGGAGAGACCAGTCCTTGGAGAAGGACTCATGCTCAGAAGGATGGGGGGACTGTGCAGGAGAGGAATACCCTGGATGAAATGGATTGATGCAATCCCTCCAATTGACTGTGGCAATGCGGGTTGCTGTGTCAGAAATAGTGATATGGGCTCAGGACAGGGAAGGGTTCAGAGCTGCTGTACATAAGTTTGCTATAAGTCACAGATGACTCAATGGTACATAACAACAATATATTATATTGGTTGGGGGTTTGGGGGGGTTGTTTATTTAATCCTCTTGTTTAGAGTCAACAAGACCTCGGGCAGGGCCTTTGTTTTTTTAATGTCAGTTGTTATTATATTTTGGAGGAGCATTCTTCTAAGTGGTACAGCACTCTTCTGGCAATATGCTGTACTGACGTACCCTGGGGTTACTGTGATGCTAAACCTTGTGCCATTGAGGTGTCAAAAGCCGTAACATTTTTCAGTGGTGGACAGTGTTTGGTGGAGCACCCAGTTAAAGACGGATTTGGAAACAGAGTGGCATCCACTTCCTAAACAACATTCCTCTGGACTATTAATTTTGATAAATGATGATAGAAAGGTTTCAGGCCTTTTGTTCATAGTCTCTATGAGTTGTGCTTGACATAACGGCAATCAACAGTAAAAACAACATGATCCTAGCACTTGATGCAGAAAAGGCCTTTGACAAAATCCAACACTTCTTCCTGATTAAGACACTCAGCAAAATTGTAATAGAAGGAAATTTCCTGAACATAGTAAAAAGTAAATATGCAAAACCAAGAGCCAATTATCACTCTCAATGGAGAAAGACTAAAAGCATTTTTCTTACAAACAGGGACCAGACAAGGATGCTCACTGTCACCACTTCTATTCAATACTGTATTGAAAGTACTTGCGAGGGTAATACGACAAGAGAAGAAAATAAAAGGCTTCCAGATGGGCTAAAAGATGGTTAAACTGCCACTATATACAGATAATATGATAGTGTAAACCAAAAATCCCAAGGACTCAAGAAAAAAAATGATAGAGCTAATAGACCAACTTAGCAGGGTTGCAGGATACAAGATCAATATTTTAAAACCCGTGGAATTCCTCTACAGTAACAAAGAGAACTCAGAGGTGGAAACCAAGAAAGCAATACCATTTGCAGTAGCCAACGACAAATTGAGATACTTGACAGTGAACCTATCTAGAGACACAAACAACCTGTACAAAGAAAATTACAGAACATTTTTGCAAGACACATTAAAAGACCTAAATAAACGGGAAAATGATCCCTGTTCATAGACAAGAAGACTCAATATTGTGAAAATAACAATCCTACCAAAGGCAGTCTATATGTTCAATGCAATCCTAATACATATACCAAATTCCTTTTTCAAGGAGATAGAAAGGAAAATTGATCGAAAGGAAGTTTATTTGGACAGGGGGGAAAATCCTGAATAAGCAAAGGTCTAGAAAAGAATAAAAATGAAGTGGGAAGGATAGCAATCCCTGACCTTAAAACCTACTACTACACAGTAGTAGTAACAAAAACAGCATGGTACTGCTACTATGACAGGCACATAGACTAACAGAACATAATTGAAAACCCAGAAACGGACCCATCTGTTACGGTCAACTGATGGAAATAAAACCTATGAAATGAGTTCAACAAATGGTACTAGCAAACCAGATGACACAAACCGGCTTGCTGAAACTGAGGAGGACCTGAAGAGCTTGCTGCAGAAGTTCAAGGACTGCAGTCTTCAATATGGACTGAAGCTCAGGATCAAGAAATAAAGATTCTCACCAGTGGACCAATTGGCAGCACCATTATGGATGGTGAAGGGATTGAGATGGTTTACAGCTTTAGTTTATTTGGCTCCACAGTCAGCACTCTTGGTACCAGCAGCCAGGAAATCAAGAGACGAATAGCCTTGGGAAAGTCAGCTGTCAGGGACCTCTCCAGAATACTAAAGAGTAACAACATCAGTCTGGAGACTAAGGTGCACCTGATCCAGGCCCTAGTCTTCACAATTGTTTACTATGCATCAGAGAGCTGGACAATGCCTGGGGATGATAAAAAGAGAATTGATACCTTTGAGCTGTGTTGCTAGAGAAGAGTGTTGAATATACCATGGACTGCTCAGAGAACAAACAGGTTCATCCAGGCTGCTCCTTAGAGGCAAGGATTCTGAAGCTTCATCTGACATACTTTGGACACGTTACAAGGAAGGACTGGTCCTTGAAGAGAGACGTCATGTTTTGGAGGGTGGAGGGACAGGACAAGAGAGGAAGACCCTCAACAAGATGGATCAATTCAGTAACTGAGGTAATGGGAATAGATGTGTCAGAGACAATAAGGTTGGCACAGGATAAAGCAGGGTTTAGGGCTCTTGTACATAGGGTCACTATGAGTCACAAGCATCTCAACTGCACATAACAACAACAACAACCTATAGAAAGCTGAAACAGGATCCACATCTCACGCTATACACAAAAATCAACTCAAGTTGGATCAGAGACCTGAGAGTAAAGCCTAAAACCATAAAGTTCATAAAAGACAAAGTGAGATCAAGCTTAGAAGACCTAGTCTGTGGTATAAAGAGACTGCCAAATACAGCCAGAAATGCACAATTTGAAGAGGATAAAATTGATGGATGGGACCTTTTAAAGATTAAATCCCTTGTGCGCATCGAAAACTTTTTCCAATAGCATTAAATGAAAACCTACTGATTGAGAACAAACGTTTGGCAATACCATCCATCTCAAATACAACAAAAGTTTACAGAATACTCCTGGGCCTCCAGAAGAAAAAGATTGATAATCCAATTACAAAATTGGCAAAAGACATGGAAAGAGTTTTTACAGGGGAAGACATTTGGATGGCAAACATGAAGAAATGCTCAAAATCATTGGCAATAAGAGAGACGCAAATTTCTATCTTCAGCTTTTTGAAGAAGCGCCCAATACCTAACTTGGGAGGAACTGGAGAGCATTATGCTGAGTGAACTAACTCATTCCCACAAGGACAAATGTTGTATAAAACCATTGTTGTAGAATGACTTTGAGCATCCAGGGGGCGGGGGTGGAAGCAGAGGGATAAGGATGTGCAGGGAGAAATTCATTAGAATTTGATGGGGGCAGGTGAGGAAAATCGGAAGAATCTGTTCTGGAAAACAATGTGTTCAAATTTTGTAAATAAACTAGTCTAATAATAAAAAAAATTAAAACAAGCTTAAAATTTAAAAGAGAGAGATTCACAGTAAAACCACAGTGAGATACCATCTCGCCTCAGTAGCAGTGGCAAAGTTTAGTAGGGCAGCAGGTAATAAATTTTGGAGAGAATGTGGTGAGATAGGAGCTCTTACACATTGTTGCTGGGACTGTAAAATGGTATAACCACTCCAGAAGACAGTTTGGCGCTTCCTCAAAAAGCTGAACATAGAAATTATGACCCAGATATTCCAATGCTTGTTATATACCCTGAGAAAATGAGAATTGATGCACAAAATGAGACTTGTACACCAATGTGCACAACAGCATTATTCACCATAGTTGTTGTTCTTGTTGTTATGTGCCATCAAGTCCCTTGCAACTCATAGCAACCCTATGTACAAGAGCTCTAAACGCTGTTCTATCCTGTGCCAACCTAGCCATCTCAAATGCACTTAATCCCACTGCTCCAGTCACAGAATCGATCCATCTCATCGAAGGTCTTCCTCTCCTTCGCCGCCCCTCCACTCTGACAAACATGATGTCCCTTTCCAAGGACCAGTCTTGCAACATGCCCAAAGTATGTCAGACGAAGCTTCAGAATCCTTGACTCCAAGGAGCATTCCAGCTTCACCTTCTCCGGGACAAACCTGTTTGTTTTCCTAACAGTCCATGGTATATTCAATACTCTTCTCCAGGACCACAGCTCAAAGGCATCAATTCTCTTTCTTTCAACCCTATTCACTGTCCAACTCTCTGATGCATAGCACGTAATTGCGAAGACTATAGTCCGGATCAGGCGCGCCTTAGTCTCCAGCCTGATGTCGTTGCTCTTTAGTACTCTTGAGAGGTCCCTCACAGCTGACTTTCCCAATGCAATTCATCTCCTGATTTCCTGGCTGCTGTTACCAAGAGTGTTGACTGTGGAGCCAAGTAAACTAAAACTGTTAACTATCTCAGTCTCTTCACTATCCATAGCAACAACATGGAAATAGCTCAAATGTGCAAACTCAATCAAAAGGATTAAAAATTATGGTACATTCACATAATGGAATGCTGCGCAGCCTGAAGGAACAATGATTTTATAAATTACTACCTAACTTGGGAGGGATTCAAAAGCATTAAGCTGAGTGAACTATCTCAGTTCCATAAGGACAAATACTGTATAAGACCGTGACTGGAAAACATGTCTGAAGAACCAAGGTGGAGAGGGGAGAGCAGAAGGGTGAGTGAGGATGGTCACGGGCAGGGGGAGTGGTAACTGTGGTGTCACACAATTTGATGGGGGAGGGAGGGGTGGGTAAGGGAAAGGGGAAAGATATGGTGTGAAAAACAATGTATACGAACTTTGTGAGTAAACCAGTATAAAAAAATAATTATATTTAAAAAAAATAATAGGTGCATGAGCATTAAGGAGATGAGCCCACAAAGGGAAGTTTCATTTCTTGTTTTCACACACTGCTTATAATAACACTAACATCTGGGAAATAGAGTTAACAGCAGTAAAAAAAGCCTCCAGATGTCACGCAGCTTCCTCTTTTATACACGAGTTAAGCAGTGTGTAAGGATAACAAACAGTTTAGCATCTCCGAGGAAGAAGCTGCTGTAACCTCTGGGGTCCTGCGTGGTACGATAAACGGATGGGGTGTGTGTGCGATAGGCCAGCTCTCACGGTCCGGATGGCTTTGTCTTGTGCAGTGACATCTCCCTGACACATCAGCAGAGCAAGAACGTGTCTTTTCAGTCATGAGGAGCATACACAAGAACAGAAAAAAATAAAGATGAGGGGGGAGAGGTTTTTCTTAATTAAGTATTCATTCTTCTATGACATGAACTCACCAAAGTGCTAAAAAGCAATGGTGTCAGTCTAAAGTCTATTTATTATGTGCCTGATCCAGGCCGTGGTATTCGCAATTACTTGCTATGCATCAGAGAGTTGGGCAATGACTAAGGATGACCCAAGAAGAATTGATGTCTTTGGGCTGTGATGCTGCAGAAGAGTCTTGAACATACCATGAACTGCCAACAAAACAAACAGGTCTGTCTTAGAGAGGCTGAAACCAAGTTTCTCCTTGAAGGCAAGGATTTTGCAGCTATGTCTCACATAATTTGGGCATGTGGCCAGTAAAAGGACGTCATGCTTGGAAGACGGAGGGACAGCACAGGAGAGAAAGACTCTGGATTAGATTGATTGAGACAATAACTGGGGTGATAGGGGCTGTGTGTCAGAGTCAGTGAGACTGGCTCAGGACAAGGTAGGGTACAGAGCTATTGTACATAGGATCACCATGAGTCACAGGTGACTTGATGGCACATAACAAAAACAACATCTGCTTTTGCCTTGCTTATTTGAAGACATCTGTGCAAAAATTAACACAAAAACTGGCCTTTCTGCATAGAAATTCTCTTTTAGAGAGAGTGGATCGTAACTAATAAAATTGCTTGCATTCATTTCAACGAACTGTTGTTGTGTGTCATCAAGTCAAGGATGACTCATAGCAGTCTGAACCCTGTTCTATGCTGTGCCGTCCTCACACTTCCTGACACACAAGAGGCCGTTGTGGCTGTCACTGTGTCAATCCACCTGGTCAACTGTCTTCCTCTCCTTTGCCGATCCTCCAGCCTTCCCAACATCATGTCCTTCTCCAAGGAATAACCTCTCCTAGGAATATGTCCGAAGTATGTGAGGTGAAGCTTCATCATTCTTGCCTCCAAAGAACACTTCAGCTGCACCATCTCCAAGACATAACTGTTCTCTTGACCGTCCATGGATGTTCAATGATCCTCTTCAACACCAGAGCTCAAAGGTGTGAATTCTTTTTCTGTCATCCCTATTCATTGTCTAGCTCTCAGATGTATAGCAAGTGATCAAAAAGACCATGCCCTGAATCAGACGCACTTTAGTCCTCAAACTGACATCATTACTTTTCAATAGTTTGGAGAGGTCCCTAACTGCAGCTTTCCCCAGTGCAATGCATCTCCGATTTCCTGACTGCTGGTACCAAGGGTGTTAATTGGTTCCAAGCAAGATGAAGCTTTTTATCTCCTCTCCATCCATCATGGTGTTGCCTATAGGTCCAGTGTTAACTATCTTTGTTTTCTTGACATTGAGATGCAATCCATACTGAAGGCTGCATTCCTTGACTTTCTGCAACAATGTCCATCTGATATCAGCATTGGTATGGTGCCAAAGCTTCTTCTAAATCCTGCTTGAACTTCTGGTAGTTCCCTACAAATGTACTATTCTTATATCCATTTTTAAATGCTCTTCAACAGTATTTGGCTTGCATGTGATATTAATGATACTGTTTGATAGTTTCTATATTCAGTTGGATCCACCAGTAGAAAATTCATCTAAATTCTAATACTTCATGCTAATAGATTTATTCCATCTAGGTCATATAGCCCTGGTGTACAAGTTGCCATACAGCGGTCACTTGCAGTTGCTGTGAGGCTGAACACTGTGACACTGATGTGTCAAATGCGTTAATGGCTGGTTACCCAATGTGGACAGAGAGTGGGGTGGAACTCCCCGATTAAAACAAGCTTGGAAGGAAGAGTGGCATCCACTTCTGTAATAGCTTGCCTCTGGAAACCCTACAAACCTGGAGAGAGGATGAAAGGCACCCAAGCCTTGAGGACTCTCCTTCATAGGGTTGGTTTGTGTCACCTGCGACTCGACAGCACTTAATAACATATCCAGTTTGAGAGTTTAGAAAATAACCTTCTTTTAAAATAAGAAGACAAGAGATTAAAGACGCAGCTGAATGCTCCTAGATGGGCATTTTGGGGTGGTAAGAGCCAATGAGAATGTATGATTATGGAGGAATTTGGAACAACGGAGTTCATGGAGTTTGAACTAGGTTCTTAAATTTGGTAGGGCCCAAGGGCCTGTTTTTAATTGTTTTTGGTCCTTCTTCTAGGTCATATAGCTCTTGTCTGTCCACTTGCTGTACAGAGGTAACTCGTGGTTGCTGTGAAGCTGAACACAGTGACATTAATGTGTCAAATGTGATAATGGTTATCCATGGTGAACAGTGTTTGGTCGAGCTCCCTGATTAAAACAAACTTGGAAGTGAGAGTGGCATCCATTTCTGAAATTGCTTGCCTCTGGTAACTCTATGAACTTGGAGAAATGAAAGTTATACAATTTTTCAGATCTTACGTTCATAGGGTTGCTATGAGTTATCAACGGCACTTAACAACAGCAACATGTCCAAGGTTTTTGTGTTTTTTGTGGTGTTTTTTTTTTCATGCTTAGTGTTTTATTTCATAAAACAACCATGCCAGGAACCCTCTAAAAACACACACGGCTTCCTCCCTCCCTCACCTCGCTCCCTCTCCTCATTCTGCCTGTGTTGCTCTCGATCCTCTGACCTCAGACCAGCTACATTCTTCTCCCACCTCCCCGAGTCCATGCCTCCTTCCGGACGTTTTAATAATGAACATGTGTTAAACATGAGACGCCCACAGCGAAGCGAGCGAGGGCCTCACTCCGTGCACAGAACGGCGACCCCACACTCGTAGAAGCTGCGTGGGTCTTCCTTGGAGGCGATCTCGAAGTCCACAGTGAAGAGCAGGTCAGCCCGGGTAAAGTTCAGGTAGACGGGCAAGGTCACCACATTCGCCTTCTTCTCTGCGTTGGTCTGTTTGGCCCAGCAGAGCTGCGTCAGCGGGAGGACGGTGGAGATGGCGTTGGACAGCGACAGCTTTTTGTTGCCATGTCTAAGTTTTAAGGTGAGAATTAAGGTGGCTTCTTCACTTAAAAAAGAAAACCACACATATTTTTTGATACATAAATTACTGTCCCTGACACATCTACCCTAATTACCCCAGTCACTGTATCAATTCATCTCATTGATGGTCTCCCTCTCTTTCTCCATCCCTCCACCCTTCCAAGCATGATGTCCCTCTCCAAGAACCAGTCCCTCCTTGCAACAAGCCAAAAGTTTGTCAGACGAAGCCTCAGAATCCTTGCCTCCAAGGACCAGTCTAGATTCACTCTCTCTAGGACAAACCTGCTTGTTCCCCTGGCAGTCGATGGTGTATTCAACACTTTCCTCCAGCACCATAGCCCAAAGACATCAATTCTCCTATCATTCCTAGTCATTGTCCAGCTCTCTGACACATAGAGAGTAATTACGAAGACTATGGCATGGGTCAGGTGCACCCTAGTCTCCAGACAGATGTTGTTTCTCTTCAATTCTCTGGAGAGGTCCCTGACAGCTGACTTTCCAAATGCAATACATCTCTTGATTTCCTGGCTGCTGGTACCAAGAGTGTTGGTTGTGGCGCCAAGCAAACGAAAGCTGTTAATTGTCTCAGTCTCTTCACCATCTATCATAATGCTGCCAATCGGCCCAGTGGTGAGAATCTGTTTTCTTGATGTTGATCTTCAATCCATACTTCAAGCTTCAGTCCTTGACCTTCTGCTGTAAGAGTCTCAGGTCCTCCTCAGTATCAGGAATCAGGGTTGTGTCATCTGCATAAAGCAAGTTGTTGATGAATCTTCCTACAATCCTGATGCCACATTCCTGCTTATATAAGCCCAGACTCCCAGATGATCTGTTCTGTATATAGATTGAATAATATGGAGATAGAATACATCCCTGGTGTACACCCTTCCCAAATTTGAACCACACAGTGTCTCCTTGCTCTGTTCTGATGACTGACTGCCTCCTGGTTCAAGTGTAGGTTTCACGTGAGCACAATCAAATGTCCCGGCATACATTTCTTAAATCTCCTGACTTTCTTATAAACAGGGACCACATCAAAAACATGACTATAAACATTGAGTGAATAGTAAAAAATCACTTATTGAACCAATACTTACTGAGTCTGTTTCTTGAATCTAATTAACTGTTTTATCATTCAGTATACAGTCTTGAAAAGCTGCTAGAACTCCTGCATGGCCTTATTGTTAGCTGTTAGCTGCCTTGGAGACTTTCTGGAGCAAGAAGAACAAAAACCAGAGTCAGAATAAGAGCAATGAGTGAGTTCTTAAAGACAATACCCTACAGCAGCACAGCTCGCTAACGAGGACCTTGGTGAGCGAGGTGCAACAATCTCCCTGACGTCACACACTATCCTGCGAGCCAGGAACACAGGCCCTGCCTCCCATTAAGGAGCATTGTGCTTTCTCCCCTGTAACTTGAATCATTCTTCTCATATTTCTGGGTGACTAAATAAACTGACAAGCATTACCAAATGTGGAAAGTGAATAGACTAATGTCCTGCAATGGACTGACCATATCTGAGCCAGCCTGTACTGGTTATAATTCTTGCTCCCTGAAGGAAATAATTGGGCATACGCTATAGAAATGGATTTCTATAATAAAATATAATAAATCACACAACATTTCCAAATTACCATCCTCCATCCCCGTCACTCTCTGAGGTTCGTTTAGGCAGTCACTTCCTTACCGTTACTTTGTTTTAATTGGCTGTGTTCTTACAGGTATTTTCAAAGATGTTAAGATGATAAATCAGATGAATGCAGTGAAGTTCTTGAAATGCTTCTGAACTATATTCTTAAAGGCATTGTCGCTGTAATTGTTAGACACTAATGCAGTCTTTTCTGGTTCACAGTGGCACTGTGCACCATGGAACAAGATGCCACCCCTCCTGTGTCACCTAACAGTCATTGCCATGTCTGAGCCCATTGATGCAACCGCTGTGTCAACATACGTAACTGAGGGTCCTTGTCTTCATCACTGGCCTCTTTTGTCCCAGGCGAGTAAAGAATGTCCTTGTGCGACTACTGATTGCTCCTTACTAAATGTCCAAAGCAAATAAGATGAATCTTCCAATCCTTGCTTCCAAGGAGTATTCTGACTGTAATTCCTCCAAGACGTATCCAATATTCCTTACCAACACCATAATCTAAAGATACCATTTTCTTCTCTTATTTACTCTCAAGTTTTCACATGCAGATGAGGCAATTGTAACTTTCTCTGCTCAACTGCACTTTAGTTCTTTGTACGTAAAACTTTAAAAAGATCTCTTACTCCACATTTTCAAAATGTAATTAAGTCAACAGATTTATAAAGTATTGCAAATTAGGCTTTGACGACCAGTTCTGTGGGTGTTGATTGTGGATTTAAATGAAATTAAAGCCTTGAAAAGGTCATTTTTTTTCCCCTACTACCTTTATCATATTGTTTATTGATCCAATTGCAAAGGTTTTGGTTTCTTTTTTTTCACATCTTTCTTTATTTTTTTAATTTGAATCATGAATTATTAATTTTAATGAAAATTTACAGAGACTTTGGATTTCCATTCATTCATTGTTGCACTTTTCTCCCTGCCACGCCCTCTCCCCCCCACCCGCCCCCAGTACACTCTTCTCTTTGAAAAGTAAAAGAAAATTCTTTCATTGTTTTACAATTCCTCCTCCGAGGTCCACTGCACTATGCAGCCTTCTTTCTGGACTCCTGTCATGAAGAAGGTTTTGGTTTCTTAAGGAGTAATCCATACTGAAGACTTTGAGCTTCATCAGTAAGTGCCTTAAACCCTCTTTGCTCTCATCTGTATAACACAGGTTGTGAATGAATTTTCCTCAAATACTGCACTGCATTCATCTTCAAACAGTCCAGTTCTCAGATTTTTTATAGATTGAATATATATATGTTGAAATAAAGATTGCCACTCAACACATCTTTATTTTACACTATGCATTATCCCCTTCTATTCAAACAGTCTGTTGGTCTATGTACAGATAAGTACAACCAAATGTGTGATTTTTTTAATTCCCATCCTTCTCAGTGTTATCCATAATATGTCATGATCTATGCAATTGAATACATTTGTATCATCAATAAAACAGAGGTAAACCTCCTTGTATTATCTTCAGCTTTCAGACATAATCCATCTGATGTCACTAATGATGTATTTTATTCTTTATAAATCCAAAAACCTTTTTATTCCCTTTTTGCCCTCCCTTTCCCCATCTTAAAGGTTAATCAGGTCCAAAGGAGATTCATGACAGTGTTTTCGTGGCTGCTGGGGAGATGGTCCAGCACACCCTGAGAGAGGCGAAGACTGAGTGAGAAGAGCTCCACTCACATGTGGCTGCTTTATATATTTCTTAGCAAAAAAGAAGAAGAAAACCCCAAGAGCCATAATTTGTAGGTCTCCTTTTCCAGAGACACTCCTGAAAGTAGCACATGACACTAGGGTCTTTATCTTTGTTGTTTTTTATTTTATTTTCTTCTATACTGGTTTATATACAAAGTTCATATACATTGTTTTTCACACCAGATCCTTCTCATTTTCTTCACCCTCCTTCCACCCATCAAATTGTGCAACCCTATGATTAACACGCCCCCCCTTCCTGCCCACCCATCCTCAGCCCTCTGCTCCCACCCTCACCCCTCACCTTGGGTCCTCATTCTTGTTCTACAATAATGGTTTTATACAGTATTTGTCCTTACGGGACTGAGTTCACTCAGCGTAAAGCTCTCCAGTCCCTCCCAAGTTAGGTAATAATTTGCAAAATCATTGCTCCTATGTGCTGCATAGTATTCCACTATGTGAATGAACCATAATTTCTCACTCCATTCGATTGTAGTTGGACATTTGGGCTGTTTCCATGTTCTTGTGATGATGAATAATGCTGCTATGAACAGTGGTGTACAAATCTCTGTTTTTGCCTCAGTTCTCGTTCTCTCAGGGTATTTTCCAAGCAATGGAATAGCTGGGTCATAAGGAATTTCTATGGTCAGCTTTTTGCCTTCCAGCGTGGTTGTACCATTTTACAATCCCACCAACAATGTAGAAGTTCCTGTCTTGCCAAATCCTCTCCAAAATTTATTTCTTGTTGTCCTTTTACACTTTGCCTCTGCTACTGGATGAGATAGTATCTCATTGTGATTTTTATTTGTACCTCTCTTGATGCCAGTGATTCTGAACATTTCTTCATATGACTGTTAGCCATCCTGCAGAGAGATGAAACATGATCCACATCTTACACCATACACAAAAATTAACTCAAGGTGGATCAGAGACTTGGGAGTAAAGTCCAAAACCAAAAAGTGTATTAGAGACAAACTGGGATCAAGCTTAGACGGCCTAATCTGTGGTACAAAGAATCCACCAAATACAGCCAATCTGGAAAACAGTAATGCACAATCTGGAGAGGAGAAAATTGATGAATGGACATTCTGAAAATTAAATCCCAGTGCACATCAGAAACACTTTCCAACAGAATGAAAAAAAAAAAAAAAACACCTACTAACTGGGGGAAAACATTTGGCAAATACCATTTCAGACAAGGTTCTCATATCTAAACTGTACAGAATCCTTCAGGGCCTCCACAAGAAAAAGACTGATCACACAATTACAAAATGAGCAAAAGACATGGAAAGAATTCCCACAGAGGAAGATACTCAGATGGCCAACAGACAGAGAGGAAATGCTCAAAAAACTTTCACTCTTGACTGAGATACTCTAATCCAATCTCCTATTTTACTAATAAGAAACTGAAATCTTGAGACTGTATCACTTATCTTGGCAAAATCTCGGGAAATTCTGCAAAAGTTGATAGCTAGGTGACTGACATCGGCAACCGTTTGGGTTTTGTAGACAGTCGAGTATGTTGCAGCCAGTTGAATCATAAGCTGCTCTAACTACTCACAGGCGTATCAGAAGACGGGTCTCGTGGTCAGCTTCTGGGAGGGCGCAGCCACTGGAAACCATCTACAGCACGTTTCTAGTTTGCTGCACGTGGGGCTACCATGACTTAGACTCCACTGGGCGGCAAATAGCAACAATACTTTGTCTCATGAGCTTTCCAAAAATACATTCGGCAGCGGGTGGCTCTCTGGTGGTGTTGTCGTGTCATGTCAGGTCACGTCATGTCATATATATTGAGTCCCAACTAACCCATAGCTGACCCGCCAAAGGATTTTCGGAGCAGTAAATTGCACTGAGGGGATCGCCCATCTCTTTTCCACAGAGCAGCTAGCTGGCGGATCAGAACTGCATGCCTTAAAGTTGGCAGCACAGCTCCTTGCCATTAGAGCCGCCGGAGCTCTAGAAAGTCAATAGAGAAAAGAAAACGTCTTTCCAAATCCACTGAACAAGATTTACGAATTGCTGTTTTGTGCAAAGACTCGGAGTGATTGCTATTGTCCAGAATCCCATGATGCTCTGTTTTGACAAAGGGAACTTCTGGAGTAATCATTTCAAATCACTGCAAGGGGTGAGACTCCATGAACACTCATTATAATGCTTACGTGAAACTTTTCGTTTCCCATTGACCTGAGTATGACTGTTTCCCATGCAACTCGCCTGTTTTCCATGTGCGTCAGAGGAAGCTCTGGTGGCCTAGTGGTAAATCATTGCACTGCCAGCCTAAAGACATGTAGTTCAAATCCACCAAGTGCTCCTCAAGAGAAAGATGAGCAGTCTCCTGCTGTGTGATTTACGGTCTCTGAAAACCCATTAGAGCATCAGCTGGTTCCAGCTTGACAGCCTCTAACAACAACAACATGCATTTTGTAAATGGACGCGTGAGAGTTTAGCAGATGTAGAACTATGGTTCTCCCAAAGAGAATATCTACAAACCTCAAGGCCAACATCTGGGAAATAGAGTTAACAGCATTGGGGGGAAAAAGCCTCCAGATGTCATCTAGCGCATCTTATGTACCAAACTGCACAGTGCCTGGTGATAACAAACACTTGAGCATCTCTGAGGAAGAAGCTGCCGTAGCCTCTCTGGGCCCCCTGCATGCTGTGATAAACTGATGGGGTGAGCGTGCCATGGGCCAGCTCTCGTGGTGCAGATGCTCTGTCTTTACCATGGAATGTCTCCTTAGACACCAGCAGAGTGGGAACACAAATGTCTTCAGAGGCGTGTGCAGAAAGATACACAATCTGGCCTGCAGGAAAGAGTTACGGGAGATGACAGGATGGGGAGGGGGGGAGGGAAAGCTGTGGGAGAGGCTTGCTGAATGAAGCTTTCATTCTCCCACCGCAACAGCATTTGGCATCTAACTGCATTTGTCCGATGCAGAGACAGTATCTGAAAGCACCTGTGTGAAATGAGCACAAAAGACATGACATAGACATTGTGACTGAGAGATAAGTCCCCACTGTCAGCTTGTGCATTCTGCCTGTATGCTGGTAAACCGTGAGATGTCAAATGAGTCCAAAGACTCCTGTTTCACACTCCTAGAATCTATCGATGTGCAATATTTTTCCTTCCTTTTTATTCTGATTTAAGTATAAATCACTTTTTCTACTTCTGCTTTGTAATTCCCACGTCCATGTATTCTTCTAACTCAGCAGCCTGCCCTCGGGACTTTATCCTTGGACAAATGCTGCTGGTTTAACCTTACACGATTGGCTATTTTAAGGAGTAAGCCTGGCCTTTCCCATGTCTATGAGCTTTGTTCCACCTTTTCCCACACTCCCTAGGCTCCTCTCTTGTGATACCTCACGGAGTGGTCAGCGGTGCTAGGTGGCACAGCCACTTCCTCTAGTTTCAGCATCTGAGCAGTTGAGGTTTCTGTGGTCGGTAAGTCCATCAGATGATTTGCTCCAGTGCATCTTGGGTTTTCATCCCTTTTCTTGGCTCCTAAGAGAAAGACCAATGGTTGCCTCTTAGATGGACACTTGAAAGCTTGCAAGATCCCAGTGGACTCTCAGCAAAGAAACACATTGACTGTTGTCTCTGTGAACTTCGTGTGTTAATATTTTGATGATATCCCCCAAAGCTATTGGGCCAAGACCCCAGAGCCAGCATCTTATTCCCTCAGGGTATTTGGGGAAGGTAAAGAAATTATAAAATATTTCCTCCTACAACCTGTGCTATGCATGTGAATGTATTTAGAGCACGTAAAAATGTAGACATTTTACCCACCAAACTGTAGAGTGGTGGACGTAGCTCCTTTAGTATATGGACCACTCATCAACTTGTCTCTCAGCTTGTGGATCTGCTCACAGGATAATGCCCCCTGTTTACGACCTAAATAATACTTACTTGTGATGTATTGGCTATACAAAAGCATTTGACTGTGGGAATCATAACAAATCATGGTTAACATTGAAAAGCATGAAAATCCCAGAATACTTCATTGTGTTGATGTGGAAGCTGTAACTAGAAAAAAAGTTGTTGTCCAAAAAGAGCAAAAGAAAACGTGTTGTTATTGTTATTGTTGTAGATGTTGTTGTTGCTGCTGTTAGGTGCCATTGAGTTGAGTACGACTCATAGCAACCCTATGAACAAAAGATCGGAACTCAGTCCTGTCCTGTGCCATCCTCCCACCTCCTGACACACAAGAGTCCACTGTGGAAGTCATCGTGACAATCCACCTGGTTGAGGGTCTTCCTCTCCTTCGCCAACCCTCCGCCCTTCCCAAAATCATGTCGCTCTCCAAGGAATAGCCCCTCCTAGCAACATGCCCAAAGCATGTGAAGCGAAGCCTCATCATTCTTGCCTCCAAAGAGCACTCTGGCTGCACCCTCTCCAAGACATAACCGTTTGATCTCTTGGCTGACCATGGGATGTTCGGTGCTCTTCTCCAACACCACAGCCCAAAGGCATCAGTTCTTTTTATTGTCATCCTTATTCATTGTCCAGGCCTCAGATGCACAGCTAATAATCGGAAAGAGCATGGCCTGAATCACATGCATCTTATTCCTCAAACTGACATCATTGTGTCTCAATAATTTAGAAAGGTCCCTAATTGCAGATTTTCCCATACAATGTGTCTCCTTATTTCCTGACTGCTCATACCAAGGGTGTAAGTTGTAGATCCTAGCATGAAGCTGTTGACAGTTTCAATCTCTTCTCCATCCATCACGACACTGCCTATTGGTCCAGTAGTAAGAATCTTTTCTTGATATTGAGACACAGTCCATACTGAATCTTGATCTTCAAGATTCAAGATCAAGTCCATACTTTATCTGCTGCAACAAGTGCTACAAATCCTTCTCACTTTCAGCTAGCAAGGTTGTGTCATCTGCGTAACACAGGTTATTGATGAGTCTCCCTCCAATCCTGATGCCACAGTCCAAATCAGGAAAGGCATATATCCAGGGTTATAGCCTTTCTCCACACCTATTCAATCTGTATGCTGAGCAACTCATCCAAAAAGCTGGATTCTGTGAGGAAGAATGTGGATCAGTATTAGAAGAAGACTCGACAACAACCAGCATTCTGTCAATGACACAACCTTGTGACTCATAGTGACCCTATGTATAACAGCCCTAAACCCTGCTCTGTGCTGTGCCAATCTCATTGTCTCTGATA
This sequence comes from Elephantulus edwardii, assembly GCF_000299155.1. Lineage (NCBI taxonomy): Eukaryota > Metazoa > Chordata > Mammalia > Macroscelidea > Macroscelididae > Elephantulus > Elephantulus edwardii. Next base: position 560,192 of record NW_006399985.1, on the reverse strand, counting down.
TACCTACCCCCATTACCCCAGTTACTGAATCAATCCATCTCATCTAAACTCTTCCTCTCCTGCACTGTCCCTCCACCCTCTCAAGCATGATGTCTCTCTCCAAGCATTGGTCCCTCCTTGCAACAGGTCCAAAGTATGTCAGACAAGCTTCAGAATCCTGGTCTTCAAGGCACAGCCTGGCTTCACTCTCTCCAGGACAAACCTGTTCGTTCTCTTAGCAGTCCATAGTATATTCAATACTCTTCTCCAACACCACAGCTCAGAGGCATCAATTCTCCTTCTATCATCCCTAGTCATTGAGCAGCTCTCTCTCTCTGATGCATAGCAAATGATTGTGAAGACCATGGCCTATATCAGGCACATCTTAATCTCCAGATTGACATCGTTGCTCTTCAGTACTTTGGAGAGGTCTCTAACTTCAGACTTTCCCATCGCACTACATCTTTTAATTTCTGGGCTGCTGGTGCCAAGCATGTTGATTGTGGAGCCAAGCAGACTAAAGTTGTGAACACAATGAAATGTGGGTGTCTTGAACACTATGTGGTTTAAAATGAAGAAGGGAGTGCATCAGGATTGTATTCTTCTCCATACCTATTCAATCTGTGTGCCTAGCAAACTATTCATGAGCTGGATGGACTCTATAAAGAAGAATGTGGCATCAAGATTGGAGGAAGACTCATCAATGACCTACATTGTGCAGATGACACAACCTTGCTAGCCGAAAGTGAGGAGGATTTGAATCACTTGTTGCAGATCAAAGAATACACCCTTCAATATGGATTGCATAAAAAAATTCTTACCATTGAATTGATAGGCAACATGAGGATAGATGGAGAAAAAAATGGAAACTGTTAAACAACTTCATCTTGCTTGGAGCCTCAATCAACACCCTTGATACCAGTGACCAGGAAATCAGGAAGCGTATTGCACTGGGAAAGTCTACAGTCTGGGACCTCTCCAAATTATTGAGGAGTAAGATGTCAATTTGAGGACAAAGGTGTGTCTGATTAAGGCCACAGTCTTCCAAATCACTTGCTATGCATCTGAGAGTTAAGAATGACTAAGAATGAAAAAAAAATTGATCGCTCAGAGCTGTGATGTTGGAGAAGAGTACTGAACATCCCATGAACTGCCAAAAGAACAAATATGTCTTGGACCAAGTGCAGCCAGAGTGCTCCTTGGAGGCAAAGATAATAAAGCTTTGCCTCACACACTTTGGGCTTGTTGCTAGGAGAGGCTGTTCCTTGGAGAGGACATGATGCTAAGGAACACAGAGGGTCGGTGAAGGGGAGGAAGACCTTCAATCAGGTGGAATAACACAGTGACTGCTGCAGTGGGCTCTAATGTGTCAGGAAGGGTGAGGATGGCGGAGGATAGGACTGAGTTCAGTCTTGTTCATAGGGTCGCTACGGATTGTGCTCAACTCAACAGCACCTAACAACCACAACAAGAACATAAGTAACACTGACAAGAATAGGAATACCAGAATGGTTAATTGTGCCCATGTGAAACCTTTGAATTGTGCTGTTGAACTGATTTTTCCTCTGAGCTGTGGTGTTGGAGAAGAGTACTAGATAGCCTATGGACTGTCATATGAACAAAGAGATATGTCTTGGAGAAGGTACACTCAAAGTGCATCTTGGAGGTATGGATGACAAAGCTATGTCTGATATACTTTGAACATATTGTTAGGATGGGCTATTCCTTGGAGAGGGACATCATACTTGGAGAGACAGAGGTCTGGTGAAGGAGAGGAAGACTCTCAACCAGGTAAATTGACACAGCGACTGCAGAAAGGAGCTTGAGTGTGCCAGAGATGATGAAGATGGCACAGGCTAGGACAGGGTGCAGATCTGTTGTTCACAGGGCTGATATAAGTCATACTCTACTCAATGGCATCTAACAACA
>NW_006399985.1:555856-557065 GCF_000299155.1 Elephantulus edwardii | reverse complement strand
AGCCAGGAACACAGGCCCTGCCTCCCATTAAGGAGCATTGTGCTTTCTCCCCTGTAACTTGGATCATCCTTCTCATATTTCTGGGTGACTAAATAAACTGACAAGCGTTACCAAATGTGGAAAGTGAATAGACTAATGTCCTGCAATGGGTTGACCATATCTGAGCCAGCCTGTACTGGATATAATTCTTGCTCCCTGAAGGAAATAATTAAGCGTGCATGGCATCCACTTCCATAATAGCTTGCCTCCGGAAACCCTATGAACCTGGAGAGAGGATGAAAGGCACCCAAGCGTCGAGGACTCTCCTTCATAGGGTCGCTATGAGTCGCCTGTGACTCGACGGCACTTAACAACAACAACAACAACAATATAATGGATAGGATAAGGTGTGATAAATAATTTGAGAATAATTACAAATTACTGAATTTTCTGTCTCCATTACTGACTGGGGTTCCATGAAGAAGTGACTTTTGCTCTTGTACTATGTTCAGATCGACATTTTCTTTTTCATTATTTTTATTAATTTTAACGGTTTTTTTTTTCTTTAATGCCCTCTCTTTTCTTTCCTTTCTCCGCCCCACAGGTCCATTTACCCGAAGTCACGGCTGTGGATGGAAAACGTGCTTCCTCAAGACGTTCTGGGTGTTTTGTGGCTGCTGGGGAGAGCATCCAGCACACCCTGGGAGAGGGGAAGAATGAGAAAGAAGCCCTGTTAATACCCTGTGGCTTTGTTTATTTCTTAGCACAAAATAAGAAGAAAGCCACAAATGCCGTGATTTGCAGACCGCCTTTGCCAGGGACACTCCTCCCGAAGGTAGCACCTCCCACAGTGGTCTCGGTCTTGTGACTCCTGACTCAATTTTCTAGAAAACTGACGACGCTTCCGAGTGCCAGGATGAAGACTCCCTGCTCCGGCCGGCCCTCCCATCCTCTGCTCATCCTTGGCTCCACTGGATGTTTGTTTTATAGCATTAGTTACAACAGCTGCAATGTAACTGCACGCTCCCCGCTTTTCCTCCTGTGATGCTCTTGTCTATCAGGCTCCCCTTCCTTCTCGGCGATGCGTCCGTTGGGCAAATGTGACTCTTCTTGTCTAGCTGCTCCTTTTTATTGTTGAATTTTTTTCCCCTTATCTCTTCTTCCTGTCCTTGTGGCTCTGGTATAAAGGGAAAAGTGTATCTTTCTTTCTTTCTTTCTTTCTTTCTTTCT
>NW_006399985.1:544876-555098 GCF_000299155.1 Elephantulus edwardii | reverse complement strand
CCCCTCCTCTTTCTCGTCCTCCTCCTCTCCCCTTTTCTCTCTCCTTCTTTTCCTCCTTCCCCTCCTCTCCCCCCTTCTCTTCCTCCTCCTCTCCCTCCTTCTCTTCCTCCTCCTCTCCCTCCTTCTCTTCCTCCTCCTCTTCCTCCTCTTCCTCTTCCTCCTCCTCCTAAATTTCAATGCCCATTGTTGCAGTCACTGCATCAGTCCACTCTTGGGCCTCTACCTCTGCAAGCATGATGTCTTCCTCCGGAACTGACCACTCTTAATAATAAGCCCAAAGTGTGGGAGGAAAAGTCTTCCCATCTTGCTGCCGAGGATACTGTCTTCTTCCGAGACAGCTATGTTTGCTCCATTGGCAGTCCATGGTACGTTCAATATTGTTCACCCACATCACAGCTCAAAGACAACAATTCTCCTTTGGTTTTCCTTACTCATTGTCCAACTTTCATATAAAATATGAAGGAATTGAATGTCATAGATCAGGTGCACAAAAAGTTCTAAAAGCACAACAAAATGAGACCATATGGTTACCTGAAAAGAATAAAAAAATTTCCCCAAGGATGAAGAAAATTGAACTCGTTCATGTCACTTCTATTCTGAGGAAAGTATTTTAAGGATTCACTAAAACAAATAGATGTGGTCTTCTTCCTTGGGCACATTGTTGTTGTTGTGTACCATCAAGTCAAAAACAACCATGGCTGACCCTCCAGTGGTGTCTAATGAGGAGAAAACGGCACTTGGGGGCATAGGATCTTGAGTATCTCCCTGAAAGGGCCAGAGGGAGTGAGAATAACACAGCCCCTCACCACCTCAGAGCAGAAAGCAGATAAAGAGCCCATAGTCCAACCCCGTGGTTGCTGGATAGCCCCACCAGCAGCAAGAGATTCATTTCTCATTGTTGACTCACAGATTCAGTTACCAACAATGGGGTTTGTTAGGGAAGTGAGTGGAGGCAAAGACTGTCTCACAAGACAAGTCCAGACTTTAGCCCAATATTTCCAAGGTGCAATTGCTCAGGAAGTCCAGGATCCAGTTCCAGTCCAGCAGTGAAATCCAAATTATCCAGCAAGGTTTGCCCCAGAGCAGTTACAAGTCAGCTTTTCCTTCAAACATCCAGCAAGAACGGCCAAACTTCTAATTGGGGCTAGCACAAATGCAAGAAGCATCAAGTCACACCTTGCCATAGTTTCTCCACAGCACTGCCACAGTCTTTCCACCACCAGGGTCTCACTTTTAGCAGGATCTGGCCACCACAAGTCTCACTGCCCAGTGTGGTAAGCACTCTTTCACTTATCCTACTCCCACAGCTGTTGATAATTTGCAAGACTATGCGTCTGCAGTTAAGACAGCTGGAGACCAGAGGCAACCAACTTTTAAAAAAAGGCTTAAAAAAAAAACTCAATCAAAATTTAGGCTAATACTACAAGCGGATTTTCCTGAGCATGCCACTATGCTGTGATTCATAGTTGTCCTTCCATTCAAGGGAAGTGCCTGACTCTCACTAATTAGTCTCAAGTTCTGGGTTTGCTCTGTTTGTTCACTTATGTAACCTCAAAACCTATACTCAAAGCACCTTCACAGTCATGTACACATCCTAAAAGTGACAAAAATTTAAGCCTCTCAGCACACCTATTTCTGGCTATGATCAAACAGCTCGATGTTCTGCCTTCTTTTGGCTCTCATATTATAAATAAGTATGCCTTCTGTGTTTTATTTAGGGTTATGTCTTTCATGTGCTTCTCTTGTTGGTAATTTTGCTATTTAAATTGACCTCTAAACATAATTATGATGAGTTTTGCAAAGTATACAAAAACTCAGGAATTGTGTCATGTACCTAATGGAGAAAATTTTCGTGTTGAATATACTCTCCTGGGGCATTAGTTACGATACCATTGTCCATGGGCTCAATGTCAATGAATTAAGTACATAAATCATGCAAAATATCTTTAAGTAGATCACTAGAAACATAAATTTCCTGGGTGTGCAAATGGTTAATGTGGACAGCTGCTAGTTAAAGGCTGGAAGTTTGAATCCTCCTAGAGATTCCAAAAGAAAGAAAGTTCTAGGCCTCAAAAGAAAACAGTCTTGATCTACTTTCAGATCATTTGCCATTAAAAACTCTAAGGAGTTGGACACACCAGGTTTGTCATGAACTGGAGTTGGCTCAATAACTATTAGTTGGCAATCCCAGAGGAACACGGTTCGAATCCACCAGACGCTCTGCCAGAGAAGGAGGCGCAATATCCTCCTGTACCAGTCAGATCTGATTTGACGGTACACGCACACAAAATAAAAAAAAATAAAATAAAATAACTATTAGTTGGGGGGGTTTGTTTGGTTTTTTAAAACAAGAATACACATCAAACAAAATTATATAGTGATCACTTGATAAAAATAAAGTGACAGTGACAGAGTAAAATTTTTCTCTAATTCAATACCTGAGGCGACATATAGAACATAGCTACAGCAAATAACAATACTTGACAGTCACTGAGTTCTGGAAAGTGGAAAATGTGTTCTTTTCACAGCTAACATGTACATACTTTTTTAAAAAAAAATTTCTACTAGTTTATTTATAAAATTCGAATACATTGTTTTCAAGAACAAATTCTTTCAGTCTTCCTCACCCCCACCCACCCATCAAATTGTATAGCCCCATAATTTATTCCCCACCCCGCACATCCTCATTCCTCTACGTCCAACCTCTTCCAATTCTCTTGTATCCTTATATTCATTCTACAATAATGGTGTTCTACATTATATATCCTTGTGGAACTGAGTCAGTTCATTCAGCATAATGCTCTCCAGTCCCTCCCAAGTCAGGTAATAATTTACAAAAGCATTGCTCCTGTGTGCCGCATAGTATTCCATTGTGTGAATGTATCATAATTTCTCAATCCATTCCTTTGTGGTTGGGCATTTGGGCTGTTTCCATGTTCTTGCGATGGTGAATAATGCTGCTATGAATTAGTGTACAAATCTCCATTTGTGCCTCAGTTCTCATTTTTTCAGAGTATATTCCAAGTGTGGAATAGCTGGGTCATAGGGAATTTCTCTGTTCAGCTTTTTTGAGGAAGCACCAAACTGCCTTCCAGAGTGGTTGTACCATTTTACAATCCCACCAACAATGTATGAGTTCCTTTCTCACCACATCCTCTCCAACATTTATTACTTACAGCCCTGTTAAACTTTGCTCCTGTTACTGGAGACGGTACCTCACTGTGGTTTTGGTCTGCATCTCTCTTATTGCCAGTGATTTGAAGCATGTGTCTGTTTGCCATTCGAATATCTTTCTCTGTGAATATTCTTTCCATATTTTTCCCATTTTGTAATTGGATAATCAGTCTTTTTCTTGTAGAGGCCAAGGAGTATTTTATAAACTTTTGTTATGAGACTTTTGTCTGAGATAGTATTACCAAATGTTTCTTCCCAGTCTGTAGGTTTTGTTTTCACCCTGTTGGGGGAAAAAAATTTTTATGTACTCATGGATTTAATATTTATAAGGTCCCATGCCTCAATTCTATCCTCTTTAGATTGTGCATTTCTGGTTGTATTTGGTAGTCTCTTTATACTTTGGACTAGCACTTCTAAGCTTGATCTCAGTTTGTTTTTTATGAAAGTCATGGTCTATATCAAGAAAACTACAGAGCATTTCTGCAAGACACAATAAAAGACCTAACAAAATGGAAAAATGTGCCCTGTTCATGGATAGGAAGACTCAATATTGTGAAAATGAAAATCTTACCAAAAGCAATCTACATGTTCAATGCAATCCAAATCCAGATGCCAAATTCATTGTCAAGGAGATTAAAGGAGAAATTATCAAATTTTTTTGGAACAGCAAGAGAGCCCAAATAAGCAAAACACTTCTGAGAAGTAAAAATGAGGTTGGAGGCATAGCACTCCCTGACCTCAAAACCTACTGCACAGCAGTAATAACCAAAACAGCATAGTACGGGTACAATGACAGGTACATAGATGAATGGAAGAGAATTAAGAACACAGAAATAGATCCAGCTATCTATGGTCAACTGATATTCGACAAGCAAATCAAATCTATCAAATAGGGAAATGATAACCTCTTCAACAAATGGTGCTGGCAAAACTGGACTTCCACCTGCACAAAGCTGAAACAGGATTCACATCTCACACCATACGTAAAAATCAACTCACAGGGGAGTTCTGGTGGCCTAAGGGGAGTTCTGGTGGCCTAGTGGCAAGAACCCGCATTGAAGTCTCAGAGGCGCACGGTTCAAATCCACCAGATGCTCTGCCGGGGAAGGAGGGACAATCTCTTCCTGTACCAGTCAGATCTGATTTGACGGTACACACACACACACATAATAAAAATTTTTAAAAATCAACTCACGGTGGATCAGAGATCTGTGAGTAAAGTCCAAAAACATATGCACATACTTTTAATATGTTCCGCTATTTCATTTTTAACCTCTGGTGGCATAGTTTGTGTTGTCAATCTAAAGACAGGCAGTTTGAATCCATCAGCTACTCCTGAAGAAAAAGATGAGTGATCTCCTCTCATGCAACTTAAAATCTTTGAAAACCCAATGGAAAGTCAGCTATGAATCAGTTCTTACTTTCAACACATAACAGCTATGTTTACTGCTTGCTGTCAGGCTCCTCGGGACAGATGGTAAATCTTGTGTTTGAAGTGTCAGGATCTCTGTTCATGTCAGTTCTTAAATAGTAGAATACAAAAGAGCCAACTTGAAAGACATTACTATCGTTTTTAACTATCAAACCTTACGCATGTGTTTGTTGCAACATCTAGTGTTACTCTGCCACACATCCCATTGTAGAGACTATAATGGAAACCAGTCATGGAGAAACCCTTCCATCGCTCCAAGTCTGCAATAAACTCAATTCTTTTATCTTAGCTGCACTCCTTCACTTACTGTTTCACATAAGATTTGTCAGAGATCAAGTCAATAGAGATTCATCAAAAATAGTCATAGAACTTTAGTGTTAAAAGACTGGGGATATGAACTAGCCCCGCTTTCTTCTGCCACAAATAAGAAAATTACAGCCCAGAACAATGAATGAACTTCAATCAAATCTCACACCCCTTAGAAGCAAAGCAGGCATCAGAATCTAAACTACCAGAGTGCTTTTCTCTAAAACCCAACCCACCATTCTTTTCTCTAAAAGTTTGTAATGACCAGGGAAATGGCATTCCCTTCAAAGGGAATATTTTACTAATGAGAAAAAAAAATTACATATATGTACTAATTGACATCAATTTGTAATATCAGCTTTTAAAAAATAGTCTTATGATTTGAGAGACAATGACCACATCCATTCATTGTTTCCTGATGTGTAATAACCTGCACTGCAGGTGTTTTGCACAAAGTCTATCACATTCAGAGGGAGAATATTGTGATTTTAATGAAAGTTTACAAAGAAATTGGGTTATCATTCATTTATTGATGTGCATTTTCCTCCCTTCCCCTCCCCAATTCACTTTGTAATGCATGTCCTGTTTCAGATTGTTCATTATTGTGCATATAACGTCTGATTATCCTTTCCTGTCAAATTTCCCTTCCCTTCACCTATTCTAGAAGTGTTCATTATCTATCCATCCTTTTCCTGCTTTCTGTATCCTAAATATCCATCCTATTTTTGTAACAATTATTTTAGGTACACATGTTTAGTGCTGCAGTAGTCACAATAGCAAGGAGATGGAAACAGCCTCAAGGGCCCATCAGCAAACAAGTGGATAGAGAAACTGTGGTATATCCACACAGTGAAAAACAAAGAACTCAAAAAACACTACACTGTTAACATGAATAAGTGTCGAAGACATTAGACTGAGTGGAGATCGAAGTCACAAAAAGGCAAAGACTACATAAAACCACTCAATTTCTTGGCTGTTGATTCCATGGATATTGATTGTGGAACAAAATAAAATTATCACTCCAAATGTTTCTCAATCTATCAAGATGTCGCCATGTGAGAATTTTTGTTTTCTTAATGAGTAATCCTTATCGAAGGTTATAGTTTGTGATCATCGTCAGTGAACGCTTCAAATCTTTTTCACTTTCAACAAGTACAGCTGTGTCATCTTCATGATACAGGTTGTTGAAGAGTCTTTGCCCACTTCTCGTGTCACGTACTTCTTCATATAGTCCATCTTCTTGAATTATCGTCACACAGGTTGAATCAACATGAGAGAAGACAAACTTGACCTATACTTTTCCTGATTTAAAATCATGCCATTCATTCTCTCTTGTTCTGTTCAGATGACTGCTTTTGTACAGGTTTCACATGAGTATAACTAGTGCTCTGGAATTCCCAATCTTCTCAGTGTTTTCTGTAATTGATAATGATCCACACAGTCAAATGTCTTTACACGGTTAATATGACGTAAGTAAATATCTCCCTAGCACTCTGTCCTCTAAGTCAAGGTCCATCTGACATCAGTAATTGAGTTCTCTCATTCCACAGCCTCTTCTGAAACCAGTTTGAATTTCTGGAAGTTCATTTTTTTTCTATTTGCTGTTGTTGTTAGGTGCTGTTGAGTCAAGTACAGCTCAGAGCACTCTATCAACAACAAACCTGGGCCCAGGATACTGAGCAGGCCTCACAATCCCTAACACACTCAAGCCCACTTCTGCAGTCAGAGTGTTAGACCATCTGGTTGAAGAATATTCCTCTCTATTGCTGACCCTCCGGCTTTCCAAGCAGGAGATCACACTCTCCAAAGAGTAGCTTCTCCTAGTAACATGCACAAAGTATATGAAGCAAACTTTTATCATCTTTGCTTCCAAGAATCACTCTGGCTACACCTTTTCCAAGATATATCTGTTTGTTGAGTACTCTTCTCCAGCACCACAACTCAAAGACATCAATTCTTCTACTGTCATCCTTATTCATTGTTCAGCTCTCTGGTGCATAGCAGATAAAGGAGAAGACCATGGCTTGAATCAGATGCACCTTAGTTTTCAAACTGACATCATTGCTCTCAGCATTTGCAAGAGGTCCCTGACAGTAGATTTTCCCAATGCATTATGTCTCCTGATCTCTTGAATTCTGGTCCTGAGGCTGTTGATTGTTGATCCAAGCCAAGATAAAATCATTAACAGTTTCAATACTTTCTCCATCTATCATAATGTTGACTGTTGGTCCTGTGGTGACAACCTTTGTCTTCTTGATGTTGAGTTGCAATTCATACTGAAGATTGCAGTTTTGAGTCCCTTGTTACCCAAGGGCCTCATCTTCCGGCTCTGTGTCCACCATTAATCATAGGGTTTCAGAAGTTGAGGCCAGTCCTGACTCCTTGCTGGTTTTTTAAACACTGGTGATACAGCTTCCAGAATCACAGCAAAAACAAGTCATCACAGTATGGGAAAGCACAGGGTGGTCCTTCTCTTCAGTGTGAGAAATACTTCATGCTGAGTGAACTAACTCAGTCTTACAAGGACAAATACTACATAAGACCATTAATGTAAAAATACAAGGATAACTAGTAAAACGTGTATGGGAGGAAGGGGTGGGAGCAGAGGGGTGAGGATGGGTGGGGGGAAATCACAGGGTCACACCGTGTGGGGAGTGAGAGTAAATGAAATGGGAACGATCAAGCAAGGACCTAAAAAGTCAGGGTAATGATGAGCATAGTCCAATGGTGATTGATTTTATAAAACACAATGTATGAGAATGATTGTATGAAACAATGCCAATGAAGCAAAGTGCAAGTTGAAAATCTGCATAAACATATACTTATTTAAAAATGTTTGACACAATGAACAGGAACGATTGTATAAAACACAATGTGAGGAAAAAACAGTGCGAAACACAATGTATATGAACTTTGTACGCAAGATAATATATAATAAAAAAAAATTTTGCTTTTCAAAGAGAGGAGCGAACGGGGGGGGCTGGGCGGGGAGAGAAGTGCAGCAATGAATGAATGTAAATCCATAATCTCTGTAAATGTTCATTTATTTTTAAAACTATCAAAATAAAATTTTAAAAAAGAATAAAAATAAAATAAAAATGTTTGCAATACTATGTCTGTGATAGCTCTGCATACCCATGTTTCAGAACTGAATAGTCCATGAGATTTACGACAGAAGAGGAAGCACGCACACTTTTTAACCTGGCTTTTCATATTCTTGTTGTCACAGACTCCGTTGGTGAGCACAGTATCTGTACAAGTGGTATGATTATTCACCTGCCATCACACTGATGTGAAGAATTCCTGGTGATTCCTCAAGTTAAACGGAGGACAGCAGATGTAGGTGGGAGGGAATGGGTATGTAAAGGATCCACGTCAGCTCTGATAGTCTAGCGGGTAGGGAGTTGCACTGCCAACCTACAGACTGGTGGTTGGAATCCAATAGGTGGTCCAAGGAATAAAGGTGGACAGTCTTCTCCGGTGCAATACACAGCCTCAGAAAACCCACTGGAGGGTCAGCTATGAATTGGTTCTGACTCGATGACAATGAGCTTGAGTTTGAAGCAGATGAAGACTAGAGCAGGGTATTAGCAAGCCTAAGTTTGCCTGGATCGCTGACTTTAGCCCTAGCACAGAACCCCAGAAGAGTCTTTCTTCCTCTCTGGCTTTGTGACACCACCAAGGAAGATTCTCAGACTTAGAACTTAACAGCCACATACCATGTCCAAAGGAGGAAAAGAAAACAGGCAGATTCTCCTTGCATCTCCAGGAGTTAAAATTTTTGAAATACATATTTTTAGTTCCTAAAAAAAGTTTATTTCTCAAAAACACTGTTTATAATAAATCATATGTCTCTGTTTTCAAATTGTAATCAACTATATGGTGAGAGCAGCTCTTTTATAAAAACTCTGAAATTAAAACAACCACTTAACACTCCAATCTAATGCCTGCAGTAAATCAAACGTCTTTGTTGTTTAGATTTTCACTAAACAGGTCCATATAAAAAAAGAGTTTTAGCACTATTTAGAAGAAGAATTGTCTCTCCAAACCCATCCAACAATTTTTTCATACCTTAGGTAAAAACTTGACCAAGATCTTAAGTGGGATATAGGCAGGCTACCAATAACTTTCTGTGCCAGACGTAATATAACAAGGTCAGATCTTAACATACACACAAATGTACAGCAGCATAAAAGAAGCAGGTATTCAAAAAAGAGTCCAATAAATCATTGTCACGGGACCGGGAGGGTTGAGAGCGTGTCTGTGTTTAAGCCGCAGCTCCGTCACTAATGCATTAGGTGACCCTGGACGGAGCGCTGAAGCCCTGTCCATCTCAGCTTCTACGATAAGTGACCTGTGTATTCCTCACCCTACATCTGCCCAAGTAAACTCTCCCCCGGAGGACGAGCTGCTTCAACGTCGGTTCTGACTGATAACAGCGTCCCGCAGAGCCAAAGTGTGCCCTTTAGGGTTTTCGGTGGTTTATTTCTCCTTCAGATGTGGATTACCAGACCTTCTTCCAAGGGGGACTCAGAGCCTCAGTCTCTCTGTTAGTAGCTAAGCCCATTCACTCTTTGTACCACCTATAAATGCCAACAAAACAAAAATTCTCTCCACTAGGCTGATAGGCCACATCATAATAGATGGAGAAGATTGAAACTGTCAACAGCTTCATCTTACTTGGATCCACAATCAACACCCTTGGTACCAGCAGTCAGGAAGTCAGCAGACATGGTGCACTAGGAAAGTCTGCAGTCAGGGACCTCTCCAAAGTTTTGAGAAGTAATGATGTTATGTCAGTCTAGAGACTTAAGATGTGCTTAACCTAGGCCATGGTCTTCACAATTAATTGCTATGCTTCAGGGAGTGGGATCATGACTAAGGATGGCAGAAGAAGAATCGATGCCTTTGGATTTTGGTGCTGGAGAAGAGTCTTGAACATACCACGGATCGCAAAGAAAACAAGTGTGTCTGTCTTGGAGAGAGTGAAACCAAGTTTCTCCTTAGAGGCTAGGATTTTGAAGCTCCGTCTCACATACTTTGGGCACGTGACCAGGTAAGACCAGTCCTTGGAGAAGGACATCATGCTTGGAAGGGTGAAGGGACAGCACGGGAGATGAAGACCCTAGATGAGAAAGAATGACACAGTGACTGGGGCAATAGGTGTTAATGTGTCGGAATTATTGAACTGGTCCAGGGCAGGGCAGGGTTCAGAGCTGCTGTACATAGAGGGTCACTATGGGTCACAAGTGACTCAACGTCACATAACAATAACAATAATGTTAGTTTGAGGACTAAGGTAAGTCTGAT